>NC_066515.1:17312780-17332780 GCF_024679095.1 Eriocheir sinensis | reverse complement strand
CGTGTAGGACAGAGTTCCTCCTAAGAAGGTTGCACACGACGACGAGACTGACGAACATCAGAACCATCGGCACAAAAATTCCAGGGTACAAGTAGGTGAGGTGCAAGTATTCAGGCAGCGTTTCCTCCAGGGTTTCTGCAAACTCTGTTTCGTTTGCAAAAGGCAATGAATTAAGAGAATTTGTCACATAAGAGATGCTGGAGAAGTGAATGTTATCGAGAGACCGCAGAGGAAACACTCGATGGGAAATATTGGCAGTGAAATCCAAACGGATCCTTGATGGGTACGTCGTTATGTTAGTGGAGCGGATATAGCATGCTTCCGCCATGGCATAGTGACCAATTACCTGTTGATAAGTGGTACCCTCCGGGCAGATTACTGATACATAGAAAGACTGAGGAAAGTAGAAATAATGTAAACCATGAAAGTTCTTATGAAAAACCGGTGTTGGGGGTAGTTGCTTGTAAGGGCACAGGGAAAGAGCGTCAGACGCGTTCACCCGGGTGAGGGCGATCTCACACACTCCTCCCCGAACAGGTAGGAAGGCAAAAAGAGATGCAGAGCAATAGAATCGCTTGAAGACCGTCTCCTTGCAATATTTCAATAGTGAGTAGCTTCCCGTTGAATACAGAGTGAAGTCCTTTGCAATTAAGACAAGAGACGGGGTCGTGTCTAGGGTCAACACACTGTCCTGAACGAAGAAGGGGAATGGAACAATTTCATGTGCCTCAAACACATCTGCCGTCTGGAACGGAACATGAATAATTATGGCATCGGGCGTGAGGCTGGACTCAATCAAAGGGTAAAAATATTGACTCATGTCTGGGTTGTACAATGGCTTGAGACTATAATTTTGATACCCGATATGGATAGTCATTATCAAATCGTGTAGAGGAAACAGGGTAGGTGTGACTCTACCGTGCGCCGCATCTACCATGTTGCTAATAACCTGCTGATTCGCCGTTGTGACAGATTCAATGACGTTTTCCAGTACATGCAAGGCCTGATCTAGAAGGAGAAACTGATTTACCTGGTCTATCTGCTTGACAACCATGTTGACAACTTCTGCCATCTTATTCGTTTGCTCTAGCAGTTCCTCAATGTGAGTATGCAATCACGCAAGTTCTTTACAATTGTCGTTGATTACTCTGCGATTCTGGGCAGCAAAGGAAAGTACACGATTGTAGTGGTCTCACAAATCGCGCACGTCCTCGTCGGTTGCCGTACCGAATAGGAACTTTGAGGCGGACCCAACGATGTTGAGCAGCCCCCTCTTTACCCGAGAGTGAACTGAGTGAAAGCTATAGTCCTTTTCTACGTCATCTACCTTTCCCCGTAAGTGTTATAGTAGTTGTAGTTATATCAGTGTATTATTATTATTATTATATGGCACCATGGATTAGGAATGCAAGTATCAGTGGAAAAAACCCACTTCAGATAGATCACGCCACCGTTTGTAGGAATGTCACTTGTCAGTGTTGATCGTACGATCGTCTCAGTATGTGTAATAAGCATTTCGTCAACTTAAAGGTCACCTTGACGTACGTGACCGGTCGTCACTTCGTTACTTTTCAAGCCTCTCGTCTTCACTCCTTCCCGAGAGCCCGGCTCATTCAGACCTAACAGTCTCGGCTCTCTCCAACGCCCCTGTACTTAGGTTAAGAATATATTCACCTAAAAAGCAGCGGAGTGTTTTCCTTCACGCCTGTTCATCCCCTCAAGACCCATCTGAGCTACACGCAACCAGACCGGCAGCCGTTACATAATTGGTGATCAGCGGTGCTCCCTGTGCCAAGCCGTTGCTACCTCTTGTTCTACAGCGCTACAAGCCACAAGAACTCACCGAAAAGGGGAAAGGCGTTATGCAAGACGAGGGAAGGAGTCACAAGCCAGCCGTCCGCGGCAACTCATCAGGCGCCAGCTACAAGCTCTCTACAGGCGTCAGCTACAAGCTCTCTACAGGCGTCAGCTACAAGCTCTCTACAGGCGTCAAGCCACAAGCCACCTACAATCGTCAGGCTACAAGCTCACTGCAAGCCACTTGCTACGCAAAGGAAGGAGTCACGCCCACGGGCCAGCCGCCCGCGGCCGCCCGCCAATCGAAGACAACAACGGCAACACCGCCGCTGCCGGGAGCCCCGCCCAAATCTCTTACGGCAATCAATCAAACAGGGCAAGCTCGGACATCTACCGGTGACTACAATCAATACCCACTTCAGGCGCCTATACAAGAGGTTACATACACAGGCCGCCAAATCTCCACACACTGCTCCATAACACTCAAAGTACGAAGGGCACGCAGCCGTCCTACGTCTGGCAAAGAGTTCCGGGCGTCGCCACCCTTCTCCCAGAGGGACGCCATCAACACCCAAGCAGCCATCAATCAACAATCAACGCACACCAGCCGCCATCCAGGGAGTCCTACACGACTCCGGGATCCTGGTAACCTTGAGGCCGACGCCCTGCTCGTCGCCAGTACTCCAATATCATCTAAAAGTCCCGGTATTGTTCCTTTATACTATTTTTTCAGAAGTGCTGAGTCAGCTAATTGCGATTTCTTTCAAAAAGAACACACGACTCTGATAATTCTGTATATCTGACACTCTTACTCATACATCTATGTACGCGTATGCAATCGTCCGCGTACAATAATGATCAACCTCCGGATTATTGTATAAATCACATTTGTGTCTGCCATACGCAAATCAACTTCCTTTAGTTTAACCTACACCTCGTTTTTTTTTTTCGCCGTTCGGAAGAAAACCGCCCTTTTCAAGCCAAACTCACTTATTACTTACTTATTACCTCCAAATCTTGTTACTTCTAAACCATCTAACAGTTACTACCTTTAACATTCTGTTACATCTAACATACTACTCGCTAACCATCTCCCCTTGTTTTCAGGGGTACTGTGCAAATATTAATTCAGACGCTTTCCGTATTTATTTACAGCTAATAAACCATGATAAAATATTATTGCGGAGTTTAGACCAGTTATGAACAAAAAGACACTCACTGAGATCGGAGACGTTTTTAAGCGAGAGCGTCAGTTGTCACAATCCTCGGGAGAAGAGGAAGCGGAACACGATACAAGCGCCGAGGAGCTTAATAGTCTAATATTACGTTCAGGCACTCATTATTCATCAATTCCAGAACGCAGGGATCATTCACCACCGAGTTCGTCAGGATACTTACGACCCACTCAACCAATCCCGAACATGCCTACCGATCATCCTGTAGCCCCTCCTCCAATTCCTCCTGCCCCGGACGATTCGGGTCATTCCAACTCACACCAGTATCAGACAGTTTGCCGGCAGTGAGTCAGACTATACGGCGAGACAGTTCCTAGACCTATGTGAGTCTGCCATCGTAAATTCCTCAATTACGGAAGATCATGACAAAATTGCGTTCATTCGGTCCCGGTTACTACCAGGCTCTCGGGCACTGAATTTGATGCAGTCCTCGGCGTTCGCATCGGGGGATATTGGAGTAAACTATGAGATCTTTAAGAAGAATTTTATTAAGATTTTTTGGTTGGGTAGTAAACCAGGCATCGTTAGACAGATGGCCCACACGGTAGATTCCCTCCAAAAGAATTCCTCAACAAAGCCGATTTGGGACGCCATGACTGAGGCAAATCAGCTGGCAGTTGACTGTGTCAAAAGTTTAGAGGACGCGCAATGGATGCCACATGGCAGTATGCAAAAACAACAGGTGAAGACCTTCTTGGATTTTTTATTTATTTATTTCATATTTCAGAAAAGAACCGCCGTTCTGCCCTAACCTTGACCTTCAAACCAGGCGGGAAGTTGGTTGACTTCGTCTCAGAGTTAGAAGTCAAGGTTCAAGAACACACTCACAGTCAGCCACTAGCAGCAGCTGCCGCATTGCAGGCACAAAGTAAGGCATCTCTCACCTGTAGGTTTTGCAAACAGTCGGGACATTCCGAGAGTACATGCTACTCGAAACGTAGGGACTCAGCACACTCTACACAGGGATCTGATAGGAAATCAGGGGGATACAGAGGCAGCCATCACTCATCACACAGGACCCCTAGGCCAAACCATCAGCGGAAGACTGCCTTTTGCCATGTCCACGGGAATTGTTTTCATGATACAGACAGTTGTTATACAATACAAAAGGCCAGGGAGGAACAGAAGAACAAATCCCAGGCAGACAGTAAAACAAACCCCTCCACTTCTCAAAATAAAAAGGCATGACTACGTGACAGCCACAAGGCATACATCCAAGTATCCCATAAGGACGATAATGATTGGGAGCAACTTGACTCAGTCATTACCGCCTTGGGACGGACAAGCATAATTGCCCTACCTTGCAAAGTGGGCAAAACTTCACTCACCTTAGCGGTAGACACAGGAGCGACAGTAAACGTAATCTCAGACTCCGCTTACAGGTCACTGACACGACAGGCGAGAGGGGGAAATTGGCCGCTACAAGAGAACGACCTGAATGTGGTAGGCGTGATACCGTGTGTGGCACCGCGTTGGGAATCCTAGGGCGAGTAACACTAACAGTCAGTCTACATGAAAAGGTATGTCCCTTTCGAGATTTCTTTTATGTAATAGCAGGTTTGCTTTACCCGTAGATGGGATCTTAGGATTGAACGCCATGAAAGACCTACACATAACCATAAACCCTGAAAGCAACGCGATCATGTATCAAGGACGACGCATACAGAGGAAGGTAAATCCGCCGCCTATATCACCAGTAGTCCCGCCCTCAGAAGGGGAAAATGACCAATCCACCACAGACTCGGTCTACCACCGCCCAAGTGTCACCTCTTACGGTCAAACCACACGAAAACGTTACAGACTTGTGGCGGACGGTAACGGCAGTGGTAGAAGGACTTCAAATGGTCCCGGATCGTGCTGCAAAAATTATTAAAATCAGAATACCTAACGCCCCGACGGGCAGTGACGTGTGCATTGAATGCGCACCACACATACACCGGGTGACGGTGGAGGTAACTCTCGTGACAGTCAAGGAGGGAGATATAGCAGAGACATTGGTAATAAACACGTCAGGATCCCCTGTATCTTTAGCCTCGGAACCAGCTGAATACCCTTCAGCCCAAGTCTCAGGCATAACCTCGGCGTGTCAGGATACTCACAAACAAGACACAGCTAATTTAGAGGCGTTCCTAAAAGTTGCACACTATTCCGAAATTAAGCCTACCTTAGTCCAGGTGCTGGAACAATATAGGGGGGCGCTAGCTCTACCGGGCGAGCCGCTAGGAGTTACGCAGTGTGCTGAACACCACATTAAGTTAAAACCCAATACCAATCCTATATATATAAATGCATACAAACTCCCCCACAGTCAAAGAGAAGTAGTACAGCAGCTTATATCTGATATGTTAGAACAAGGTGTCATCAAGGAATCGAACTCACCGTGGAATTCACCCTTGTTTCTGGTTCCAAAGAAAGACGGTTCTTATCGTCCTGTGATAGATTTCCGGCGTGTGAACAACGCGACCGTGGATGATCATTTTCCGCTCCCCGTTCTTAGAGATCTTCTGATGTGTCTCGGTAGAGGAAATAAAGTCTTTACGAGCCTAGACCTGGTCAGTGGCTACTGGCAACTGCCTATGGCCCCCGAGTCCCGTGAAATAACGGCTTTCAGCACGTCTCATGGCCATTATGAGTGGACGAGGATGCCGTTCGGGCTCATAGGAGCTCCCTTGACCTTCCAAAGGACAATGAATAGTATTTTTGGGGACTTGCTGGGCAACTCTGTCTATGTGTATTTAGACGACATCATCATTGCGAGTAAAGACGTGCATGCACACATGGAAACACTAAAAGCAGTCCTACACAGACTTCAAGAGGTCGGATTAAAGCTCAAACTCACCAAATGTGAAATCTTAAAGCCTCGGATCAAGTTCTTGGGGCATGTCGTGGACGAATTCGGCATCCACACAGTGGACGACAAAATAAAAGCTATTGCCGAGTTCCCTCAACCAACGTGTACAGACAATGTACGGTCTTTCTTGGGAGTCGCAGGTTACTACAGGCCTTTTATAAAGGACTTCGCGGCACGCGCGAGTCCCCTAACCCATCTATTAAAGAAAGACGTACCATTTCAGTGGCTCCCAGCTCAACAAACGAGCTTTGAGGATTTAAAGAAAGCGCTTACACAGGCACCGGTCCTTGTCTTTCCAGATTTCAAGGACCCCTTTCAGCTTTATACCGACGCTTCGACCAGTGGACTAGGAGCCGCTCTTATGCAAACAGATAAGTCCGGCAAAAAGCATGTAATAGCGTTTGCCAGTCGAGTACTAACCGCTCCGGAAAAGAACTATTCTGTTACCCACTTAGAGGCGCTTGCTATTGTATGGGCATTGAAGCATTTTCGAGACATAGTGATGGGGTACAAAATTGTAATGTACACGGACCACGCGGCCATTACTGATCTTTTTAAGGGAAAAAACCTACACGGTCGTCTGGCAAGATGGTTCTTAACGATCCAAGCATACAATCCGGAAATAAAATATATCACCGGGAAAACAAATGTGGTCGCAGATGCCTTATCACGAAATATTCCAATAGGTGCGATTACCAACTCAGAGGTCATCCACAACTTCACTTCACCTGAGCTACACACTGCTCAGCGAGAACACCCAGTGTGGAAGAGGGTAATTTACGCCTTAGAGTCGGGAGACGAAACAAACCTTACAGAATTACCAGTTCCCTTTTCACAATTTTTCCGGTGCTACTATAGCGTGAGGTCTACCTCAATATGTCGTCTACTCAGGTGCAGCGCGGAAGTCTACCGTGCCCCTCCCCTAACGTGGCCATCAGGTCAGGTGAGGTTTAACATGGATATAGCGTGAGGTCTTATGTAACTGCCTGGTACAATATGTGCCGAGAGGTGTGTGCAGCCATTGTTTCTCATGAACGAAAAGGGAAGATGGTTGGAACAAACGATAACCCCATTCAAATTGACGAGGCAAGATTTGCTGGTCGACGGAAGTACAACCGAGGAAGGATGCTGAATGGAAACAACACTCCTCTCTCCGAGACAGTGATGCAGAACAAGAAAACAACAGAAACCATGGGCGTAGAATTGACGGGCCTTGGGTTTTTGGTCTCAAACAAGGCTCAGACTATCGGTACTTTTGGGTGGAACGGCGTGATCGAAACACTCTAATCCCTATTATTGAAAGGGAATGTGCACATGGTTCGGTGATACATTCAGATGAGTGGCCTGCTTATAGTAATCTAAATGCCATGGGTTACCAACATTCAACAGTGAATCACCAGCGACATTTTGTAGATCCAGCGACAGGAGCACACGCTCAGGGAATTGAGCGATCGTGGTTGGATGCTAAAACGATGATTCTCAAGAAAATGCGAGGTGTTGGTAGTCAGCTGTTCCAGTCACATCTTGACCATTTTTGCTGGAAGATGATGAGAAAAAATTCCAATGATCTATTCGTGTCATTCCTAGAAGATATACGAAGTGTTTATCGCTAAAATAAATGTATGTATTGTATTTGATAGCGTGTTTATTTTTGCCTCTCTGCTTTTATCGCTAAAATAAATGTATGTATTGTATTTGATAGCGTGTTTATTTTTTCCTCTCTGCCTTTAATATAAATATAAATAGTATATAGATATATAAATGATGATATAAGGTTTACATAAATGTGTATACACATACAATATTATATTATAGTTCGATGCTGCGGTAGACCTCACACTATAGTCGAGACGGGAGGTAGACCTCACGTTATATTGAGGTAGACCTCACGCTATAGCAGCACCATTTTTCCTATCAGAGGACAACCTCCTTTGTAGGTCATGGCCAACCAAACCAGTACCTATAGAACAACTGGTCATCCCAGACGCTTAAGCTGGTCCATGACACACCCATTGCGGGTCACCCAGGAAGGGACAAGACACTGTCTGTCACCAGACAGAAATACTACTGGCCCACATTACGGGTTGATGTAGAAAAATATGCCGCACAATGCGTCGTTTGTGCTAAGCACAAGGGGTCCGTGAAAGGGCCAGCGCCTATGTTGCAATACCCAGTACCAGAGGCGCCATGGGATGTTGTAAATATAGACTTATTACAGCTCCCCCAGAGCCAGCATGGTTCGCGCTACTTATTAGTGTGCGTCGACCAGTTCTCTAGGTTCCTAGTTCTAGCGCCTTTCAAGGACAAGGCAGCCACACGCGTGGCACATGCCCTCGTGACTCACGTGTTGTGTCCCCATTTGTCTCCTCTAATTCTTTTGAGTGACAATGGTACCGAATTTAGAAACACGGTATTGGACGAAATATGCACTCAGTTTTACATAAAGCAATCCTTCATCACAGCTTACCACCCAGCTGCTAATGGGTTGGCGGAGAGGGCAAATCGGAAAATCTTACAGGTCTTCAGACCTATCGTGAATGATCTCCACGATAACTGGGAAGATTGGCTATCACAAATAGCCGCTTCCATAAACACGTCTGTAAACGACTCTACGGGAAAATCTCCCTACTACATCTTATATGGGGTGGAAAAACGTCTTCCGTACGACCTCCTAACAAAACCACACCAACCTTTCTATAACTTTGATAAGTACGCGCAACAGCAGATGCATATTTTTTTTCTAAAATACACTCTGAGGTGAGGAGTAAGTTAAAAGCTTCAAAGGCTGAAATGATGTCAAACCAACACAAAAGGGCCGTCCGGGTGGAAGTAAAAGAGGGTGACACAGTAATGATTAGGCAAGCGGAAAGGAATTCAAAACTGGGGGCTAAATTTGTGGGTCCTTACCGAGTTGTTCGGAATGTCAGGGGAAATAGGTTCGAGGTACTTGAACCAAATAGTGGAGTCAGTCTAGAAGTTCACAGTGATCGTCTGAAAGTAATTTCCTCACCCTTGGACCTTGACATTGGTAATTCCCCTTCAGAGTCAAATATTCAACAAGATAATACCCCCACCCATAGCTATAACTTGAGACCACGAGTTTAAAAACTTCATTCCCACCACTTTCAGATCATGATGTTGCGTTTTCTGATCATCTTGTTGTACCTCGGCTCCCTACTTGCAACAACACCCATCCACCTGAAGCCTGGCGCCCTCACGGCACACATAGGGGAGGTCTTCCTCATAGAAGATGTGCTCCTTGTGAGATACCCATATACTTCTTTGACCAACACCACAGACACAGTCAGGATAGTCTCAGAAAATACTACTCGGCATGGCAGACGCCATATGGGCAACCAAGGCTAGGGAAGCAAAGGCACCTTCTAGTACTCACTCTCTGGATCTTTTTCAACTACTGAAGGATAGGATTCTGTTCTTACGGGGAAAGGTAGATGACGTAGACAAGGACTATAGCTTTCACTCAGTTCACTCTCGGGTAAAGAGGGGGCTGCTCAACATCGTTGGGTCCGCCTCAAAGTTCCTATTCGGTACGGCAACCGACGAGGACGTGCGCGATTTGCGAGACCACTACAATCGTGTACTTTCCTTTGCTGCCCAGAATCGCAGAGTAATCAACGACAATTGTAAAGAACTTGCGCGATTGCATACTCACATTGAGGAACTGCTAGAGCAAACGAATAAGATGGCAGAAGTTGTCAACATGGTTGTCAAGCAGACAGACCAGGTAAATCAGTTTCTCCTTCTAGATCAGGCCTTGCATGTACTGGAAAGCGTCATTGAATCTGTCACAACGGCGAATCAGCAGGTTATTAGCAACATGGTAGATGCGGCGCACGGTAGAGTCACACCTGCCCTGTTTCCTCTACACGATTTGATAATGACTATCCATATCGGGTATCAAAATTATAGTCTCAAGCCATTGTACAACCCAGACATGAGTCAATATTTTTACCCTTTGATTGAGTCCAGCCTCACGCCCGATGCCATAATTATTCATGTTCCGTTCCAGACGGCAGATGTGTTTGAGGCACATGAAATTGTTCCATTCCCCTTCTCCGCTAAGGACAGTGTGTTGACCCCAGACACGACCCCGTCTCTTGTCTTAATTGCAAAGGACTTCACTCTGTATTCAACGGGAAGCTACTCACTATTGAAATATTGCAAGGAGACGGTCTTCAAGCGATTCTATTGCTCTGCATCTCTTTTTGCCTTCCTACCTGTTCGGGGAGGAGTGTGTGAGATCGCCCTCACCCGGGTGAACGCGTCTGACGCTCTTTCCCTGTGCCCTTACAAGCAACTACCCCCAACACCGGTTTTTCATAAGAACTTTCATGGTTTACATTATTTCTACTTTCCTCAGTCTTTCTATGTATCAGTAATCTGCCCGGAGGGTACCACTTATCAACAGGTAATTGGTCACTATGCCATAGCGGAAGCATGCTATATCCGCTCCACTAACATAACGACGTACCCATCAAGGATCCGTTTGGATTTCACTGCCAATATTTCCCATCGAGTGTTTCCTCAGCGGTCTCTCGATAACATTCACTTCTCCAGCATCTCTTATGTGACAAATTCTCTTAATTCATTGTCTTTTGCAAACGAAACAGAGTTTGCAGAAACCCTGGAGGAAACGCTGCCTGAATACTTGCACCTCACCTACTTGTACCCTGGAATTTTTGTGCCGATGGTTCTGATGTTCGTCAGTCTCGTCGTCGTGTGCAACCTTCTTAGGAGGAACTCTGTCCTGCACGATTATTTGATTGTTCAGATGAGGCGACAGGATGCAAGGAAGTCACAGGCAAGGTAGTTTTTTTTTTTTTCACGCAAGTAAAATGAAAGAAAACTGGCATTCCCCTGCTCCTGAATCTTGACATTGTACTGTGTTTCCCTCCTATTTTTTTTTTTTTTTTAAGGAGCTAAATGAGCATTTCATGTTCTGTACCTATGCCAGTTGATAACTACATATACTTGTGTCCTTATGTTTATCCTTTGAGAGATTTTTTATGAATTATATCACACACGCTGTGTTTTACCTCTCATTATTTATGTCATTACTACACAAATATTCTTGCATAGCCATTGTTTTAATGTAATTGTGCCATAAGCAGTCTGCTCAACAAGATCACACCATGTATGGTAAACTACTAGTTAGATTTTTTGGAAGTCGCGAGGTCGCGATCACTGGTAGGTGACCGAGCAGTGTTATAGTAGTTGTAGTTATATCAGTGTATTATTATTTTTATTATATGTCACCATGGATTAGGAATGCAAGTATCAGTGGAAAAAACCCACTTCAGATAGATCACGCCACCGTCTGTAGGAATGTCACTTGTCAGTGTTGATCGTACGATCGTCTCAGTATGTATAATAAGCATTTCGTCAACTTAAAGGTCACCTTGACGTACGTGACCGGTCGTCACTTCATTACTTTTCAAGCCTCTCGTCTTCACTCCTTCCCGAGAGCCCGACTCATTCAGACCTAACAGTCTCGGCTCTCTCCAACGCCCCTGTACTTAGGTTAAGAATATATTCACCTAAAAAGCAGCGGAGTGTTTTCCTTCACGCCTGTTCATCCCCTCAAGACCCATCTGAGCTACACGCAACCAGACCGGCAGCCGTTACACCACCACCACCACCACCACCACCTCCAACAACAACAACAACAACAACAACAACAATGATAAGGCCAGAAAGAACATAACCTTCCCCTTTTCCCACAATAACAATGATGATAATAACAATAACAATGATATTTTTTTCTTTTATTATTTTTTCTTATTTATCAGTTTCCATTTCCTCTTCTCATTTATTATTTTTCTTTACTTCTCTCCTTATTTCTTCACATTTATCCATCCCTTCTTATTTCCTTTCATTCGTCTCATTTATCTCATCTTTTCATCATTTATTTTATTTCTCCCATTTATCTTTTACAACTCTATCCTTTATTCTCTCCTTCCTTTCACTTCTTATATCCTTCCTTTCCCTTTTTTCCTCATTATATCTTCACATCTATTCTTATTTCGTCCCATATATCCATTCCCTTTTATTTCCTTTTATTTGTTTCATTTATCTCATCTCTATCATTTATTTTATTTCTCCCACTTATCTTTTACAACTCTATCCTTTATTCTCTACTTCCTTTCAACTCTTATATCCTTCCTTTCCCTTTTTTTCCTCATTATTTTTTCACATCTCTTTTTCTTTATCCTCTCTTCCTCCTCCTCCTTCTTCTTTCTCTTCTTTCTTACCTCTGTCCGTATAATATTTCTTCTATCCCTTTCTTCTTCCTTCGCTTCCTTGCAACTTCTCCCTTTCCTCCTCTCCTCTCCTCCTCCTCTCCTCCTCCTCCTCCTCCTCCTCCTCCTCCTCCGCCTCCTCCTTCCCCCTTTCTTTCTTCTATATCTGTTTATCTATCCATCTGTATCTATTTATCTATCTATATCCCTTCACCTGTTGTCTATCTATCTGCCTGTTCATCTATCTATCTATCTATCTATCTCTTACCTGTATTACCTGTCTTTCTGTTTACAGGTAACCGTTGGCCTTCAGGTGATCAGCTTAAGGCGCCGTCATTCCCGTTGCTCCGTTAACAGGTGAGGCCCGTTACACTCTCTCTCTCTCTCTCTCTCTCTCTCTCTCTCTCTCTCTCTCTCTCACGTGACCTGGGGGGCAGTGTGATTACCTTCGTGTGTCAGTGTGTGTGTGTGTGTGTGTGTGTGTGTGTGAGGGCTCGTTCCACGCTTCCCCACACACACACACACACACACACACACACACACACACCGTTCTTCCTCATGTCGTCCAGCTTTTATGCTAACACCACCCACTAACCCACTCTCTCCCTCCCTCGCTCCCTCCCCTCCTCCCTCTCTCCCTCTCGCTCCCTCCCTCCCTCAATTCAGTCCCTCCATTCAGTCTTCTCCTTCTGCCATTATTTTATTTCGTCCTCTTGATGCCCTTCGCTCCTCCTAGAAGCCTTTTTTTTTGCTACCTCCCTTTTCCTTTTTTTCCTTTCCTCCCCTTCTCTCCCTCCCTCCCTCCCTCCTGTCCTTGAACAAAATCCATGAAAAGTTACCTTTCCCTCATCTCTGCCTCCATTCTCTCCCTCTCTCTCTCTCTCTCTCTCTCTCTCTCTCTCTCTCTCTCCTTTTTTATCTCACATACATGTACAGTTAAAGAAATAATGGAAAGAGAGAGAGAGAGAGAGAGAGAGAGAGAGAGAGAGAGAGAGAGATGTGAGAACTGGCGCCACGGTCTCCTGTGCGTTTTTTATTTTTATTTTTACACACACACACACACACACACACACACACACACACACACACACACACACGAACAAACTGAAACACAAATCTTTCGTCTTTGTCTCCCAGTTTTTCTTCGGTTGCGTGAGCTGAAAATATTTGCTTGTCATGTGTGTGTGTGTGTGTGTGTGTGTGTGTGTGTGTGTGTGTGTGTTGCAATCATAATTTAAACCTACGTTCATATACCGGTATTATTTTTCTGAACATTTTCTTCGTAATCTCAAACATCTTATACCGGATATTTTTACACAATCATTTAGTTCATTGGGTCCTTTCAGTTACATTTATCATTATTTATTGATTTAGTTTCCTTGTTTATTTTTATTATGAAGGCGATGAACGTTTATCAGTGTTAGAGAGAGTATCAAGACACCTCTCCTCCCGAAATTGACCTCTCTTTTGGCAACTGTGAACAGCGATTAGCGGGCTTTTTTTTTACGCCTTTCTTTGTTGCCCTTGAGCTGTTTCTTTATCTGTAAAAAAAAAACACTTCTAAACTTTTTTATTGGGGTAGTGATTCTCGGGCTTATTTTCTCATTATTATTTTTTTTTTTTTGCCCTTGAGCTGCTTCTTCCTCTCCCTTTCCCCCCCTCTATCTCTCCCTCTCCCATTCCTCTTCTCCTTCTCAATCTCCCCCTCACCCCCCAGTACTTCCTTTACTGTAAAAAAAAAAAATCAAAGTGGTGATTCATTATGCAGGAAAAATCTGTTAAAGCGAATTCCATTGATCCTTTCTATACAGCCAAGCAATATTTATCAGTTTTGACAAAGCAGTTATTCAGAATGTGTGTTTTTTATCATCAAACAAAAACAGAGACAGTGATTTGGAGGCTTTGGCGTTCGTTCTCTTGTTCCTCGTTCTCCCTTCCTTCCTTCTTTCCTTCTTTTCTTCTTTGTATTCTTACGTGTTATTCTTCTTTTCTTTACTTTATCTTTCCTCGTTCTGATTTTGTCTTCCTCTTCCTCGTCTTGTTCTTGTTTTCTTATTTTTTCTTCTATTGATCTCTCCTCCTCCTCCTCCTCCTCCTCCTCCTCCTCCTCCTTTGAAGCTTTTATTTTTTTATTTTTTCATTGAGTGTTGTGAGCAAAAAGGAAAACTAAGAAAAGAGAAAGAGTTATAAAATTAGGTTTTTCAAAATATTGCCATTAAAAACTTTGTCTTGTAACCACTTCATGAATAACGGGAAAAAGTACTAATCGAAAACGCAGGCAAAAAAAAAAGTGAAAAAGTACTAATCGAAAATGCAAAGTAAAAAGTAACGTGAAAAAGTTAAATTGAAAATGGAAAAGAAAAAAAACGTGAAAAAGTACTAATCGAAAATACAAAATAAAAAATAACGTGAAAAAGTTAAATTGAAAATGGAAAAGAAAAAAAACGTAAAAAAGTACTAATCGAAAATGCAAAGTAAAAAAATAACGTGAAAAAAGTTATATTGAAAATGTAAAATAAAAAATAACGTGAAAAAGTAATTGAAAATGCATGATAAAAAACGTGTAGAAGTAATCGAAATTTCTAAAAAGAAAAATAACGCTTTGTCACGTTCTAAAGCTTTGTTGTCATTCCGTGTTACATAATACTGAAAAAAGACATTTATTGTCATGTTGAAGAAAAAAAATACATATATGGCAAGGTCCAGTGTGACGGAGATGAACACCGAGACCACGCGCTCAAAAATACGGCAATCTGTTTTAGGGTACAATATTTCTTCTTTTTCTTCTATTTTTCTTCATCATTTTCTTCATCATTACCATCATAATTTTCTTCTTGTTCTTATTCATTGTCGTGTTCTATTTCTTCATGATTTTCTTTTTTTTTTTTCTTCTTCTTCATTTTCTTTTACTTTTCTTCTTTTTCTTCTACGTCATCATCATTTCTTTTCTTTTTCTTCTTCTTCTTCTACTACTACTAGTACTATTTTTTTCGTCTATGGCGCCGGTAGGCTTGCTTGGAGGGGCCTGATAGTATGACCCAGCCCGTTGTGGCGCAGGCAAGTATTTATAGTGGCGCCATCCTGCATTGGCTCATGCTGCCCCCCGGAGCTCATCTTTGATCCTAGAATCTAGAGTCTGGGTTAATAGGCTGTCTTCTGGACAGCATGTGGGTAGTCTTAGGCCACTCGGCGGTGACTGAAAAATCCCAGCTTGTGGCACCGGGCGGGGCTCGAAACCGCGGCGCCGTCACGCTATCCACTCAGCCACCCCCAACCCAAAGACTACAACTACTACTACTACTACTACCATTACGACACGTTTAGCT
This sequence comes from Eriocheir sinensis, assembly GCF_024679095.1. Lineage (NCBI taxonomy): Eukaryota > Metazoa > Arthropoda > Malacostraca > Decapoda > Varunidae > Eriocheir > Eriocheir sinensis. The sequence continues at coordinate 17,317,311 of NC_066515.1, read as the reverse complement.
AATAGATGACGACACTAACCTCAACATATGACAATCTCCGTTGTAGCTTGGCAACACAAACCAAGCAAACAACAACAATAATTTTACTTAATACACGATGACTATGCTAAGGCCACGACAATCTTTGCGGTACGTTACAAATACAAAGGGGAAAAAACACTCGTACGACACTGTTTAGGGAAGATACAACAGTTTTTACTCACGTGTACGATAATTTGGGTTGTCTGACATACTCCCCTCTCTCTCGTTCTCAGTGTCTCGGTTCTTCTCGACTTTCTTCTCGGTTCATCTCAGTCTGCCTTGAGCCGTGAGAGGGAGAGGTGTGTTGTGTCGTCCCCTCCTCGCCCACCGCACGTTTTCTTCACACTCAGGCTTCGAGGCATAACAGTAAGGGAACGAGAAACTTAGTCAATATTTGGAGTTTGCTTCCTTGCTCCTGTTTTTTTATGGGGGGGTACGTGTGTGTGTGTGTGTGTGTGTGTGTGTGTGGATATCAAAACCTATTAATTTGATGCAAGCTGAAAATACTGAATTGCAAAGTTTTATTATTTCTTCAAGTTTTAAGCATATAACTAGCAGAGTCGTATTAGTAGTAGTAGTAGTAGTAGTAATAGTAGAAGTAGTAATAGTAGTAGTAGTAGTTGCACATTATTGTTTTTGAGAGTATCCGATTAAAATGTTTGTAGGTTACGCAAAGGTCGGCTACTAAGTCATCTGTTCGTTTATGCCTGTCATCCTTTTGTGTGTGTTTGTACAAAGGTAACGTTCTACCACGCTCCAGTAACGGTGTGACGGGCCTGGTGATCGGTCTCAGTTCGCTATGGTGCAGGCAGGTTTTAGAGTACAGCCGTCTTGCCAGGCTCATGCTGCCCCTCGGAACTCATCTTTGATCCTCTTTTGAGAATTAATCTGGACTCCGGGTTGACAGGTGGTGATCAGGACAGCATGTGGGTAGTCCTGGGCCACTCGGCGGTGACTGAAAATTATCGTGGGAGTCGAACTGTATTGTTTTTGCCTATCGTCTTTATTCTTCTCCTTACTTGACTGTTCCCCATCCTTCTTTTCTCCCTTGCTTACCTTTCCACATAAAATCCATACTTTCTGGTCATTTTCTTCATTTTCATCATCATCATCATCATCTTCCCTTCCTTTGATTGGTTATGTCTTTCTCTTCATCTTCATCTTCATCATCTTCTCTTAGTTTGGTTGGTTAGGTCATTTTCTTCATCTTCATCTTCATCATCTTCTCTTGGTTTGGTTGGTTAGGACATTTTCTTCATCTTCATCTTCATCATCTTCTCTTGGTTTCGTTGATTAGGACATTTTCTTCATCTTCATCATCATCTTCTCTTAGTTTGGTAGGCTAGGTCGTTTTCTTCATCTTCATCTTCATCATCTTCTCTTCGTTTGGTTGGTTAGGACATTTCTTCATCTTCATCTTCATCATCTTCTCTTCGTTTGGCTGGTCAGGGCATTTTCTTCATCTTCATCATCTCCATCTTCACTTGCTTAGGTTGGTTAGGTCATTTTCTTCAGCTTCATCATCTCCATCTTCACTTGCTTAGGTTGGTTAGGTCATTTTCTTCAGCTTCATCATCATCATCATCTCTTGCCTAGGTTGGATAGTTATTTTCTTCATCATCTTCACCATTTTCTTTTTGTTTGGTTGGTTAGGTCATGTTCTCTTCAAAATAACCACCATTGACATTATTCGTAAACCCATTTTTTGTAACTATCACTATTTGTACAACGTGTTTGATAGACGTCTTCCAGTCATAATTACTTCATTTCCTTATGTCGTATTTCTAATTGGTCTGATTGCGTGTGTTATGTAAGGTATGTCTGATGTTACTAGTTAATTATCTCTCATTACGTGTGTGTGTGTGTGTGTGTGTGTGTGTGTGTGTGTGTGTGTGTGTGTGTGTGAGTTGGGAGATTTGAAGGAGTGAAAAGAAGTGATCCATTATCAGAGTGTGTGTGTGTGTGTGTGTGTGTGTGTGTGTGTGTGTGTGTGTGTGTGTGTGTGTGTTACATTCACCTCAGAGACAGGTAAACTATTAACCTTATAAACTAACGAGGTAAAAAAAATGAGTTTCCTGAGAAATCGACAACTGGTAAACAGGAAGAAGAAGAAGAAGAAGAAGAAGAAGAAGAAAAAGAGGAAAAAGAAGAAGAAGAAGAAGACCAAAAAGAGAGATGTGTAAGATAGTATGATTTAAAAAGTTCGCTAAAATTAGAGAAAAAAAGAAGAAAAAGAACGAAAAGACGAAGAAAAAGAAACAAAGGACGAGAGAGAGAGAGAGAGAGAGAGAGAGAGAGAGAGAGAGAGAGAGAGAGAGAGAGAGAGAGAAAGTGCAAGATATAAGAATAGGAAAGAAACACGAGAACAAACAAACAAACTTACAAACAGGAGAAGAAAGCGAAAGTGAACAGTGCCCAGGAAAAAAAAAACGACAAATTGTGTAGCAGCGGCAGCAGCACCAGTAGTAGTAGTAGTAGTAGTAGTAGTAGTAGTAGTAGTAGTAGTAGAAGGACACACGCACAAAAAAAGGTGAAAGGGCAGGTGCTGGCAACCCGCACTTTTCATCAGTCTTGGGAAAAGTTTCTTGAAGAGTGACCTTGACGGAAGTGTCTTATTGGTGAATGTGAGGTTGTTGTTGTTGTTGTTGTTGTGGTGGTGGTGGTGGCGGCGGTGGTGGTGGTGGGGGTGGTTGTGGTGGTGGTAGTGTTCCTCTTCTTCTTCGTTTCTTCTTCTTCTTCGTCGTCTTCGTCTTCTTCTTCTTCTTCTTCTTCTTCTTCTTCTTCTTGTTCTTCTTTTTCTTCTTCTTTTCCTCTGACCTCAAAAGAACGATGACATTATGAGGAGACTTCATCTTCTCTTTCTTCATCATCATCATCGTCTTTTTTTCTTTTTTTCTTTTTCGTGTTTTTTCTTTTTTTCTTCTTCTTCCTCCTCCTCCTCCTCCTCCTCCTCCTCCTCATCATCATCATCATCATCATCATCATCATCATCTTATCTAGCCAAGCAACATTTCTTAGTATTATGGTGAAACTCTTGCATGATTTCTTGTTTGTCATATTTTCCTCTTCTTTTTCTTTTTTTTTTTCTTCATTGTTGTTGCATGACTGGACGAGAGAGAGAGAGAGAGAGAGAGAGAGAGAGAGAGAGAGAGAGAGAGAGAGAGAGAGAGAGAGAGAGAGAGAGAGAGAGAGAGAGAGAGAGAGAGAGAGAGAGAGAGAGAAAATGTGTATTAGTAGTAGTAGTAGTAGGAGTAGTAGTAGTAGTTGTAGTAGTAGTAGTAGTAATAGTAGTAGTAGTAGTAGTAGAAGTAGTAAGTGTTGTTATTGCTCTCGTTGTTGTTGTTGTTGTGGAAAGAGAGAAAGAAAAACAGAAGGAAGAAAAGACGAAATGAAGAAACGAAAGGAAGAAAAAGAAAGAAAGAAAGAAATATTGAAAGAAGGAAGGAAGGAAAGAAAGACAAAACTAAGAAACAAAAAAAAAGAAAGAAGGAAAACAAGAAAATCAACAAAGCAAGCAAACAAAAACAAAAGCAAGGAAGAAAAGAAAAAAAGAAGTGGTCGCTTGCACACATATCTGGGAAAGCTTAAATTAACCTCCCTGACCCGCACGACCTGACCTACCTTCGTTACACAGTGTTGCTAAATTTGACCTGTTCCCCCCCTTACCTTCCCCCTCCCCCCTCTCCCCCCTCCTTCACTTTGTCCTATTTCTCTACTTTATTTTATTTCTCTTATTTATTCTTTACTTCATTTTTTTTCTTATTATTTTTTGTCTTTTTATGTCTCTGTTATTCATTCTGTTTTACTTTATTATATTTTTTTTTCCTTCCTTATCTCTGTCTTTTTTTATTTTATTTAATCGTATGTTTTTATCTATCTTATCTATCTTTTTTCTTTGGTTCTTTCCCTTACCCAGTCTTCTCTTTTTCTCTTTCTCTCTCTTTGTCTGTCTCTTCTACCTCTCTCTCTCTCTCCCTCTTCCCTCCCTCTCTCCTCCCTCTGTTTTTGTTATCTCCCTTCTTGCCTTCCTCATCCCCCCTTCTTCTTCCCTTCATCTCTTCCCTTTCTGTCTCTCTCTGCTTCCCTTCACCCTTCTCATTCCCTTCCTTTTCCCTTCTTCTCTCTCTATTTCTCTTTGCCTCCTCTAATTCCCTTCCTCTCTCTTCCCTATCTATCTTTTTGCCTCCTTTCACTCCCTTCCTCTTCCCTTTCTCTCTTCCCTTCTTCTCTCTCTTGTCTCCATTCATTCCCTTCCTCTTCCCTTCTCCTTTATTTCCCTTATTAGGATAAACGAAAGACCTTCAGAATGTCCTTATCTATCATTTCCGTTCGTCAAGGTTATAGAGAGGTAGAGGAAGAGGAAGAGGAGGAGGAGGAGGAGAAGGAGGAGGAGGAGGATAAACTGATGAAAAATGAGGAAGAATGGAAGAAAAACAGGAGAGATTTGGAATAAAGGAAAAGGAGGAGAAGGAGGAGGAGAAGGAAGAGGAGGATAAACTAATGAAAAATG
>NC_066515.1:17195280-17307780 GCF_024679095.1 Eriocheir sinensis | reverse complement strand
TAAATTAAAAAAAACTAATCACCCTCTTTAAAAAAACAAGACAAAAACGACAGAAACAAGACAAAAAAAAAGAAAATCAAAACAAGATGAGAAGAAAAAAAACAATAACCCGTATTCCATGTGTTACCTGGATTGGCAACACTGACCGGCTTGAAGTGTTGCCAAGTGGGTCGAGAGAGAGAGAGAGAGAGAGAGAGAGAGAGAGAGAGAGAGAGAGAGAGAGAGAGAGAGAGAGAGAGAGAGAGAGAGAGAGAGAGAGAGAGAGAGAGAGAGAGAGAGAGAGAGAGAGAGAGAGAGAGAGAGAGAGAGAGAGAGAGAGAGAGAGAGAGAGAGAATAACGGTAAGAAAATGAGAGAGGAGAGAATAACTGACCTACTCCTCTTTGCTCCCTTCTTTCCTTTCTCTCTCCTTCCCTCCATCTCTCCCTTTGTCTTCCTCATTCTCTCTCCCTGTATTCCTTCTTTCCTCCCTTCTCCCTTCTTCCTTTCGTTCCCTCTCTCTCTTCTCCCCTTACTCCCTCTCTCTCCTTCCACTTCTTTTTCCCTCCTTCTCTCCTTCCATCCCCCTCTCCCTTCATCTTCTTCCTTTTATTCCTTCCTTCTCTCTCTATCTCTCTTCTTCCACTTCTTCTCTCCTTCCATCCCCCTCTCCCTTCATCATCTTCCCTTTCTTCCTTCCTTCTCTCCCTTCTTTCCTCTCTTCCTCACTCATATTCTCTCACTCTCTCCCTTTCTCTCTATTTCTTCTTCCCTCCCTCCTTCCCTCCCTCACCACCATCATCATCATCATCATCATTAGCCGGCTCAAGGTAACACATAAAAGCAGGTTGTCAGTCTAGCGTGGGAAAGTAAACCGCAGAATGTGACGGGTTAAGTGTATTCGTGTCGTATTCTTAAACATTTCAGCGCTCAAGTTACACCTATTTGACAAGGCTTTCGTGGGAGCTCGGTGCATTTCCAGGGCTAGTTGTATGACCCTGGTGGTAGCTTGACCCTTCTTATGTGCACTTGTACCTAAAAAAAGACTTATTAGAACCCGATTGATCTACTTTTCGGCCCTTGGAAATAGTTGATGTGAGGTGTGGAAGCGTAGAAAAAGATAGCGAGTGAAAGATGAAGGGAAAGGAATTAAGAACGAAGGAAAAAGTATAGAAAATTAGAGGAATGAAGGAAAGAAAATAATAGGAAAGTGAATAAAGAGAGAGAGAGAGAGAGAGAGAGAGAGAGAGAGAGAGAGAGAGAGAGAGAGAGAGAGAGAGAGAGAGAGAGAGAGAAAGTAATGTTATCTCTTTAATTCACTTTCATCGTTTGACCCACAGAATCGCGTTGCTTTTTTTGACCCGTTGACCTTGGCGGAGAGACAGACAGACAGACGGACAGCGAAACAGACACTCGTAAACAAACAAACACACAAACTTTCACTAGGGGATAATGCAAGATTGACCATAAGGAGAACCTGTCATTCACACACACACACACACACACACACACACACACACACACACACACACACACACATATGCTGGCCATGACCGTAATGTAAAATTCTCTCTCTCTCTCTCTCTAATCGGTTTCTTTACATATTTGGTACTTGTGATGGTGCAATTTGTGTGTGTGTGTGTGTGTGCGTGTGTGTGTGTGTGTGTGTGTGTGTGTGTGTGTGTGTGTGTGTGTGTGTGTGTGTTACGAGTAAGGTATATTGCGTTAACAGTTAAGGGAAGGAAGAAGGTGGAGCAGGAGGAGGAGGAGGAGGAGGAGGAGGAGGAAATAAAGGGGAGATTAGGAAAGGGAAGAGAAGGTAGGAAGGAGAAGAAGAGAAAGAAAAGGAGAATGGAGATAGAAAGGGAGAAGGAGGGAAGAATAAAGATGAAGAGGGAGAAGTAGAAGGAAAAAGAGGAGAGAAAGTAAGGGTTTGAAGGGGTAGAGGAGGAAGAGAAAGGAGAGAAACGGTTTGATTGGAGGGAAGAAAATGGGATAGGGGAGGAAAGGGGAAGAAGGGGGAGGAAAGGGTGGAGAGATAATAGGCTGATAAAGAGAGGGAGAGAAGAGGAGGAAAGGGGGGAGTAGGTGTGTGTGTGTGTGTATGTGTGTGTGTGTGCTCACCTTCCTTTCACTCTTAAGTAATCAGAGCTGGGTGTTCCCTCCTTCCCTCCCTCCCTCCCTCCTTTCCTCCATACCTCCTTCACTTCTTCTCTCCTTCCCTCCTTCCTTCCGTATAAGAGTGAAGTAACTTTAGTCTTCCTTTCCCTCTTCCTCTTCCCTTTCTCTCCTCTTCCCTCCTCCTCCTCCTCCTCCTCTTCTTCCTACTCCTCCTTCATCTCCTCCTCCTCCTCCTCCTCCTTTCCTTTTCTATCTTCCTCCTCTCTTGTCTTCCCCTCTTCTCCCTCCTCCTCCTCTGTTTCCTCTCCCTCTTCTCTCCTCCTCCTCCTCTTCTTCATACTTCTTCTTCTCCTCCATCTCATTCTCATCCTCCTTTCCCCTTTTGTCTTCCTCCTCTCCTGTCTCCTCCTCCTCCTCCTCCTCCTCTATATAATTTACTTGAATACATAAGGGTACAGGTTTCTCCTTGTCCATTCAGGAGAGAGAGAGAGAGAGAGAGAGAGAGAGAGAGAGAGAGAGAGAGAGAGAGAGAGAGAGAGAGAGAGAGAGAGAGAGAGTATAGTTTTCTCTTTCACTTCATTTGTGTGGGTAAAGTAAAAGTCTAGTGGTTGCGTGTTATTTGTTTGTTTATAAATTTCTATAGTAACGTGACATCCATTCCTTCAACCTCAAATACACACAAGGAACGAGACAGTCTCCTTTCACTGCAAACTTTCTCCTGTCTCCCCTGAATGACAACCGAGAGATCTTCCTTCCTCTTGTCCTTATTGAGCTTCATCTGTATAGTGTGTTTCTAGCTCTCTAGCGTCACCGTGCGTGCTAATAGACGGACTCCATTTGCTATACACACAGCGCCACACAACACTATATATAGGGCTGGTGTTGTTAGACGCTTCTGCCTCTCACATCATCTATCTCCAAAGGCTAAAAAGAAGGTCAGTCGGGTTATAAAGAGTGTTTCTTTTGGCTCATGGTACAGAAGAAGGGTCACACTACCACCAGGGTCACAAAACTACCCCTGGAAATGCCCACAACGCCGTAAGAAAGCCTTGTCAAATACGTGTGCCTGGGAGCCGAAATGTTCAGTTATACGGCCCTAGGTCACCCGGTGGTATATTTAGTCTCTCGCTACGGGTATGTGGTCCCTAAGTGAAGGGGCTCGGCTGTAGTGTCGAAAATAACCACGGGGCGTTCTGGAAAAAACTCTCAATGTGATTCCCTCTCATAATTACTCTGACTTCATTCTAAACCTAACCAAACTTAATAACCTAACCTAACCTAACCTAACCTAACCACGGGGCGTTCTGGAAAAAACTCTCATTGTGATTCCCTCTCATAATTACTTTGGCATCATTCTAAACCTAGCCTAACTTAACCTAACCTAACTTAACCTAACCACGGGGCGTTCTGGAAAAAAAACCTCAGTGTGATTCCCTCTCATAATTACTTTGGCATCATTCTAAACCTAGCCTAACTTAACCTAACCTAACCACGGGGCGATCTGGAAAATACTCTCATTGTGATTCCCTCTCATAATTACTTTGGCATCATTCTAAACCTAGCCTAACTTAACCTAACCTAACCACGGGGCGTTCTGGAAAAAACTCTCATTGTGATTCCCTCTCATAATTACTCTGACTTCATTCTAAACCTAACCAAACTTAACCTAACCTAACCACGGGGCGTTCTGGAAAATACTCTCATTGTGATTCCCTCTCATAATTACTCTGGCAACATTCTAAACCTAACCTAACCACGGGGCGTTCTGGAAAAAACTCTCAATGTGATTCCCTCTCATAATTACTCTGACTTCATTCTAAACCTAACCTAACCTAACCTAACCTAACCACGGGGCGATCTGGAAAAAACTCTCATTGTGATTCCCTCTCGTAATTACTCTGGCTTCATTCTAAACCTAACCTAACCTAACCTAACCTGACCACGGGGCGTTCTGGAAAAAACTCTCAATGTGACTCCCTCTCATAATTACTTTGATTTCATTCTAAACCTAACCTAACTTAACCTAACCACGGGGCGTTCTGGAAAATACTGTCATTGTGATTCCCTCTCATAATTACTTAGGCATCATTCTAAACCTAACCTAACCTGACCTGTTCAAGAGCGGGCGCTACAAACCCGTTCAGAAGGTAAATACGCCACCCGGAGAGCTGTCAAAGAGGTCCTCCTAAAATGAACGTCTGAAAGGAAAGGATAGAAAGAAGTTATTAAAGAAGAGAAAGACAAAGAAAGACAGAGAAAACAAATGTGGGATAGATTAATGCACCTAAAAGAAAACAAGCGATAAAGAAACGAAAGTATGAAATAAAGATTAAAGAAAGAATTAAGAAATATATTTGAATAACAGAAAGATAAAGAAAGACAAAGAAAAACAAAAGCTGGATGTACATAAACAACAAAAAGAAAATAAATGATAAAGAAAAGAAAAAATAAAGATTACAGAACAAAGATAAAGAAAAAAAGTGAAATAACAGAAAACCTTGAATAAGCTCACAGTCCATTGCGCAGTGACACATGCGCAGAGAGAGAGAGAGAGAGAGAGAGAGAGAGAGAGAGAGAGAGAGTGAAGCGGATGCGGTGAAAATGAAAAAAAGAAAATTAAAGGAAAACGGTGAAAAGGCGAACCAAGGAAAGAGGAAGAAAAAATGAAAATGAAAGTGAAAGAAAAATAAATACCAAGAAAAAGAATGAAAATGAAAGTGAAAGAAAAACAAATACCAAGAAAAAAATAAAAGAAAAACACTGAAAATGAAAGTGAAAAAATAAATACCATGAAAATAAAAAAATAACCGAATGAAAGTGAAATGAAAACAGTGAAAAGACGAATTGAGGAAAAGTGTTTTGTTATGTTTACTCTTTTTTTTTTTTTTCCTCCGTCCTCGCGTCACGAAAATACAATGTCATCCAAAAAGCTGTGACGTGGTAATGCTTGAGAGAGAGAGAGAGAGAGAGAGAGAGAGAGAGAGAGAGAGAGAGAGAGAGAGAGAGAGAGGAAAACATGAATCACCCAAAGTCAAATATTTAGCTAATAACTTTGTCTTGTGAATATAAAACAATTTTTATTTAGTATGAACTGAAAATATGCCTTGAGCCTACACCAGCCTTTACCGATTCACAAATAAATAGAAAGAAAGAAAGAAAGAAAGAATTTTGGGGGAAATCCTCAAAAATCCATATATTTCATTTTTTCAACGCTCCCCAGGAAGTAAAGGAATGGTAAAGGCATAAGGTTAGGTGCATACACTACAGCTGCGCGTGGCTGCGGTGCTTAGCTCCGTCACATTGTCTCTTTGAGCTTGCGGTGCGCTTAGCGTTCCTAGCTACGAATTCAAGGGCCTGGGTCGGCAGTCGGCGCACCGCTCCCCAGTTGTTCATCCTCCCATTTGGGATGGTCATAAATACCATGGCCTCAACTTCAACCTAACTTAACCTAACCTAACCTTACCTGTTCAAGAGTGGGCGCCACATACCCGTTCAGGAGAAGGGAAATACGCCACCCACCCGGAGACCTGTCAAAGAGGTCGTGGGAAAACTGTGGCAATCCCGGACTCCGCGAATAAAGAAAGTATTGGAAGAAACGGACGGAGGAAAAAAAAGTCTCATCACGAAAATAGGAAGGAGAGGAAACGGGGAAGGCAAAGGAATAAGAAAACAAAACACACGAAAACATCGCACGCGTTCCTGGAGGGTTCACGGAGATGGGTGGGGGTCCTTTTACTTTTCTGGGTCCGTCGTGTGTACCGTCCGAAAGCTCTCACATCCGGATCGCCGAAGAGGAAGAGGGATTACCAGAGAGTCAGCCTTCTTGGAACGGTGCCCCGGCACACTGACTGAGTCATCCTTACGAAAAAAAGAAGAAGAAGAAGGAGGATCTCCCACTTTCTCCTCGTGACCTGTACTGGAAGAAGAAGGAGTTTTGATAGTAAGAAGATCAATAATGAAGGAAAAAAGAGAAGGGAGAAAAGATAGAGGATTAAAAGTAAGAAAACTAGAAATAGAAGAGAGAGGTGGTGGACTAAAGTGAAAAGAACCACAAGAATAATAATAGTAACAGAAATAATATATGGTAAGAAGAAATGAGAAAGGTGAAAATTGATCAATGACAAGAAAAGCAGGATGATGGAGTAAGAAATAAGAACAATAACAACAAGAATAACAACAGTAACGGGAACAATGAGAAGAATGAGTAAGAAGAAAGAAAGAAGAAAAAAGGAAAGCAGAACAGATCACGAACAACAAGAGCGGGAATAAGAATAACTGTGGTGGAGTAAAAAAAAGTAAAAAAATAAGAATAAAATGGAGAACAAAGCTAAAAAAAAAAAAAATACAATACAGTAGAAGAATGTCGAGAAAATAAAAAGAATATGATAATAAGAAGGACAGCGTGACGGAGTAAAAAAATGTAATGATAACAGTAAGAAGAAGAAAAAGAAGAAAGATAAGAAAAAAAGAAAAACATGGTGATGGAATGAAAAAAATAGGTAAAGTTTGGTTAGGTGAGGTGTGGGGTGAGGCTAGGTTAGGTTAGGTTCTTTAGTTAGGTTAGGTTGAATTAGGTTGTTTAGGGTAGGTTAGGTTAAGTTAGGTTGTTAGGTTAGGTTAGGTTAGGTTAGGTTAGGTTAGGTTCTTTAGTTAGGTTAGGTTGAATTAGGTTGTTTAGGTTAGGCTAGGTTCTTTAGTTAGGTTAGGATGAATTAGGTTGTTTAGGGTAGGTTAGGTTAGGTTAGGTTGAGTTAGGTTGTTAGGTTAGGTAAAGTTACGTTAGGTTGAGTTAGGTTGCTAGGTTAGGTTAAGTTAGGTTCATTAAGTTAGGTTAGGTTGAGTTAGGTTGCAAGGTTAGATTAAGTTAGGTTCATTAAGTTAGGTTAGGTTAAGTTAGGTTCATTAAGTTAGGCTAGGTTGAGTTAGGTTGCTAGGTTAGGTTAAGTTAGGTTGAGTTAGTTATTAGGTTAGCTTAAAGTAGAGTAGCAAAAATTAAGATGGAGGAGGAAGACAGAAAAAGTAAGGATGAAAACAACAATAGAAAAGGAATAATAACAACAACAAAAAATCATTATGCGGTTAATCTAAGAGCTTTTTTCCAACCCTTCTTCCTCGCTCCATCTCTCTCACACACATACACACACACAAAAAAAGCATTGGGTCGACATTCAAAACTTGCGCCGAATTCTCCATAACGGCGCGGCACAGTGACGTCACGAGCACTATCTGACGCAGCGGGTGAAAGTGTGTAGGTCTGGGAAAGTATGTGTGTGTGTGTGTGTGTGTGTGTGTGTGTGTGTGTGTTTAGGTGACAGACATACAACGCTTCCTCTCCTTGAAACTCGTGTGAATCCTAACTTTATTATATGAGAGTAAGATAGTTGGTTTTATATAGTCTAATAAAGTTATAGAGAGTAAGATAGTAAGATATATGTTTAGTATGATAGATTGTAAGATGGTATGTAAGATGTGTTTTGTTGAGCAAGAGTAATTAATTTAGAGTAAGATGTTCTCCTTCCTTGTTTGTTGATGTTGGAGGAAAGGGGAGAAGAAGAATGGGTTATGTTTGTTTTGTTTATTTTGTTTTCTTCTTCCTCCTCCTCCTCCTCCTCCACCTCCTCCTCATCCTCTTCTTTTTTTTCCGTTACTTCATGTTGTTTTGTGTTGTTCTTGTTGCTGTTGTTATTTGTGGTTGTATTAGTCACTCTCCTTTCTCTTCTTCCCCTTTCTCGTTCCTCCTTTCTATGCATTCCTCTCCTATTATTATTATTATTATTATTATTATTATTATTATTATTATGATAAGCTGCCAAAGCCTCCCTCCAGGGTGCAGATACAACAAGTTGAACCACACAAAACACCAAAAGGTACTGGAGAGAAGCAAAGGCCAGTCAAAGGGAAAAATAAAATTAGTTTCAAAAAGACATTCACACGAGACTTAAATGTAGAAATGCCTGCAGCAAGGACAGTCTCATTGGGTAACTGATTCCATAAACTTGTCAACGACGTAAGAAAACATCGTGGGAGTTGTGTCGTACAAAAATTCATTGGATTAAAAGCGAGATCGTTTTGACTAAGAGCAAACCTCGTGTCCCGGGCAGGAGTAAAAAGAGTCAGGCAAAGCATTGTGTAAGCCTTAGTAGTTCCCAACCTTTTCTTCAGGTGACCCCAATCATGCACATCTAGACATGATCGTGACCCCACTAGTTTAGTTGTGTATGTGTTATTATAATAAAATTACACCGTGCTTCATATTTTGAGGTCTTAGCGACCCCAGGAAAAACGCTTGGCGACCCCAGTGTTGGGAAAGGGGGATGTAAGAGATGCCGATTATTCTTAACCCGGTGGTTGCGGGGGTCATGTTTCTTAGGTTAGGTAAGGTTATGTTAAAGGCCCTCTAAGTAAAATAATGAGAAAGAATCATCACTCACGCAAACCATTTCATACTATATATCAACGCATGTGTGATCAGTTTATGCATCATCTAGTTTGGGAGGTTTATATCACGGCAGAAATTTGGCCTATCGCTGGTACACGGTAAAGCCACAAATTTGGCCGTCGCTGTTACCGGGTTAAAAACTTTAAATAAAACGCTAAGGGCACAAACTTGACGCCGATGATCAAGATCAAATACAAGTGCCGGAGAAATAAATTTAATTGAATTGATAGCTCTGTCAAGTAACTTTAAATGTCAATCGGCAGCAGACATCCAAACAGAAGCACAGTACTCAAAGTGGGGCAAAATGAATGCATATATAGATTTGATTACAGTTGAGTCACAAGCAAACAAGACATTTTCTTCCACTTCCTCCTTCTTCGTTTCTCCGTCCTTCTCTTCTTTTTGCCTTTTATTCATTCCTTTTTTCCTATCCATTCCTCCTCCTCTTCGTCATTACTCTTTACTCCTTCCCCTTCTCCTCTCCGTCTCTCCTATTCTTCCGCTTGCTCTTTCAGCCGTATTCTTTCCTTCCCATTATTTATTATTTATTCCTTCTCTTCTTCCTCTTACTCATTTCCTCCATCTCATTCCCTTCTCATCCCTTCCCTTATTTTGCATGATTGCTCATTTCTTCTCTGTCCTTCTATTCCTCCTCCTCCCCTTCCTCCTCCTCCTCTTCTTCCTCTTCTTCCTCCTCCTCCTCTCACGTAATATTTGTCTTCTCTCCTCTATGTGTTAAGTTTACTTTTACTTTCATCGTCTGTCTGTTTCCGTGTTTGTCCAAAGCAAAGAATAGCCTATGATAAGAGTAGGAAAGTAAGATTCTCTCTCTCTCTCTCTCTCTCTCTCTCTCTCTCTCTCTCTCTCTCTCTCTCTCTCTCTCTCTCTCTCAAAACTGACCACTCACTCTTATTTTTCTCCTTCTGTTACATCATCTCTCTCTCTCTCTCTCTCTCTCTCTCTCTCTCTCTCTCTCTCTCTCTCTCTCTCTCTCTCTCTCTCTCTCTCTCTCTCTCTCTCTCTCTCTCTCTCTCTCTCTCTCTCTCTCTCTCTCTCTCTCTCTCTCTCTCTCTCTCTCTCTCTCTCTCTCTCTCTCTCTCTCTCTCTCCACACTAGCCTATTTGTTTTCCCATCTCCCTTTCTCTTTCCCTCCCTCTCCCTTTCCCTTCCCTTCCATTCTCTTCCCTTTCCTTCCTCCCATTCTCTCCACCCTTATCTTTAATTACTTTCACTTCCTTGTATTCGTTTTCTTACCCTTATTATTGTGTTTTCTTTATTATTTTTTCTTTTTTTCTAATTATTTTCGTTATTTAATCGTATGTTTTCTTTCTCCTTCCTTCGTTAATTTCTCTACGTTAACTTTTTTTTTTATTCTCTACTCTTAACTATTTTGTTTTTTTTATTAATTTCCCTTTCTTCAAAATTATTATCCTCCTCGTTTTGTTTTGTTTTTCATTTATTTTGTTTTGATTATTTTTTTACCTTCCTCTCATTTTCCTTCCTTAATTATTTTACATTAGTTTTCCTTTCACTATTTTTATTCTCCCTTTTCAGTAAGTTTGTTTGTTTGTTTGTTTGTTTTTTAAGCATTTTTTCCTTTTTTCTACTTATTCTTTTTCCTTTGTTTAACTTTTCATTATTTTTCCCGTTCTCTTATTCTTTCCTTTATTTTTTTTGTTTTTTGTCATTTTTCCTTTATCCTTCCATCCTCATTATCCTTTCCCATCCTTCACTCCTTCAGGAAGACACTATTTTCCCCTTCTTCATATCTATCGTCCATCCTAAACATCTTCCTATCCTTCCTTTATCCCTCCATCCTCAGTATCCTTTCCCATCCTTCACTCCTTCAGGAAGACACACTATTTTCCCCTTCTCCATATCTATCGTCCATTCTAAACATCCTCCTATCCTTCCTTTATCCCTCCATCCTCAATATCCTTTCCTATCCTTCACTCCTTCACATTATTTTCCCTTCTCCATAATTCTATCCTCCATCCTCAACACCCTCCTATCCTTCCTTTATCCCTCCATCCTCAATATCCTGTCCCATCCTTCATTATTTTCCCTTCTCCATAACTCAATCCTCCACCCTTAACACCCTCCTCTCCTTCCCTCCTGCAGGTACACGATGGGGAGTCCTTTGGGTAACCTGGAGGCCGGGGCGGTGCTGGGGCCGGACCAGTACGTGTGCACGCTGCCCCAGGAGGTGTGCAAGGTAGCTCAAGTTCACCTGGGGGAAGAGGAACAGTCGAGGGCAGCGGGACTAATGCAGATGCGGAACTTCGTCGCTTCACACCCCTTGATTACGAAGTGCAGAATGGGTGAGTGTGTGTGTGTGTGTGTGTGTGTGTGTGTGTGTGTGTGGTTATGTTGGTCATTTGTCATTGTTTTCTACTTGTATGGCTTCCTCATTCACTGTTTTTCTTTTTTCTGTTTTATTTCTTCTCGTCGTCTTTTTTCTTTTTTTTTCCTTGTTGTGTGTTGTCTTGTGGTGTATTGTGTCTCTGCTGTTGTTGTTGTTGTTGTTTTTGTTTGTGGCCTTATTGCTCTTTCATCTTTGTCTTCTTCCTGCTTTTCTATACATTCTTTCTCTTCTTGCCCTTACTCCTTACTCCTTTTTCGTCATTCTCTTCTTTATCTCTTCTTTCCCTCTTTCCTATTCATTCTTCCTTTCCTTCATTTTCTCAATCCTCCTCCCTCGTTTCTCCGTTCTTCCTTTCTATTCATTCCTCTTCTTCCCTTAACTAACTGATCCTCCTCCTTCCATTATCCATTCTTTTCTTCTTTCCCTCCTCATTCCTCCTATTCCTCCCCTTAATCATTCCTCTACCTCCTTCCCTTCTCCTTTCTCCTCTTCTCCGCCGTCATCTTCCTTTTCCCAAACCTCCATTACAACTCTCCCTTCTCTCTCCTAACAACCATCTCTCCACACACGACAGATGGCAACTTTCTTCTGCGGTTCCTGAGAATGAAGAAGTTCCGGGTGCAGGAGGCGCAGGAGCAGCTCGAAAAATACCTGAGGATGCGCCAGGAACACCCTCACTGGTTCACGAAGTTGGACATCCTCGACCCAACCATTGACCAGCTCATCTCCACCGGCTACTTCTTCGCCTTGCCTGAACGTGACGAGTCTGGCCGCCGCGTTTTCTTCAGTATTGGCGGTAAGAGAGAAAATGGGAAAAAGGTTGCGGTTGGTTAGAGGGGGTTTAAAAGGTTTGAGTTTGTATAGTTTTGGTTGTTTTGTGATGTTGTTTCAGTGTTGTCTTGCTGTTGCTGTAGTCTTCTTTTCTTATTTCTTTAGTATTGGCGGTAAGAGATAGAAAATGGGAAAGAGGTTGCGGTTGGTTAGGGGGGGTTAAAAGGTTGGATTTTGTATAGTTTTGGTTGTTTTGTGATGTTGTTTCAGTGTTGTCTTGCTGTTGATATAGTCTTCTTCTCCCTCTCCTATTGCTTCGGTATTGGCGGTAAGAGATTAAATGGGAAAGGGGTTGCGGTTGGTTATGGGGGGGGTTAAAAGGTTTGATTTTGCATAGTTTTGGTTGTTTTGTGATGTTGTTTCAGTGTTTTCTTGCTGTTGATATAGTCTTCTCCCTCTCCTATTGCTTCGGTATTGGCGGTAAGAGAGAAATTGGGAAAGGGGTTGCGGTTGGTTAGGGGGGGGGGTTAAAAGGTTGGATTTTGTATAGTTTTGGTTGTTTTGTGATATTGTTTCAGTGTTTTCTTGTTGTTCCTGTAGTCTTCTCCCTCTTTTATTTCTTTAGTATTGGTGGTAAGAGAGAGAAAATGGGAAAGAGGTTGCGGTTGGTTAGGGGGGGATTAAAAGGTTTGATTTTGTATAGTTTTGGTTGTTTTGTGATATTGTTTCAGTGTTTTCTTGTTGTTCCTGTAGTCTTCTTCCCTTTCTCTTATTTCTTTAGTATTGGCGGTAAGAGAGAAAATGGGAAAAGGGTTGCAGTTGGTTGAGGGGGGGGGGGTTAAAAGGTTGGATTTTGAATAGTTTTGGTTGTTTTGTGATGTTGTTTCAGTGTTTTCTTGTTGTTCCTGTAGTCTTCTCCCTCGTTTATTTCTTTAGTATTGGCGGTAAGAGAGAGAAAATGGGAAAGAGGTTGCGGTTGGTTATGGGGGGGGTTAAAAGGTTTGATTTTGTATAGTTTTGGTTTTGTGATGTTGTTTCAGTGTTTTCTTGTTGTTCTTGTAGTCTTCTTTTCTTATCGCTTCAGTATTGGCGGTAAGAGAGAGAAAATGGGAAAGGGGTTGCGGTTGGTTGAGGGGGGGGGGTTAAAAGGTTGGATTTTGTATAGTTTTGGTTGTTTTGTGATGTTGTTTCAGTGTTTTCTTGTTGTTCCTGTAGTCTTCTCCCTCTTTTATTTCTTTAGTATTGGTGGTAAGAGAGAAAATGGGAAAGGGGTTGCGGTTGATTAGGGGGGGGGGTTAAAAGGTTGAATTTTGTATAGTTTTGGTTGTTTTGTGATGTTGTTTCAGTGTTTTCTTGCTGTTGCTGTAGTCTTCTTCTCCCTCTCTTGTTTCTTTAGTATTGGCGGTAAGAGAGAGAAAATGGGAAAGGGGTTGCGGTTGGTTAGGGGGGGGGGGGTAAAATGGTTGGATTTTGTGTAGTTTTGGTTGTTTTGTGATGTTGTTTCAGTGTTTTCTTGCTGTTGCTGTAGTCTTCTTCCCCTTCTCTTGTTTCTTTAGTATTGGCGGTAAGAGAGAGAAAATGGGAAAGAGGTTGCGGTTGGTTAGAGGGGGTTTAAAAGGTTTGATTTTGTATAGTTTTGGTTGTTTTGTGATGTTGTTTCAGTGTTGTCTTGCTGTTGTTGTAGTCTTCTTTTCTTATCGCTTCAGTATTGGTGGTAAGAGAGAGAAAATAGGAAAGAGGTTGAGGATATGGAGGGTTGCATTTAAGTTTTTAGCTGTTTTATGTTCTTTTATTTTGTTATTTCTTGTGTTTTAGGGTAGTCTTTTATTCATATTCTTGCTCTCCTTTCCTCTCCATCATTCTTTTTTTTTAGGGGGCGGGGGGGAATGGAAAACTGTTCTAATTGTTTTTTTCTACTCTTTCATGTTCTTCCTTTTTTCTTTTACTTCTCCCCTCTTTCTCCTTCCCTGCAGCAGCATCAATTTCTCGCTGGTCTTTGGTAACAACATGACGCCGCCTGTGATGAAAGTGGCCCAACCCTGTTATCATATGGCCCTCCTTTCCATTATTAGGCCATCACCGTCTGTCTGTCTGGGCCACAATGACTCATCAAAAGCCACAGTTTCCACACATAACACGCCATTCTCGCCTCGTTACCTAAGCTCCCAGTAGCAGGCCATGAAGTAACACCGATGAACAATGCAATGTAATGCGAATGGGGTTGACCACTATAGGCTACCACACCCATGGACGCGGAGGATTATGAAAGAAAACGGATTGATGGTGACACGTTGTAGGCTAGAGTTCTTTTTGTTTTGTTTGTTGTTTATGTAGCATCGTGGTTGTCTCAAAGCTGCAGTAGATGATGAATTGAGTTTGAGAGGCGCGGTTGATTGTGTATTGGCCAATGATATGCAGTTATTGAGGGAAGGGGCGGGGCTTAATGACGAGGCTAACGTGAACATATGCTTTACCCTTCCTTCCTTCCTTCCCTGTTTTTTTTTCATACTTGTTTCCTCCCCTCCTTCTTTCCTCCTCTGTTCTTATTCACACTTGCATCGTTTCCTTCCTTCCTTCCTTCTTCCTTCCTTCCTTCCTTCCTTCCTTCCTTTTTTCATAATTTCTGCTGCTCGCATTTCCTTTCGTCTTTTATTGCTTTTTCATAATGGTTTTCTGCTCTCCTTACTCCCTTATTCTTTTCCCTATTTAGTTTGTTTCCTTCCTCCCTTCCTTCTTTCGTTCGTTCGTTATTTCCTTCCTTCCTTCCTTCACTCTTCCCTACTCCTCATACTTCCATTTTGTCCTTCCTTTCATTCTCCACTTCTGTTTTCTTTCCTGTCGTTCTTTTCCACACCTGTTTTGTTTCCATCTTCCCTTCCTTCGTTCTTTCCTTCCTTCCTTCCTTCCTTCCTTCACGCTTCTCTGCTGCATCTCACGCCCCCTCCATTCCGTCCCTCCGTGCAGGCAAGATGGACCCAGCACGCTTCAACGCCTCGGACCAAATGCGATCCATGCAGGTGGGCTTCGAGGCGCTGCTGGAGGACGAGGAGAACCAAGTGCGGGGCTTCACGTACATCTTTGACGAGAAGGAGCTGGGCCTGGCCATCATCACGCTCTGGACGCCCTCCGAAGTGTCCAAAGCCTTCCAGTGCTGCGAGGTATGTGGGATGTCACTTATATCCTTACACTTGGTTACGTGTTTTTTTGTGTGTGTTTTTTTACAGCAAAGGAGACAGCACAAGGGCACAAAAACAAGGAAACATTAATATAAAAAAAAGCCTACAAGTGTCCAAAGCCTTACAGTGCTGCGAGGTATGGGAGGTCACTGATATATTTGCTCTTGGTTAGTTGTTGTTTTTTTGTTGTTGTTTTTTTACAGCAAAGGAGACAGCACAAGGACACACAAAAAAAGAAAACAACAATAAAAAAAGTAAAAAAGCCCGCTACTCGCTTTGTGTTTTATTCATTCGTTGATTTTGTTAGTTTTCGACGACTTTTTAACTTACTTGTCTCGTTCTTATACTTCAATTATGACGTTTTTTTTATTATTTTATTAGTATTGTTGTTTATTATTATTATTCATTCCCTCGTCAGTTTGCCTTATTCATTTCATCTGTTTATTTGTTTATGCATCTTTTCATTAGTTCATCCATTTTAAACTCCTACATTCATTCCCTCATTATCTTTTTACCTTATCTAATTCATCTATGTTTTTTTATTCATCTGCATATCAATTCATTCATCTTCAACTCTTGCAATCATTCCCTCATTCTGTCATCTGCATATCAATTCATTCATTCTGAACTCCTAAATTCACTCCCTCATTATCATTTTCCGTTATCTAATTCATCTGCTCATTTTTTTATTCATCCCCACATCAATTCATTCATTTTCAACTCCTACAGTCATTCCCTCATTATCTAATTCATCTGTTCATTTTTTTTATTCATCTGCACATCAATTCATTCATTTTCAACTCCTACAATCATTCCCTCATTCTGTCATCCACTTACTGACTTCTTTACCGACTCACGCATTCATCCAGTCATCCATTTTACACTCCGTTATCTCTTCATCCATCTTTCCATTCATTCCTGTGTTGTTGTTTATCATTACTCATTCCCTCGTCATTTTGCCTTATCTAATTCATCTGTGTTTTTTGTTTATCCATATTTTCATTAGTTCATTCATATTCAACCCCTACATTCACTCCCTCATTATAATTTTACCTTATCTAATTCATCTGTTCATTTATTTATCCATCTCCAATTCTCCACATCAATCCACTCATCTTCAACCGCTAAAATCATTTCCTCATTCTGTCATCCACTAACTGACTTCTTTACCGACTCACGCATTCATCCAGTCATCTATTTTACACTCCGTTATCTCTCCATTCATCTTTCTCACTTCTTTACCGACTCACGCATTCACCCAGTCATCTATTTTACACTCCGTTATCTCTCCATTCATCTTTCTCACTTCTTTACCGACTCACGCATTCATTCAGTCATCCATTATACTCTCCGTTATCTCTCCATTCATCTTTCTCACTTCTTTACTGACTCACGCATTCATTCAGTCATCCATTATACTCTCCGTTATCTCTCCATTCATCTTTTTCACTTCTTTACCGACTCACGAATTCATCCAGTCATCCATTTTACTCTCCGTTATCTCTCCATTCATCTTTCTCACTTCTTTACTGACTCACGCATTCATCCAGTCATCCATTAGCCTATACACTCCGTTATCTCTCCATTCATCTTTCTCACTTCTTTACCGACTCACGCATTCATCCAGTCATCCATTTTACACTCCGTTATCTCTCCATTCATCTTTTTCACTTCTTTACTGACTCACGCATTCATTCAGTCATCCATTATACTCTCCGTTATCTCTCCATTCATCTTTCTCACTTCTTTACCGACTCACGCATTCACCCAGTCATCCATTATACACGCCATTATCTCTCCATCCAACCTTCCGTTCACTCCTGCTTACCCCGTCCTTTCCCCCCCTCAGAAAACCATCCCACTCCGCCACAAGGAGATCCACATCGTCAACCTGCCCACCGCCCTCATGGCCGTCTTCGAGTTCGCCAAGACGCTCCTCTCAGAGAAGATCAAAAACAGGTTCCAGGTGAGTGTCATGACCATGGGCCGTATTATTTAACTCCTCCAAGCCTTAGTTCAGCTACTTCGAAAGGCTCTGGCATAAGTTGTTGGGGTTTGCATGGGCGTTTCCTGAGCCTGGCGGTAGTTTTGGAAGGTTTCGCCGTGAAGAGGAAAGACATGGAAATATAGAGTGTAGTTTTTATCTTTTTTCATGATGTAGCAATCTTAGAGTAAAGTAATAAAGAAAGAAATTAAGAAAGGAAAAATTAACAGGGGTCAGCATTTCCAGATATCAAACAACCACTATCTTTAAAAAAATAAACCAACAGACAAAAACTAACAAAAAGAAAACATAACAAGGATAACAAAGACACTCCATGACATCTTTCTTCCCATTCCAGCCCTTCTTCATCTCAAAAATATAACTACAGACAATAAAAAAAAATGACAAAAAACAAAACGAAACAGGGATCCCAAGGCCACTCTGTAACCTCCTCCTCCTGCTTCCAGATGCACAGTGACAACACCAAGCTGAGGAACGCCGTGCCGCCCAGGATCCTGCCCAAGGAGTATGGCGGCACCGTCCCCATGGCCGAGATGATCCGTGAGTGTGCCAGGGACAAAACGTAGATACCCATTGATTGACGATTGCTGAAGTCTGTTGTTGTAAAAAAAAGATGACAGAGGAGGCTGGAGGTCTTGCCTAAAATAGATACTTCATGATGAAAAAACGATGCAAAGGAAGCACTACTGAGGTCATGTAATGCAGAAAAATGAATGATATCTAATACATATAATATTCAGTAAGAAGGGACATTATGCACCCTTAAAACCAGAAGCATTTTTTACTTGCTGTTTTCTGCAATATATTAAATTTACCATATCACTAAACTTATTAACCCAGTAGCAGCGACGGCCCAAATTTGTGCCGTGATATAACCCCCCGAAAATAGATGATGCATAAACTGATCAGAAATGCTTTGATATATATTATGAAATGGCTTGTGTGAGTGATGATTTTTTTTCATTTTTCTCGTTTAGAGGGACCATTAAGAAACATGATCCCCGCAGCTACCGGGTTAAGCCAACCATTGCATGTGCTGTCAATGCCTGTCATACTTTGCTTTTTTCATGAGGCTTTGTTTTTTTTCTATTATTCTCTTGCTATTCATTTTCATTGTTTGTTTGGGGAAAATCTTATAAACAGATTCACTCAAAACATATCTGGAAAAAAATAGCTATGTTCTTATAATCAGAGGATGCTGTTCACTGAAATATTACCTTCTATTCCATTACTATTATTATCATTACATTATTTTCTCTCCTTCCCTCCGCCAGAGATGTACAAGAAGGAGCTGCTGGCCGTGCGGAGCCGCGTGCTGATGCTGGACAACATGCACATCGCCAAGAAGCCCAAGAGCAAGAAGGTGGACAAGGCGCTCTCCACCATCCAGCGCAACTTTAAGAAGCTCGAGATTGACTAAGAAGAGCCGCCTTTAGCACTACCATAAGCTAGAGAGAAGCAGTATTTATGGAGGTGCTGAACTGACTAGAGAAACCACCCTTTAGCACTGCCATAAGTTAGGAAGAAGTGCTATTTATGGCCGTGCTGAACTGACCAATACAAAACCTTTAGCGCTGCCACATAGAGAGAAGCACTACTTATGGATGTGCTAAATTGACTTAAGAAGATGCTATGAAGAACCATCCTTTAGCACTGCCATAAGTTAGGAAGGAGTGCTATTTATGGCCGTGCTGAACTAACCAATACAAAGCCTTTAGCGCTGCCATATAGAGAGAAGCACTACTTATGGAGGTACTAAATTGACTAAGATGCTATGAAGAACCATCCTTTAGCACTGCCATAAGTTAGGAAGAAGTGCTATTTATGGAGGTGCTAATTGCCTAAGAGGACCCAGCCTTTAGGTGTGTGAAGGCATAGACTTGGAGGCCTGTCAAAGTTACCAAGCCACATATAGAGACTAAGATTAGCACTGGAAGTAAAGGTTAAGTGAGTGACAGACCATCCAGCACAAACTAGGATGTGGTTGCAGCTCTGAGTCAACAAGAGGAACACAGACTACCCTTAGACAGACCCTGATAGACTCTCCTCAGCATGTCAGATTGGGACAGATGTGGTTGTGACTCCTGTTTACCTGCTTGCCTCGGCCCGGGTGGTGGTTCGTTACACCTGTACCTTGTGTCACCCTGGCCGAGCAGTGCCGACAAAAGACACGTAAGGTTAGTGAGTTTGTGACGATTGCTTGTTAGTAGATGTTGTGATGTGTTGTGACTTTAGGGAGACTTAAGTAGTGGTAATGAATGGAGTTTTAAAGAGGAACATGTTGTGTGTGAAATAGAAAAGAGAGCAAAAATTAGTTAAGCGTGAGATCTTGAAAGCAGTAAGTCAGGGATGTGAAGGAGAGGAAAAAGGAGTAGGAGCAACGCATTCATGAGAGATATTATGACAGGGACAGGTGAGGTATTAGACAGGAATGCAATAGCTGAGATATATGTGAGATGAGCAAGTGCATTATGAGAGATCTTAAAAGAGGAACAAATAAGACAGAAAATACTCCAGGAATAACATATGAAAAGTTAGATAAGAGAAGGGATATGTAGGCGAAAATACAGTTTGGGAAGGCAAAAGTTATAGTTGTTAAGATGTTAGCCAGAGGTATTAAAGGAATGCAATTATGTTAAAAATGGAAAGTAGTGATTAATGAAGGTAACAGATATCCGCACTCAGAAGCACTAGGCATAGAATAGGAGAGGAATATGGGAAAGAAATCAGAACTAGAAAAGAGAATGATGAAAAAGAAATAAAAAGAATAATGAAAAGAGAAAAGGATGGAGACGTTTTTACTACTATTCCATTAAATGATAGAGGCCAGGAATAAACACACACACACACACACACACACACACACACACACACACACACACACACACACAAAACTTTACATACTTTAAGAGGGAGAGTGCCATTGGTAAGGAGTCACTATATTTCTTCCCTGGCACTGTCCATGGCCCTGAATAGAGTAGTATGCCCTTGTCCACTTCCCTAAGATTGGGCGCAATGTATACTCGTCTTTCATAGAGTTAATTTCCTTCATTCAACTTCCTCCCCACCTCTACTCTTCACTCATCCCACCTTTTCTCTCAGTCATTCCACTATTAATCCAGCCTAGTACACAAATTGCCTAAGTCCTTTTTTTGATGATTTCTGGATTTTTGGCACAATCAATTTTTCATCTTCTATCGGCAAACTTCACCCGGCTCTCAGCAAAATAGTTCCTGGTAACATATATAGTACCTCAGAAACCACCACCACCACCACCACCATTACCCTCCACTACCAACACCACCTTCCACCACCACCACACACTACCACCATCTTCCACCACTACCCTCCACTACCAACACCACCTTCCACCACCACCACACACTACCACTATCTTCCACCACTACCCTCCACTACCAACATCAACAACACGCACCACCACCACCACCACCAACGCCACACACTACCACCATTACCCTCCACTACCAACACCACCTTCCACCACCACCACACACTACCACCATCTTCCACCACCACTACCACCCTCCACCACCACCTTCCACCGCCAACACCACCACCATCTTCCACCACCAACAGCACCCACCACCACCACCACCACCACACACTCCCACCATCTTCCACCACCACCACCAACAACACGCACCACCACCTCCACCACACTTCACATGTATTCCCTCACCTAGCATACACAGATAAGTTTTAATTTAATTTCTATGTTAGTGTTATTTATTAGCTCGTAATCACATGAAGTACTGTTGTAAAGTATTATACGCACAGAGATGTCTATTGAAGTTTATTTACATAGACTTATAAGTAAAGTTTTGAGTCATTTACTTGAACTGAAGGTCTAAAGAATGAGGTGTCCTTGATCATATTGAGAGCTTGTGTAGCGATAGGTTGTCTAATAGATGAACAAAAGGGAAAACTACACAGCTGATTAACTAAAGAAGGTTAGAATTCAATCATTGTTTGTAGCGATAGATTGTCTTATAGATGACCAAAAGGGAGAACCACATAGCTGATACACTAAAGCAGGTTATAATTCAATCATTGTCTGTAGCGATAGGTTGTCTAATAGATAACCAAAAGGGAAAACTACACAGCTGATACACTTAAACAGGTTACAATTAAAACTTTGTCTGTAGCGATAGATTGTCTAATAGATGAACAAAAGGGAGAACTACACAGCTGATTAACTAAAGCAGGTTAGAATTCAATCATTGTTTGTAGCGATGGATTGTCTAATAGATGAACAAAAGGGAGAACTACACGGCTAATAAACTAAAGCAGGTTAGAATTCAATCATTGTTAGACTGAGTGAGGGAAGTGAATCCCAGACATCACACTGGAAACAATCTCAGGTGCTACAGGAAAATATCGGCATCCATTTTCTTTACGTAGGAATGCTTTGTCATCTGAGGTATTTCCACAAAGAATGACGCACTTAAATAGAAAATGCTACATGTTGAGTGACTAACAATGAGCGTAACAGTTGAACGGAGTATTAATCATGTTTGTATAGGTGCAGAAAAGCAATCTTTGTGTATATGCTGAGGACTCATTTTAGGTATTTCCACAATGAAGGCCACTCTTAATTCAGTGGAATACGCTATAACATGTTGAGTGACTTACAATGAAGATAACACCTGAATGGAGTATTAATCATGTTTGTATAGGTCCAGAAAAGCAACGTTTGTGTATGTTTTTGAAGACTCATGTGAGGTATTTCCATAAAGACTGTCACTCTAAAATGGAAAACGCTACATGTTGAGTGATTTACAATGAAGATAACAGTTGAATTAAGTATTAATCATGTTTGTATAGGTGCAGAAAAGCAATGTTTGTGTATGTGTTTGAAGACTCATGTGAGGTATTTCCATAAAGACTGTCACTCTAAAATGGAATACGCTACATGTTGAGTGACTAACAATGAACATAACAGTTGAATGGAGTATTAATTATGTTTGTATAGGTGCAGAAAAGCAATGTTTGTGTATGTGTTTGAAGACTCATCTGAGGTATTTCCATAATGAATGCCACTCTTAATGAAATGGAAAACGCTACATGTTGAGTAACTTACAATGAGCATAACAGTTGAATGAAGTATTAATCATGTTTGTATAGGTGCAGAAAAGCAGTGTAGGCCTATGTGCATATGTTGAAGATTCTCATAACACAACAAGCCACCATACCAGAGACACTAGAGATGTTTTTTTTTTTTTTTTTTTCTTCATAACACAGCACAGAACCCACGCACGACACCCGCCAGCGATCACGGTTATTATTTCAGCTCGGCGACTCCAGCAGCTTGACGAACTCTAGTCATACGTTAGGAGTTCTTCCCTGAGGCTTTCTGGGCCCCTAATACTCACACACCCACGATCCTGTCACCTCAGTCCTATGTGTACTCAACCGCATGTGTGTTTTTATCTCTCTCGTGTGTGTGTAGGTTATTATTTATTATCTTTATTGTAGTGGAGTGTGTGTGTGTGTGTGTGTGTGTGTGTGTGTGTGTGTGTGTGTGTGTGTGTGTGTGTGTTCAAATGAAGTACTATTATTATGTATTAGTGTGTGTCTGTGTGTGTGTGTGTGTGTGTGTGTGTGTGTGTGTGTGTGTGTGTGTGTGTACCGTACTACAGTATTGTCGTAATAAAAGAATCCACTTGGTGTTGTAGTTTGTCTAACCATGACGCTGTAGCCGTAATCTAACACACATTATAAAGAATTAGATCGTAAAGTTCATGATTTAGTATGTTAATGAAACCAATTACTGTATTAGTCTGTCGCTAACAATTAGTAGTAGTAGCTTACTTTAGAATCTGTAGAAACATCAATCTATATACCCCCTCCTTTAAAATACTCTGTTCATATTAACTAGGCAAATAAGCCCCGCCCCTTCCCCATTAATTAAGTGTATATCATTGGCCATTCCACCTCTCTCTCTCTCTCTCTCTCTCTCTCTCAACAACTCAGGCTGCACATGATTAGTGGATGCTGGTGTAATGCCACTGTTCCACTTAACCACATAGTCCACACGACCTCTGCTTGCCACGAAACACACGAAACATTGATTCAAACTCGAAAAGGGGCTTACCGGCTCCGGGAATCGAACCCACGACCGGCTAGATGGGAAAGACACTCCTTAACCAGTCGGCCTAAGAGGTAACCCACTCGCAGACAGTTTTGGAGGCTTTCCGTATCAGGCGGGTGACGACACTGGACAACGTGAAATCATATGGTATTGTTTTTGTGATGGCGTGCGTGAGGAGGGCTTAGAGCGTCTTTCCACATTTTATCTCCGACAGTCATGTTAAAACCTTCTGTACGTCTCTTCCAAACTAATTAGTAGGAAATCAGAAAGCGAGACAATTGATATATTTCGGTCTTTCATTGGGCATAGGCGTCGTATGGGGGAATGGCGCTTCTTGTATTAAAAGTATGAAAATGCGCTGTTCGTCTCTATACCTAGTCTCTTCTACAGTCTCTTCTGCTCTAGTCTCTCTTCTACAGTCTCTTCTGCTCTAGTCTCTCTTCTACAGTCTCTTCTTCTCTAGTCTCTTCTGCAGTCTCTTCTTCTCTAGTCTCTCTTCTACAGTCTCTTCTTCTCTAGTCTCTCTTCTACAGTCTCTTCTTCTCTAGTCTCTCTTCTACAGTCTCTTCTTCTCTAGTCTCTCTTCTACAGTCTCTTCTTCTCTAGTCTCTCTTCTACAGTCTCTTCTCTAGTCTCTCTTCTACAGTCTCTTCTTCTCTAGTCTCTCTTCTACAGTCTCTTCTTCTCTAGTCTCTCTTCTACAGTCTCTTCTTCTCTAGTCTCTCTTCTACAGTCTCTTCTTCTCTAGTCTCTCTTCTACAGTCTCTTCTCTAGTCTCCTCTTCTCTAGTCTCTCTTCTAGTCTCTCTTCTACAGTCTCTTCTTCTCTAGTCTCTCTTCTACAGTCTCTTCTTCTCTAGTCTCTCTTCTACAGTCTCTTCTTCTCTAGTCTCTCTTCTACAGTCTCCTCTTCAAATCTAGTCTCTCTTCTACAGTCTCAGGTCTCTATAGTCTTCTGTAAATCTCTATAGTGACTCAAGTCTCATCTACAGCCTCTATATAGTCTCTCTCTCTATAGTCACTCTTCTGTCTTTCGTCCTCATACACTGCCTACTGTGTCTAGACTTTCAGGGACCCTAGTCAGCAGTGAGCCTTCCCCTCGGGCTGGCAGGGCGGCGAGGACTGAGGACAGGGCAAGGGCATTCCACTCCCTAGGTCCCGTAGCTCGAGTTAGGGTTAGCGGAGGGGAGAACCTGTGTCGGTGTGCAACAATATCTTAGGCTTTCTACGGCGGAGCTCACGACAGAGGTTCCTTAAAGACTGATTGATTGATAGTTTATTGTTGCAGGTTGTTAGTGAAGTATTTGATTAACAGGTGAAAGACGGCCATAGAGCGGCTAACCTTACAAATTAAAATGAGAAAATTGAAAGAAAAGAGAAGGATGATATGATGGTTATGATTTATACTTTGATTTTAACTGTGTATCTACGTATGTACTGGAGAGAGAGAGAGAGAGAGAGAGAGAGAGAGAGAGAGAGAGAGAGAGAGAGAGAGAGAGAGAGAGAGAGAGGTGGAATGTGGCTTTTTCTGCTATCTGTCAAGTCTACATATGTCACTTCCCTTAAGAGAGAGAGAGAGAGAGAGAGAGAGAGAGAGAGAGAGAGAGAGAGAGAGATAGATAGATAGTTTATTGTTGCAAGTATAAACACAACAAAGGAGAAGAGAGAGAGAGAGAGAGAGAGAGAGAGAGAGAGAGAGAGAGAGAGAGAGAGAGAGAGATTGATTGATTGATAGTTTATTGTTGCAAGTATAAATAACAGAGGAGAAGAGAGAGAGAGAGAGAGAGAGAGAGAGAGAGAGAGAGAGAGAGAGAGAGAGAGAGAGAGTTCCATCAACACTTCCCACCCTAACATTTTCTCTTCCCTTCACGTCCCAGGCAATATATCGTCACCAATGTAAAAAAAAAAATCAGCCTTAGGCCTATACACGATCTCTCTACTACGACCATTTTCACTCCTTTTTCCTCCTTTCCTTATTTCTACTTTCCTTATTCCTAGCTTTTCTTTTTCCCTTCCTTTCCTCTCTCTTTTTCCTCCTTTACTTTTTTTCTCTCTCTTCCTTCTCTTTTTCCTCCCTAATTTTCTTCTTTTATTTCTTATTTCTCTTTCTGTTTTATATTTTCCACGTTATTTGGCTGTGACCTGAGAGAGAGAGAGAGAGAGAGAGAGAGAGAGAGAGAGAGAGAGAGAGAGAGATTCAACTTCCGCTTCACCCTTCCCCCACAACCCATCAACGCGCCCTTTCCCAATGTACCCCTTCTACCCCTTCCCTCCCCTCCCCCTTCACCGCTTCGTTCCCGCCCCTTCCGTTCCCCTTCACCCAACGCGCCCTTCTCGTTCCCTCCCATCTCCCATTTACTCCCTTCGTTTTTTTTTATTCTCATCTCCCCCTTTTCTCCCTCTTCTTCCTCTTCTCTTATTTATCCTCCCTGTTCCTCTCTTTTATCTCTTCTCCCTTTCTACCTCTTTCTCTTTCTCTTCTCTTTTTCTCCTTGTTTCCTCGTTTCGTCTCTCCTCTTATTCAGTCCATTTAGCTCTTTTTTTTACCTCTTCCTCTTCTCCCTCTTTCTCTTCCTCTTCCTCCTCCTCCTTATTCACTGTTTTGCTTATCTATCTTCATCTCTCTCCCTCTTCTCTCTCTTCTCCGTTCCTCCTTTTATCTCTTCTCCCTCTTATTCAATCTGTTTTGCTCTTCTTTTTTTATTTCTCCCTTTTAATTCTCTTTCTCTTCCCCGTTCTTCCCTTTATCTCTTCCCTCTTACTGGTTTTGCTCTTCTTTCCATCTCTTCTTCCTCTCTTCTCTGTTTCTCTTATTCACTGTTTTGCTCCTCTACTCTCTTCCTCCTCCACCTGTTTTCTCTCTTCTCTGTTCCTCCTTTTCTCTCTTCTTCCTCTTATTCAATCTCCTATGCTCATCTTTTTACCTCTCTCCCTCTCCCTTACTCTCTTCCATTTGTTCTCTCCCCATTCCCTCAGGCGCTCACTCCCTCCCTCCCATGCCTCGCCCTCTCCCCCCACGCCTTCTCCCTCCCTTCCTTCTCCCCTTCTATTCACCTCTGCTCCCCCACGCACCTCACATCCTCCTCTGCTTAATTTCTCTCTTTCTCTTCTTCCTTCCCATGTCACGTTTGTGCTCCTCCTCTCCTCCCTTGAATATATAGAATGCACCCTTTTGAAGATGTGTAAGAGGATGTTTGTTTTATGTAAGTGTTGTTTGACGTATGTATAAGTTCACCTCTGCCAAGCCTTCTATATAGTGTCGATCCACCCGCATATACGTTCACAGCTAGCCTGGGTATTTCTTTTCCATTGAGCTTGTTGTCATCATTATTTGTCTGGGAAAGTTATATTCTAGATGCTTTTTGTTATGTCTGTCTGTTCACAGCTAGCCTGGGTATTTCTTTCCTATTCAGCTTGTTGTCTTCATCCCCCCTCATTTTATCCTCTATCCTCCTCTCTCTTTGGTCATTTGTCTGGGAAAGTTATATTCTAGATGTTTTTTGTTATGTCTGTCTGTTCACCATAAGCTCGATCTGTCTTCACACGCATTATTAAAGGCTGGGTATTTCTTTCCTATTCAGCTTGTTGTCTTCATCCCCCCTCATTTTATCCTCTATCCTCCTCTCTCTTTGGTCATTTGTCTGGGAGAGTGATATTCTAGATGTTTTTTGTTATGTCTGTAAACCACAAGCTCTGTCTGTCTTCACCCGCATTAGGCTATTAAAGGCTTGTTTTTCTTTCCTATTCAGCTTATTGTTTTCATCTTCCTTCATTTTATCTTCTATCCTCCTCTCTCTTTGGTCGTTTGTCTGGGAAAGTAATATTCTAGATGTTTCTTGTTATGTCTGTCTGTTCACCATAAGCTGTCTATCTTCACCCGCATTATTAAAGGCTTGTATTTTTTTCCATTTCAGCTTGTCGTCTTCATCCCCCCTCATTTTATCTTCTATCCTCCTCTCTCTTTGGTCGTTTGTCTGGGAAAGTAATATTCTAGATGCTTTTTGTTATGTCTGTGTGTTCACCATAAGCTCTGTATATGTCTGTCTTCAACCGCATTATTAAAGGCTGGGTATTTCTTTCCTATTCAGCTTGTTAATTGGTTTCATCTGCCTTCATTTTATCCTCTATCCTCCTCTCTCTTTGGTCATTTGCTTGGGAAGGTGATATTCTAGTTGTTTTTTTGTTATATTAAAGCACCCCCTCTCTTCACTGTCTCGCTAAATCATTCTACCTGCCCTTGTTGTAATTCTCCTTGAAACAATTAATAAACTTCAATCAATCAATCAATCAATTCTACCTGGTCTCCTTTCAGTCAGTTTCACAGTTATTTATTTATATCATCTCGTGGACTGTGATTTTCTTGTTGCGATGCAGTAAATTTGTTCCTTAATTTTCTCTGCCTGTGACTGTTTTTTTATTTATTTAATGTCTTTGGCTTGTATAGTGCAGCTTTTTATTCCTTGCTAACACTAAAGGTTGTGTTTAAGATAATTTTCACGTGATTAGCTTAAAGGAAGAGTTATTATATTGATGCCTTTTGCGCAGATAAGCTGATGATTGTGATGATAATACGAAAAGGGAGGATTTTACAGCGCCATTTCAGCACAGAATAACCATATATTAATGTTATTAGTATACTTTTAGTCATTTTATATCAACAGTTTCCTATGATTATTGATTTCTTCTCGATATTGGTCCCTTTAATAGTCGTTTGTGGGCCCGTTCAAACCACTAAATGTCAAATATTAACTTTATTCTCCTCTCTTTCTCTTCCTCTTCTCTCTCTCTCTCTCTCTCCTCCCCTTTCTATCTTTCTTCTCTTCTTCTTTTTATTTAATCTGTTTTGTTTATCTCTTCTACACCATCACACTGTAATTAATGCCACAGGATTCAGATAAGTTTAAGTATTTGTAAGTACCTGTAAGTGAGTTGCCCACCGTTTCCATTTCTCCGGATGGCAACTCACTTATAGGTACTTACAAATACTTAAACTTATCTGAATCCAATGGCATTACAACACCATAATATCCACAACCCAGAAGTGCCGTTGTAAAGGCCACACGTCGCCCTATCAACTGAAGGAGACCCGAGCCAGACCGAGACCAAAAGGCTGAGAGTGAGGGAGTGAGGGGGAAGCTTTTGTTGTGGTTCCCTCGTTATTTCGGGTCCTTTTCCCCCTGGGCGGCCCGCAGCACCCCCCGCACCTACTATGAACTCTGAAACATGTTTAAGAAGAACGCCACCTCGTCAGACGTGAAGAAGAGCCTCAGTAAATGCCTCGACGTGAAGAGAGATACGCCCACCAGACTCAGGCACCTGCGGACAGTCTTGGGTGAGAAACGGATGATTTTACGCTTTTATCTCGCTCCTCTGCTTTATTTATCACCTCAGAATCACGGTAATAATGGATAGATATGAGGTTCGAACTTTCACCTATGTTGCGTATTTCCGTCCGTGAGTGTGACAGGTGCAGGACAGGTGTCACGCAGGTGCTGGCCGGCGCCTGGCTGGGATTTCTTAATTGGATGTCTTACCTGGATGGGGAGTAGCCGCATTCAAGAACTGAGCGATGTCTCCAGCCAGAACTGCAGCTGATGGTTTTCCTGAAGCTGGTCTGATGGTTGGCTAATATGACATTGAGAGATGGCACGGACAAGCACTGTTTTCCAGGCACCCACACAGCAACCTACCATCAGTAACTTGTTGACAATTAGAGGCAACCAACCAAACAGCAAACACAGTCAATAACAATCCAGACAAGACACCCAAATGGACAACCAAACCACATGAACAAATTAATCAAACTCGTATAAGCTTTGAGCAAGTGTCCAGCTGGTGTTTGAAGGCATTGACCCGGATGACAGAAACAGCAGAATCCGGCAAGCTGTTCCAGGTGGTAATTGCCCTCAATGGGAAGAAGCGAACCCTCGCCTCAGTGTTACAACGGCGGACAAAAAGCTTATAGGAGTAACTTTTAGTGTCCCTATTATGATTACTCATCAGTAAATGTTTAAGATCAAGGCAAAGTCCTTTTAAAGATTTGAACATCATAATAAGATTGGCTTTAGTCAGTCTGCCTTTGATCGAGTTGAGACTGAATTGTGCAAGATGATCCCTGTAAGGTATGTCATAGTACCCAATGATTTTCTTTATCCACCTTCTCTGAACAGCTTCTAAAAGTTTAACATCACCCAAATATCCAGTAAACTACACCAGAGAAGCATAGTCGAGGATTGGCCTAATATGTGAAATAAAAACCGCTCTCATGAAATCCGGAGATCTACATATAGTTCCCCTAAGAATGCTATAGCTTATGGCTCTAGCTTGGCCTGCAATCTCTCTCACATGGAGGTGGAACTTGAGAGAAGAATTACTCCTGACCCCAAGATCTTTGTGGTCGTCAATATATAGAATAGGTTGCTCACCGATGAAGGACTGCAAGTGAACAGGTGCATCTTGGAAATTCCTATAAAAGTTCATTCTGACACATTTGCCAATTGAAAAAGAGTAGGTTAATATCTCTCTGCAGATGAAGATGGAAATGAGTCTAATAGAAGCAAGGACAGGTTTAATGGGTGGTTGTAGTGTGTGTAACCCACAGCACAAGTTGTTGCTAACCCTGGCTGTCAAGTGTTTGTTGCCAAGGTGGTGAATGTCCAGGGCTGGGTTTAAGTTGTTTCTTATTGTGCCTTTGGGATGATGTTAGGTTCTCATTTGCTATATTCATGGGTGTCCAGAGGGGGGAAAGAAGGGGCAATTGCCCCCTTTGGAAGTCTGTCATGCTCTTGCTTGCACTTTTGTTTGCAAGTATAACAGAATTAATATTTTCATATCCTCAGGAGGACATCTGGTACACAGTTATTGGAAAACTGTGTGTGCCTTGTTGTTCACCAGGGGAAAATGAAATTTGATGTATACATATTATGGAACTAAAACATATTGGCTCTGTCCACCCTTGAAAAAAATCATGCAGAATCCACTACTTTTAATGGTATTGTTGTTTAAATATCCATCAACAAACACAGACTAATGACTGGCTACACTTGTATGACTATGATAAACTTGCATAGTTTTATGCCTGAAATGTAGCTGTCCCTCATATTTTTTAGCTCATATGTAAAAGTCAAAGCATAAGCTAGATACTTTTTATCTCTATCAAGCTTTTCAAGAGTTATAATTATGTTAATGGTATCTTTCTGCTGCTTTTGGGGGAGCTCTGTTGGTTAGCCTGAGCCAGCCACTGGGAAAGGAACGTTGTACATCCTAGGAGGAACAAGATATAAGTTGCAAGGAAAACTGACCCTCAGTACACCAAATATAAGGTTGCCTTTCCCTTGTTGTTCTTCCTGTGATGTTTAGCCTGCCTTTCTCAGCTCAAGCTAAAAAAAAGTTGGCTCTGTCCGTTACGCCACTTCTTCACCAGACGCCTCATTATAAAGCAGCGTTTTAAGAATTATTTTTTTATTTCTCGCCAGACAACACTGATGTGGGGGAGCTCCGAGCTTTTCTTGATGCCAACTTCAGCCCCGTGTTCCATATCTTCTATGAGGCGTTCATCACATTTGAGGGTAACCTTAAACAGAAAGGTAAGCAGCATCCTTTTGCAGTTATCGATGAAGTATCACATATATTCAAGTCTTGTATTTGTATTTCCAGTTTCCTTGATCATCTTGTGAGAGAGTGACGAAGAAAAAATCCAGGAAGGAGGAAGGAAAGGGAGAAGGGATGGGAGAGAAGGGAAAGTAGATGAAATAATAATAAGAGAGGAAGGATGGGAGGAAGAAAGATGAGCAGAGGGAGAAGAAAAAAAAGGGAATGAAGAAGACAAGGAAGAGAGAGTGAAGAGGGAAAAATGGCAGGCAGGAGGGAGGAAAAGGAGGGAAGGGAAAGATAAGATAAAAAGGAGAAAGGGAGGATGTCAGGAATAAAGATAAACAAAGGGGGAGGGAAAAAAGAGGGAATACAAGGAATAAAGGAGGAGGCAAGGAAGAGAAATAAGGAGAGATGGGAAATAAAGGAAAATGAGTAATAAGGAGCAAGGGAAGTAAAGGAAAGGAGGAAAAAGAGAGAGAGGGGAGAAAGAAAAATCAGGGAAGAAGGGAAATGAGAAAGGGAAGAAGTAAGCAAAAGAAGAAAAAGGGGAGGAGGAAAAAAGAGATGGAAGAAAGATAAGGGAAGGAAGAGAGATGAAGAAGGGAAGAAAGGAGCAAGGAAAGTAAAGGAAAGAAGAATAAAGGAAAAGATGAAAAAGAGAGAGAGAGAGAGAGAGAGAGAGAGAGAGAGAGAGAGAGAGAGAGAGAGAGAGAGAGAGAGAGAGAGAGAGAGAGAGAGAGAAGGAAGAGGGAGGAGGGAGAAAAAAGGAAAGGTGGAAAAAGAGATAAGGAAAGTAAAGGAAAGAAAAAAGAAAGGGAAGGAAGAAAAAGAGAGGGGAGGGAGAGAGATGAGGAAAGAAGAGAAAAAAAGGAATAAGGATGAAGGAAAATAAAGGAAAGGAGGGAAAAAAATGAGAGTCCTTAATATCACTCCTTTCCCCATATCCGTAGGAACATTTGCAGTCCAGAAGGGCCACAAAGAGGACTTGGAGTGTTCCCTCTTCGTCCTCGACCGCCTGCTGTGCCTGCTGCCGGAGAGGTTTGAGAAGCGATGGCAGTGCAACGCCCTCACGCACATATTCAAGAAGATCCTCCACCCGGGGAACATCGTACGCCTCCGCCGGGATGCCATGCGGTGAGTGATGCGTCCTGGCTATCCCATTCTATACCCTGCTGTGTTTGCTCTATCCTACTGCCTTCTCTATCCTATCCTCATTATCCTACTCACTTCCCTCTATTTTACTGATTCCACTATCCTATCCTACTGTGTCCTCTATCCTATTCTTTTTATCCTACTCCCTCCTCTCTATCTTCCTGCATTCTTTTTTTTTTTTTTTTTTTTTTTTTTTTACAACAAAGGAGGCATCTCAAGGGCACAAAAAAAACAATAATAAAAAAGCCCGCTAATCGCTGCTCCCATAAAAGAATCAGAAGAGGTGGCCAAAAGCAAGGTCAAATTTGGGAGGAGAGGTGTCCTGATACCCTCCTCTTGAAAGAGTTCAAGTCATAGGCAGGAGGAAATACAGTTGAAAGAAGATTGTTCCAGAGTTTACCAGCGTGAGGAATGAAAGAGTAAAGATGCTGGTTAACTCTTGCATAAGGGGTTTGGACAGTATAGGGATGAGCATGAGTAGAAAGTCGTGTGCAGCGGGGCCGCGGGAGGGGGGAGGCATGCAGTTAGCAAGTTCAGAAGAGCAGTCAGCGTGGAAGTATTGATAGAAGATAAAAAGAGAGGCAACTTCGCGGCGGAATTTAAGAGGTAGAAGACTATCAGTAGGAGGAGGAGAGCTGTTGAGACGAAGAGCCTTAGCCTCCACTCTGTCCAGAAGAGCTGTAGGAGCCCCCACATGAGATGCATACTCCATACGAGGGCGGACAAGGCCCTGTATATGGATAGCAACTGCTGGGGAGAAGAACTGGAGACGATACAGAACTCCCAACCTCGAGGAAGCTGATTTAGCGAGAGGAGATATGAAGTTTCCAGTTGAGATTTTGAGTTAAGGATAGGCCGAGGATGTTTAGTGTTGAAGATGGTGACAGCTGAGTGTTGTCAAGAATAGGGATAGGTGTTTGGAAGATTGTGTCGAGTTGATAGGTGGAGAAATTGAGTTTTTGATGCATTGAAGGACACAAGGCTCCTTCTGCCCAAATCTGAAATGATAGCAATGTATGAGGTTAAGAGCTCTGCAGCCTCAAGTCTGGAGTTGTGTACTTCCTGATGTGATGGTCCTCTATTGAAAGAAGTTGAATAATGCAGAGTGGAGTCATCGGCGTACGAGTGGACAGGACAGTTTGTTATGGAAAGAAGATCATTGATGAATAACTGGAAGAGAGTGGGTGATAGGACAGAGCCCTGTGGAACGCCACTGTTGATAGGTTTAGGGGAAGAGTAGTGACTGTCTACCACCGCAGAAATAGAACGACCGGAAAGGAAACTGGAGATAAAGGAACAGAGAGAGGGATAGAATCCGAAAGAGGGCAGTTTAGAAAGCAAAGACTGGTGCCAGACTCTATCAAGGCTTTCGATATGTCTAGCGCAACAGAGAAAGTTTCACCAAACTACTAAGAGAGGATGACCAAGAGTCAGTTAAGAGAGAAGAAGATCGCCAGTAGAACGCCTCATGGAATCCATACTGGCGATCAGATAGAATGTTAGAAGTGGAAAGGTGCTTTTGAATCTTCCGGTTAAGGATTGATTCAAAAGCTTTAGATAGACATGAAAGTAAAGCTATTGGGCGGTAGTTTGAGGGATTGGAGCGGTCACTCTTCTTAGGCACAGGCTGTACAGAGGCATACTTCCAGCAGGAAGAAAAGATAGATGTTGATAGGCAGAG
Organism: Eriocheir sinensis; assembly: GCF_024679095.1. NCBI lineage: Eukaryota > Metazoa > Arthropoda > Malacostraca > Decapoda > Varunidae > Eriocheir > Eriocheir sinensis. The sequence continues at coordinate 17,274,388 of NC_066515.1, read as the reverse complement.
ACGAAAGAGTTTGACCAGGCAGGGTGTCAGCACAGAAACACAGTTTTTAAGGACAAGAGAAGGCACTCCATTAGGTCAATAAGCCTTCTGAGAGCTGAGGCCAGAGAGGGCATAGAAAACATCATTAGGAAAAATCTTAGTAACAGGCATAAAGGAGTCAGAGGGGGGATGAGTAGTAGGAATATGCCCAGAATCGTCCAAGGTGGAGTTCTTACAGAAAGTTTGAGCGAAGAGTTCAGCTTTAGAGACAGACGAGACGTCAGTACTGCCGTCAGGGTTAAGGAGAGGAGGGAAAGAGGAAGAAGTGAAATTGGAGGAGATATTTTTGGCTAGATGCCAGAAGTCACGGGAAGAATTAGAAGAAGCAAGGTGTTGACATTTTCTATTTATAAAAGAAGTTTTGGTAAGTCGGAGAATAGATTTGGCACGATTCCGGGCTGAAATGTATAGATCAAAGTTAGTGGGAGTTCGGAGGCTCTGGAACCTTTTGTGAGCTGCCTCTCTATCTTTAATAGCACGAGAACAAGCATGATTAAACCAAGGCTTTTTAGCATGAGGAGTAGAGAAAGTACGTGGAATGTATGCCTCCATTCCAGAGACAATCACCTCTGTGATGCGCAGAGCACACACAGAGGGGTCTCTCTCCTGGAAGCATTCCTATCCTACTGTCTTTTCTGTCTATCACATTCATGTCTACTCACATTCACTCACTCACTCACCTATCGCTATACTCACCCAATCATCCACCCATTTCTCCACAGGCACCACTCCATCATACCCACTCACACACTCACTCACTCACCCACCCACCCACTCACACTCATTCACAAACCCACCTCTCCATCATACCCACTCACCCGCCCACCTCTCCCCAGGCTTTTCATCATCTGGTACATGATAGTGGGGGACAACAAGACGCCAGAGATGGACCGCATGTTCGCCTCCATCGTCCCAGGCTTCCCGACACCCCCTCCGGCGTCCATCTCCCCCGACCTGGGCTGTGGGGGGATTACCTGCCTTGAGCCTTCCCCCGTCATCCCCCCATCCAGCACAGAGAAGACGCCCCCCGATGACCTCTCCTCGTACTTCCTCAGGTCACTCCTCGACTATATGGTGACTCAGGTATGTAGGTCAAGCAGCTGTGTGACCTTTTTTTATCATTGTAGTTTATTTTTTTTCATTATTGGAGGCAGGACGGGGGCAGAGCAAGATTATTAAAGATACCCAAAACACACTACAGTATACTATTAAAAGAAAGCAAGATGAAATGGATTATGTTGAGATAGGGAGAGTGAGGAAAAAAAATGTTTAAGGGAATTTTAATCATGTGAGGAAAAGTATATTAGAGTATTATAAGAAGAGGCTAATGTAAGGATCAGTTTCAGTTTGAGAGGTGTCTTAATACTGAGTGAGGATATTGGGTTAGATTGGGTCTTTGCAGTGTAATCTTTGCCTAAATTTTAACCTCAGTCACAGGCAATATTTAGCTTGACAGAGATGCAAGTCTTACGAGGGAGTCTAACTAAGGGTTGGAGATTGTGTAGCTTGAGATTGAGCACTTTGATAATTTTTTTTCATATGTTTTGTGTTATCTTTTCCCGTCACCGGCTACAGGAAATGGAGTGACAAGATGATGACGATATGATGAGGACAATTATAACTTTAATGTTGTGTAATGTCTATGTTTATGATTTATTTGTCAGGTTGTCGAGGTTTTTAGCCAATCCAGGTTTCTTTTCTTCTTATTATTTTTTTATTTTATTTTTATGTGTTTATTCATTTAGTTAGTTTTTAGTTTATTATCGTTAACTATTTTTATATAAGTTTGCTAATCAAGTCAGTTATATCACTTGTAGTTGTCACATTTTTTTTTTCTTATTTTTTATTTATTTATTTGTGTGTATATATTCATTGTTAGTTTTTTGTTTTTTAAATGTTAACTATTTTTGCATAAGTTTGCTGATCAAGACATTCATAGTTATTTATAGTCTCAGTATTGAAGGAGGACTAATACATTTTCTTTTATATACTTTCTCTACCTCTACCTCACTAACTACCTCAGCAACTTAGGTTAGGTGAAAGAGGAGAGGAAGAGAGATGAAGTTAAGGGAAAAAGGAGAGATGAAGGAAAGAGTAAAAAGAGACGCATGTGAGAGAAAGGGGAAAGGGAGAGAGAGATGAAGGAAAGGCTAGGATAGAATGTGAGGGAAAATGATTAAAAAAAAAGAAATGTGAGGGATACTGTAATGAAGTCAACTTGTATATACTGTCCCGGCCTCCAAGAGATGTTCCATGACACACTCCCTTACTCCCGACATTCTCAATTAGCGCATTCCCTTAGCTCTCATCCTCCCTTGCCTCGCTCCTTTAGTTCTTGTCATCCATCTGCACATTCCTTGTCCTGACGTCCTCCCTCCCTTCTGTCCTGCCTAGGTGTGTCGTGTTGAGAAAGGGGAAAGGGAGAGAGAGATGAAGGAAAGGCTAGGATAGAATGTGAGGGAAAAGGGTAAAAAAAAGAAATGTGAGGGATACTGTCTTGTCTGCACACTCCTTTGTCCTGACGTCCTCCCTCCCTTCCGTCCTGCCTAGGTGTGTCGTGTTGAGAAAGGGGAAAGGGAGAGAGAGATGAAGGAAAGGCTAGGATAGAATGTGAGGGTAAAGGGTAAAAAAAAGAAATGTGAGGGATACTGTCTTGTCTGCACACTCCTTTGTCCTGACGTCCTCCCTTACTTCCGTCCTGCTTAGGTGTGTCGTGTTGAGAAAGGGGAAAGGGAGAGAGAGATAAAGGAAAGGCTAGGATAGAATGTGAGGGAAAAGGGTAAAAAAAAGAAATGTGAGGGATACTGTCTTGTCTGCACACTCCTTTGTCCTGATGTCCTCCCTTCTGTCCTGCCCAGGTGCGTCGTGTGGAGTGGCAGGAGCGCACGCAGCAGCCCCGGGCCTTCTCCTACCTGTTCAACATGTTCAGGATGTGGTACATGCCTCACATCTTCCCAAACTTCAACTCGGCAAACTCCCTCTACAAACCAAACCTCGGTGGGTGCTCCGGGGCCTGGCAGGGATGGGTATTATTATTACGAAACTGTTAAGATACATATAAATTAAATACATGAAAGTAGAATGCAAAACTGAATGGAAAACAACATAGAGCAATTGTTTTTGTTTGTTTATGTGAATAGAATACAAAAATGGGATACAAATAAATAAATGCAAATAAAATAAAGATATAAGGTAAATATAGAGGGTAAAAATAGAGAGTAATAAAGAAATCACTTAGTTCATATTTAGGTGGGAATAAATAAGACTAAGTTACTTCATGATAAACACTCAAAAATTAAGCTCAGGGGGTCAAACTCATAAATCACCCAGTTCTTTTATAATTCCCTGGGCGTCTCAATACAAAGTTCTGCGGGCCCACAGAGTTGCCAGAGCTGCGCAGTAGTCCCGGCGTGAGTCCCTACGGTACGTGTCAGGTGGCCGTGGTGGAGTGGGTGCGCAAGTTTGTGGTGACAGCTTCCCAGCGTAGCGGCCAGTCTGCGCCCTTGGTGGGGTGAGTGGTTTGATTTTGTCTTATTTATTTATGTATTCTTCTTCTTCTTCTACTTCTACTTCTTTTTTGTCCTCTCCCTCTTCTTCTCCTTCATCTTCTTCTTTTTCTACTTCTTTTTCTTCCTCTTCTTTTTCTTCTACTCCTACTACTTCTTCTTTTTTGTCCCCTCCCTCTTCTTCTTCTTCTTCTTCTTCTTCTTCATTTATAATCCATCTTCTCTCATTCTTGAAGTTCCAGTGATCCTCCTCCATCTTGCTCGGTCCAGTGCCAATCCTTCCTCTATTTCTATCACTTTCAAATCTTTCTGCCTTTTCCTCTCCATTTATTTATTTATTCATCTACTTTCTACATCGGAGGAAGCAGTCAAGGGAAAAAAATAGGAATGAGAAACAAAACTACTATGCACATGAAGAGATATTATTTTTTGCGAGTGAATGAATACTTATACTGACTTCTCTCACTTGTGGTTTCAGCGAGGAGGACGGAAGGCGGTCAGGCCACAGCGATGCACCAGAGGGCAGCACCAGCGACCAGGACTCCATCACCTCAGCCTTCTATGTCACGTGAGTGTTGGAAAGTCTCAGGTCTGTACTCTCAAACATTACAGGCCCTACACACCCATCTTTGATAACGGGTTTGTAGAGGCTGTGTTAATATTTCCATGGATAGTTTTATAAGCCTAGTGATAGTTTGACAAGGCTTCTGTACCATGAACGTGAAAAACACACAAAAAAGACTGAACTATGGGTTAAGAAGGCAGCTTAGAGGAGAAAAAAAAGATGAGACAAAAAAAAAGTTATGTATAGACAGGTTAATTCTTTTTCTTTCCCTTCGTGTCAGCTGGGATGCGATGGGGTCAGGGGAGGAAAGGAAGACTTCAATCCCAGCCACACAATATGAACCTTTTCTTTTTTTCATATATATACAGTTAAGGAGACATCTCAAAGTCCACCCCAAAAGACTGAGCCATGAACAGACAGGTTATTCTTTTTCTTTCCCTTTGCGTCGGCAGGGATGAGATGGGGTCGGGGGAGGACGCGGTCATGGTGCGTGAAATCCTCTTCTCCTCGCGCGACAATATCAACTTCATCCACGAGCTGTTCCGTCAAGCGCTCTGCCTCAGCTTCCGCTACGCCGCCGTCATGAAGACTGTCATCTTCACCTACAAGGACTGGATACAGATGAATGTGAGTGAGCATGACTAATGTTAATGGTTTTGTTTCACCCCAAGGCATATAGAAAAATTAACTTGCAGAAAAATAAAGGAGTGAGTGTGAATGAGCTTGTAAGAATGTGAGTTAGCATGAACAGCGGTAAATACATAATAATACTAGTTGTTTTGTTACACCCTGAGGCATATAGAGTGTCTGAACCTCAAAATCTATGAAATGTAATAGTGTCTGACCCTGGAAATGTTTCAAATGTATTAGTGTGAGAAAAAGTAATGGCAGATGAAAAACTATGAAATCTTTTAGTGTCTGAACCTCTCTATCCACTTCTTTCTATTTTCCCTTCATTCATCAGGCCCCGGAGATGCCGCCCTTCATGCTGGAGCCTCTGGAGGGTGGGGCCGTGGCGAGGGATGAGGGGGTGGTCCAGCAGGAGGTGGTGCCCCCGCAAAGGCGTATAAGAAATGAGTCCTACCTTGGGGCCATCAACAAGGACATCCACATCAGGGCAGGACTCCAGGTACCCCTTTACTGCAATTAGAAGACTATTAAATCATAAGAGTAAACTGATTTGCCAATTTAATATTAATAGAAAAAATAGAATACCAATATAATATAATAAATTGACCATAGGTGCTGTTTAGTGCAATTAGAAGACACTTAAAAATCATTATACCATGCTTAACTCACCTTTGTTACCTGATAAAGCCCTCAGAATGCTTATATTATTATAGTTTACTGATTGATTGAGTTACTCCCTGAATAAGAATGGTATGGCTGTTGGCAAGCATATAGCCAGGGCACTAGAGTCTCACCACCCTCAGAGTGTGCTGTAAGGGTTTGTGACAAGTGTAGTTATGGTAGAGTAATGGAGTAATGGAGGGATAGGGTGCAGGAGTACATTAGTGAGAGGGGTGAAAGATCCTTGAGAAACTTTGAGCAGGCAAGGAGGGAGTGTCTGGATAGAGAAAGATGAAAACTCTTCTGCCGTGGCCATCCCCTGGTGGGAGCTCCTAGGAGTGGGCGTCGATGAAATGATGATGATGATATAGTTATGGATTGGACAATGATACACACCAAGTGGATAGATTATAGTCAATGATAGTCACCACTTTAAGTATTGTATGGCTGTAGTTATGTGGCAGGTCTCTACAGTGTCTCGTTGCCCTCAGAATGTGTTGCAAGTGTTTGTGACGAGTGTGGCCAACGTGTTCCTGCTGGAGGTGTCCCCTGACTACCCGCGGCTCCTGGATGAGCAGGTGGACGTGTGCAAACATGTCCTCAACATCTACCGCTACATGGTGATGAACACACGTATGGAGCAGAAGACATGGTGAGCCTGATGTTGCCTAATCCCTGCAGATGTTGAGGTTTGACTGTATTGCTATTTTAATGCTCCATCTTGTCTAGTGGAGCTGGAGTACTGTAATGATGATGACTATTACTGATACTGATTTGTGTTGTGTGTGTGTGTGTGTGTGTGTGTGTGTGTGTGTGTGTGTGTGTGCAGGGAGCAACTGTTGGTGGTGCTGCTTCACGTCACATCCCAGACACTGTGTGGGCGCCCAACCACACACAAGGAGGACTCGCTGGGCAGCCGCTTTGCATCTGCACTCTTCCAGGTCTGTGTGTGGGGAACGAACACCTGGGGAAGATTATTTGGGAGAGTGGCCTGACTATATGTGGAGTCCAATATATTGAAAGTCTGATATCAAGTGTAGCCAATATAAACTTTTTGCTTTGCCAGTCGCTAGGATTATATGTAGAATTTCCTATACTGAAAGTCCGATATCAAGTGGAAGCAAGTCTAGTATGATTATCTTACATAGAACTCCTCACATGGGAAGTCCAATGTCAAGTGTAAGTCTGTGTAACCGTCCGTCTGTGGTGTGTACCTTTCAGACCCTCATCGTGTCGTGGATCAAGGCCAACCTCAACGTGTGCATCTCCGGCGAGCTCTGGGACCAGCTGTTGCTCACCCTGTCCTCCCTCACCCACTGGGACGAACTCATCAAGGAGTGGGCGGTAAGGAGCCATGTCTTACTCTGCCTCTGTTCTTGCTAAAGAGATGACAAAGAAGGATGGTGGAAAAAGTCCTCCTACTCTACCTTATGCGATGCTTTTGTTATATTTTTGATTAATGTATTTCATCTGCCCTTGGATAGATAAGGAATGGCTTAGATATGCAGCATTTTGAGCCTGCTTTTAATGGAGGCTGTTTTCATGCCCTACTCTAGGTACAGGGAATGAGTTAACTGATGATCAGGAATGAAATAAAAGCTCAATAATGATAGAGAAAGCTAGTTGGCAAGTTCATCAAGACTTTCCGCTTTAGATACAGCTCTCCGACACCCTAACATTAACACCCCTTTCATCCTCCTCCGCAGAAAACCCTTGACACCCTGACCCGTGTGTTGGCCCGGCACGTGTATGGCCTGGAACTCAACAGTCTGCCGCTGGAGCGCGTCAATGAACGCCGACTCATCAAGAGGGGCGCCACCAAGCTCTCTGGCCTGGATGTGAGTGCCTGAGTGATGCCATCGGGGTAGTAAAGTTTGTTAGTCTGAATTGGTCTGGAAAATCATAATACTGTAACCTTAGTTTATTAATGGAGGAGATTACCCTGAACTATAGGTGTCAAAATTCTGGAGTGCAGGGAATTTTTAAAGGATGTGGATGCTTGAGTGTTGCCATTGATGCAGTGGAAGTCCCTCAGTCTGAATTGGTCTGAAAATCATAATTCTATAACCTTAATTTACTTAGAGGGGAAATAACACTGAAATATAGGTGTCGAAATTCTGGAGTGCAGGGAATTTTAAAGGATGCGTGTACCTAATTGTTGCCATTGGTGCAGTGAATGTCCCTTTGTCTGAATTGGTCTGAAAATCATAATTCTATAACCTTAATTTACTAAGAGGGGAAATAACACTGAAATATAGGTGTCGAAATTCTGGAGTGCAGGGAATTTTAAAGGATGCAAGTACCTGAGTGTTGCTATTGGTGCAGTGAATGTCCCTTAGTCTGAATTGGTCTGAAAATCATAATTCTATAACCTTAATTTACCTAGAGGGGAAGTAACACTGAACTATAGGTGTCAAAATTCTGGAGTGCAGGGAATTTTAAAGGATGTGAGTACCTGAGTGTTGCCATTGGTGCAGTGAAAGTCCCTTAGTCTGAATTGGTCTGAAAATCATAATTCTATAACCTTAATTTACTAAGAGGGGAAATAACACTGAAATATAGGTGTCAAAATTCTGGAGTGCAGGGAATTTTAAAGGATGTGAGTACCTGAGTGTTGCTATTGGTGCAGTGAATGTCCCTTAGTCTGAATTGGTCTGAAAAGTCTCAGTATACCCTAAATTTGCTAAGGGGGAAATTGTAAGCTGAAATAGTTGTCCTAATTCTGAAATGCAGGAAATTTTTTATGCGAGTGCCAGAATGTTGCTATTAATACAGTAAAAGTCTGTTAGTCCAAATTCCATTGCTCTGAAAAATCCTAATAATGTAACCTAAATTTACTAAGATGGGAAGTTATAACCTGATACATAAATCCCCAAAGAGACATCCTATCGTCCTGTACTTCAACTCATCCTAAAACCCATCCTAGCATCCTATCCTTCAGTCAGTCCTAAAACACATCTCAACATCCATTAATCTATCCTCTGACACATCCTAATGCCTGTTCTTCAACCCATCCTAAAATCATGTCCTTCAACCCTTCCTTAAACTCATCCTAACATCCTGTCCCTCAACTCATCCTCAAACCCATCCTACCATCCCATCCCTCAACTCATCCTAGCATCCTATCCCTCAACTCATTCTCAAACCCATCCTTGCATCCCATCCCTCAACTCATCCTAGCTTCCTATCCCTCAACTCATCCTCAAACACACCCATACAGCCCTTCTTCCCCCATCAGTCTGTGAGGAGCAGCTTCGCGAGGAGCTGGACCAGTGTGAGGATGGAGCGGCAGGCCAACACTCCGGAGGCCCACACCCCCGGAGGCCCCCCGACACTCACCAACCTGCAGGAGGAGTCACACCCAGACAACGCCAGCTCGCAAGGTGGGCACATGACACCATTTGTTTATTTATTTATTTTCATTATTTTTTTCAGAAGGAATGAGGAGAAAAGGCTTGAATGTGTTGGAAAAAGAAAAAGAACGAAGAGAAAAAAAGAAAGGAGGAGGAGGAGGAGGAGAAAAGGTGAAGAAGATGATGAGTAGGAAAAGGAAGAAAGAATATGGGGATGGAAAAGGAAGGAGATAAAAGTGAGAAGGAGGAAGAAAGTGTTGAAAGAGCTGGAAAAAAAAATGGCGAGGAGGAGGAGGGGAAAACAAAGAAAAAGAGGAATAGGAAAGGGAGGATAGAATATGGAAATGGAGAGGGAAGAGGATAGGAAGGAGAAGGAGGAGGGAGAAAGGCTCGAAGGAGTTGAAAAAAATAATGAATGTGTCCTTCCTGTTAGTACTCACATTAGACTGCCTTTTAAATGAACATGTATGATGATGATGACGATGACTTATTTCTTTTTCAGGGAGCAATGACCGCAGTCCCTTCGCCCGCAAACGTCGCGGCAGCGCTGGTGGTGGGTCCCTCAAGGCCAGTGGGGGGGGCAATGGCAGCAGCCCCAAGCTCTCCCCCCACCACCCCTCCGAGGAGCGCCCCCACACCTCCCACCAGCACCACCACCACTCCCACCACCACCCCAGCCACCACCACCACAGCCTGGGCAAGAGGCTGTCGCGCTCACTGTCGGAATCTAACCTGCCCGTGAGGAGGCAGTCGAGGAGGGGACACATGCGAGGTGGGCAACACACATACTCACAGATTCATGATTATATGCACTTTTTTCTTGTTAGGTGCCTCCTCCCCTACCCTTTTTTTTACTACTATTCAGCAAGGACACCAGTGCATTTATTTGATCCCATAGCCAGATAGCAACCAAATCTCTTCTTTTTGACTCACATTTTTCCCTTCGTTTATTATTGTTATTATAATTTTTTTCAGCTTTTTGGTTTTTTTTTTACATTCATTAATTGATCAATTTTATTCACTTGATGCCGTTGTTGTTTCAGACGATTGTGATAACCACCGCTTCCTTCACGGGCCGCGCTCCAAGTCCCTGGAGACCCTCTCACACGGTAGGTGGACGGAAGACTGGCTTTGGGGATGGCTCACAGGACTGTGCCAATTTCCAGCTATTTTATGGTTGAAGTTTTGTTTCATATTTGACCACTCCTTTTGCATCTTCAGGTTACGGAGACGATGACTCGCGCACTCCCTCCCCCTCGCCGTCATCTGGCGTTGAGTCGTCCTCCATGAAGGACTCTCCGATGCAGATAGAGCTGGGCGGAGACACAACCAGCATCGGTGAGTGTTGAGAACTTTACTTAGCACTACTTCTTATCTTTCTTATCCTTTTACATTGTCTCTTTAGAAATATTAACACACTATTCAATATTTTTCTCTCCTCCATCAAGTGTTATTTTCCCTATTTTTCCGTGGACTTATCTTTGAATATTTCACTGAGCACTTCTTGTCCATTTATATCTTGTCTCAGAAATCATAACACACTACAGTACCTTCCACTCCTCCAACAAGTATTCTATTCCTTACTCCTTCTGTTCTCCACTCCATCAGACACCCTGGAGGGAGGACTGTCATCGGAGCAGCGTTCGGTGATGTCTGGTGGCACGGTGCGGGGATGGCTGCCTGACGTGGCGGTGGTGCTGTGGCGGCGAGTGCTGGGCCTCCTCGGGGACCCCAACGACGTAGCCTCCCCTCAGATCCACGCCCAGATCTTCAAGTACCTTTCGGAGCTCACGGAGACACTGGTTAAGGTAGGGCGAAGTGGTGGCGATAGTGTGTCTTGAGGTCATGTTCTTAAACTTTTCGATGTCCAAGCACATACATTTAATAAGGCTTTCATAAGACTTGTAGACATTTCCGTGGGTAGTTTTATGACCCTGGTGGTAGTTTGACAAAGTTTCTGCACTGTGAACGTAAAGAATCACTCAGTGGGATGCATTCAACCTCTTTTTTGGCCATTAGAAATAATTGATGTAAGAGAAGGAAACATCCAAGAATACCAATGGAATATGTATTTGCCTTATGTGTTATTGTACTTCATATTTTTTGTCTAAACTAACTTAACTAACTAACTAGGATTCGCCGAGCATCATATTTTTCTTTTTCCGTGTTAACCTCCTGTTCTTCCCCAACAGCTGCGCAACAACCAAAGCATCTCCCTGGACAATCAGAGCAGCCCAGAGCCACCAGAGCTCATCCCGCCTCTCACACTAGTGGCTCCTTGGTGCTTCAGGGTGAGTGTGCTGCATAGCTTAAAGTCTCATCTATCTGGACTTTTACACACGAGCCTGTCTCCCTTCTTTATGTCTTATCATACCTTCAAGTCTCTCTCTAGATTCTTACACAAGATGAACATTGTTTTTGGGTACAGTCCAACACACAAGTTTATCTCCCTTCTTTATGCTTTAACGTACCTTCAAGTCTCTGTTCTCTAGATCCTTACACAAGATGAACATTATTTTTTGCTACAGTCCAACACACAAGTTTATCTCCCTTCTTTATGCTTTATCGTACCTTCAAGTCTCCTTCCTCTAGATCCTTACACAAGATGAGCATTATTTTTTGGTACAGTCCGACACTCAAGTTTATCTCCCTTCCTTATGCTGTAACATTACCTTCTCCTAGCCACAAAACAGACATTCTTTACATAATACATCCCCTTCTATGCTCCAACATGCAAAACATCCCTCTTTCTCCCTTCTGCATACCTTAACATTCCTTCTAAGTATGCACAGAACACTTTAACTTCCCCTCCAATGCTCTGACACACTAGCATTAACTCGACTTTCTGCCCCAGGCCCTGACGTTGCCCCCTGCCTACCGCCGGGGCAAGACTACGGCCTATAGGCTACTGTGTGTGATGATGGTGCGACATCACGACATCCCGCTGCCCCGAGACATGCTCACCCACTTCTACCGAGTCCTGCACCAGGGCCTCGTCGGGCAGGACCAGGTGAGGGGCCGATGCATCTTCCTGCAAAGAAAAACCTTGTGGACTCATGTTGTACCTAATGATTGAAGACATAGCTGTAGCTGTTTGGTGTCTGTTTTTAGTGACATGTTCGAAAATGTTACAGTTTCTTATTTTCCAATTTTATGTCATTGCTGGAGTGTTAGTTTTCATTGGGGCACATCAATCACTTTGGCTAAATATGATCCTTAGGACTATTTTAAGTGAGAAAGATGAGGAGAATATTAGTAATGATGATAGTTCTTGCACTTGTCCCCATCACCACCTTTTCTATGCTACATGGGCTGAGGTGGAGCATTGAAATTATTGTTATTGATGATGATGATGTTTCCCGCAGGAGGTGATCAACACGCTGGTGGCCGAGTGTGGGCCGAGCTTCTTCTCGTTGGGTCTGCCGGGCTCCTCCATGCTCACCCTGGACTTCATCTTCGCCACCAACACCGTCATCACCTCCACCGATGCCAAAATTGTGAGTCCTCAACATTATTACCTCACCGACTTGTGCTGGAAAGACTAAAAGCATTCACTCTGCCTTTTAACTTTTATCATTTACCTTCCCGTCATCACCTCCACCAATGCCATAGATACCAGTTTCACCCCATTCTTACCTCTCTTCTTGACTTGAGTTCTTTTACCTTTTCCGGAGCAGCGTTTAGCAGGCTTTTTTGTTGCTGTTTTTGTTTTTTGCCCTTAAGCTGCCTCCCTTGCTATATAAAAAATCCTATCCTATATTCGCTTGTGCCAGAAAGAGACTATAAGCACTCTACCTCTTAACTTTTATTATTTACTTACTTCACTTACCACTCACCTCCACAGCCTCATAACCTCTATCTACCTTCGTATCATCACCAAGGTAGTCAGTTGTAGTCTTTTTTATACCCTCAATATTTGCCATCATACCCCCTTGTGCCAGAGACTAAAAGCACTCACTCATCCTTGTAATCTCTCATCTACCTTCCTTTCTTCCCCCTCTCAGCAGTCACCTAAGATGGAAGCCCTGAGTCTGCTTGGGTCCCTGCTGCCGCTGTCGTCGCTCTACCCGTCCATGCCCGTGCTCCAGCCCTCAGCCTCCGACCTCACCCTCATGAACTGCTCCGACGTGAAGGTAAGGAGAGAAGAGGTGTTAGTGTTCGTCTCCATCCCCTGCTTTTTATTCTCCTTACTTGAGTGTCTTTGGGATATAACTTATTTTTCATATCCGTGTCTGCACATTATGGGGATTTTGTTTTTGTCTATATCAGTTTTTATTTCCCCTTGATACCCCTTTTATTGATCTTTAATAATAATAGTAATATATGTGGTAGGATTTCAATCTCAGCCTCTTCTGTATACCTCTCAAACTACTGTAATGTCATGGTAGGGAGGGACAGTTATTAGGGTTTCAGTTTAGCTTCTTCTTAATACTCTTGTTTGCCTATACCTCTCCTACATAGAAAACAGAGGGAGGCACTTAGATGTGTTCATAGAGTTGGACAGCATGATTCTATTTCCCTTTTTCACCCACACATATGGTTACTTGGTCAACATGCTGCCAAGGAGTGAAGATGCAGATTAACTCTCGCATTGTAGAATTGGATAGCTTGATTTTATTCTCCTTTTTAACCCACTCTCACATGATTACTTGTTCAGTGTGATGCCAAGGAGTGAAGATGCAGGTTAACTCTTGCATTATAAAGTTGGATAGCTAGATTCTATTCTCCTTTTTCATCTACTCTCACATGATTACTTGTTCAATGTGGTGCCAAGGAGTGAAGGTGCAGGTTAACTCTCACATTATAGAGTTGGATAGCTAGATTTTACTCCTTCACCAACTCTCAGGATTATTTGGTCAACATGCCAAGGAGTGAAGATACAGGTTAACTCTTGCATTATAGAGTTAGATAGCTAGATTCTACTCTCCTTCTTCACCAACTCACAGGATTATTTGGTCAACATGCCGAGGAGTGAAGATACTGGTTAACTCTTGCATTATAGAGTTGGATAGCTAGATTCTACTCTCCTTCACCAGCTCACAGGATTATTTGGTCAACATGCTAAGGAGTGAAGATACAGGTTAACTCTTGCATTATAGAGTTGGATAGTTAGATTCTACTCTCCTTCACCAGCTCACAGGATTATTTGGTCAACATGCCGAGGAGTGAAGATACTGGTTAACTCTTGCATTATAGAGTTGGATAGCTAGATTTTACTCCTTCTTCACCAACTCACAGGATTATTTGGTCAACATGCTGAAGAGTGAAGATACAGGTTAACTCTTGCATTATAGAGTTGGATAGCTAGATTCTACTCTCCTTCACCAACTCACAGGATTATTTGGTCAACATGCCGAGGAGTGAGGATACAGGTTACATCTTGCATTATAGAGTTGGATAGCTAAATTTTACTCTCCTTCACCAACTCACAGGATTATTTGGTCAACATGCCGAGGAGTGAAAATGCTGGTTAACTCTTGCATTACAAAGTTGGACAGCTCGACTCTACTCCCCTTTTTCACCCACACACAGGATCACTTGGTCAACGTGCTGCTGAAGAGTGGGAAGCGCGACGGGTGGTGGCGGACAAGATCGCTGGCCCTCTCCACCCTGGCCATCTACCTCTACCATGAGTTGGCCCACCAGACATTCCACACCAAAGTTAACGAGGCCATCAATGTGCTCCTGGCGTCCCTCAAGGTTTGGCTTTACTCCTCTTTGTGTTTTGGTGTTGTAGTAAGTGTGGGTCAGGGATGTTGCAGGCTTCAGTTTCCCTTCCTTTTGTCCCTCCCTTACCCCTAATCTCCCTGTCCTTATGTCCCCCAAAGCCCAGTTAGTCAGTCCCTCAAGGCTTAGTTTTATTCCCCTTCATGTTTTGTTGTAGTAAGTGTGGGTTAGGGATGTTCCAGGCTTCAGTTCCCCTTCCTTTTGTCCCTCCCTCACCCCTAATCTCTCTGTCCTTATGCCCACAAAAGCCCAGTTAGCCAGTCCCTCAAGGCTTGTTTTTGCTCCCCTTATTGTTTTGTTATAGTAAGTGTGGGTTAGGGATGTTGCAGGCTTCAATTCCCCTTCCTTTTGTCTCCCCTTCACCCATAATCTACCTGTCCTTATACCAATCTAAAGCCCTGTTAGTCAGTGCCTCAAGGTTTGGTTTTACTTTCCTTATTGTTTTGTTATAGTAAGTGTGGATTAGGGATATTGCAGGCTTCAATTCCCCTATTTGTCCCTCTCTCCTTCCTTTACCAGTCAAAAGCCCAGTTAGTCTGTCCCTCAAGGCTTGGTTTTGCTGCCCTTCTTGTTTTGTTATAGTAAGTGTGGGTTAGGGATGTTGCAGGCTTCAGTTCTCCTCTTTGTTCCTCCCTCACTGCTAAGCTCTCCCTCCTTGAACCACCGAAAAGTCCAAATAAGTTAATCTGCTCCCTTCTCTTTCCTTCATTTATCCCTCCCTCTCTCCCTCCTCTTCTCCGTTCATTCATCCATTGCATTTTTTCAGTTTATTCCACCACATCTAAGGCCAAATTTATGAGTCGGTTAGTTTCTTCATCCTACTCTCCTTCCATTTGTCTTATTCACCATTAATCAGTTTCTTCCTGCCTCCTACCCTCCCTCCTTCTCTCCTTTCCTTATTTTCCATCTGTTTGTCCCACTCCCCATTTTTTGTTCAGTATGTCATCTAAAAGGCAAAATTGGTTAGTTCCCGCCTTCCCTCCCTCCCTCTTTATCTCATTGTTTCAGCTTGGTTTTCCCTCCCTCCCTCCCTCCCTCCCTCTTTATGTCATTGTTCCAGCTTAGTTTTCCCTCCCTCCATCCCTCTTTATCTCATTGTTCCAGCTTAGTTTTCCCTCCCTCCCTCCCTCTTTATCTCATTGTTCCAGCTTAGTTTTCCCTCCCTCCATCCCTCTTTATCTCATTGTTCCAGCTTAGTTTTCCCTCCCTCCCTCCCTCTTTATCTCATTGTTCCAGCTTAGTTTTCCCTCTCTCCCTCCCTCTTTATCATTGTTCCAGCTTAGTTTTCCCTCCCTCCCTCCCTCTTTATCTCATTGTTCCAGCTTAGTTTTCCCTCCCTCCCTCCCATCTTGATTATCCTTCATTCTTCAATAGCATGTCCATTTTTGTATGTCAGTTTTTAATCACATCCACCTAACTTCACTAACTCAGAGACTCACATTTGGCACCTTCGCTTCTGATGCCCTGATACTTTTCATTAACGTGACGTGTTTTAACGAGTCGAGATTGATTGCCTCTCATTCACTTAACTCTTGACCCTGAAACGGATGCTCAGAGTGAAGCGATGCATGACTAAGTTTGGCCGTCAAGAAGCTGTGTATGCATGGACAGTCACGAAAGGCACTGAAGTCTATGCCGTGAAGTCTGAGGCGTCGTTCTCATTTTATTTTGCTGTTGTGAGGTAGAATTCCTATTGCCATGTACCCTTTTATTATCTGAGGCGTCCGGAGAGATGGGGCGTAAGGGACAGGGACATTTTCTTCTAGCTTGCACTGGGAAAGACAGGCTCGACTACACATCACAGGAAGAACAAGATATAAGATGCAAAGGAAAAGCGACCCTCAGTACACCAAATACAAGGTTGCTTTTCCCTTGTAACTTGTGTCTTGTTCTTCCTGTGATGTGTAGCCTGCCTTTCCTACAACAAACTAGATAAAAAACGGCTTTGTCCCACTGTCCTTTTTCCTCCAGACACCTCTTTTGCATCATCGTTTATTGAGGATGTGTATTGAGTGTGTTCCTGACCCCTCCGAACAGTAGATATCCCTGAATGTGTGTGTTACTTAGTTTTCGTGTGTCGTACAACTTCCTCCTTTATTGTACCAAGTATCGTAGCTCTGAGTTGCCCTAGGATGATTTTATTTTGCTTATTAACAGTTGTATATGTGTGCGGCATAATCACAAACAGCAGAGAAGAATACATGTAAGTCCTTAACCCCTTTAGTAACTTGGAGGCACTTACCGGTGAGGTGTTTAGTAAGCCCCACCCATTTGCCTCGACATGTGTTACGATTGGCTACTATGTTCGACCTCCATTTTTCTTTAATTCCCCTCCCTTTTGTCCCTCCCTCACCCCTAATTCCTCTCCCTCCTTTTCCCAGTTAGTCTCTCAATGTTTAGTTTTACTCCTCTTGTTTTGGTAATTTAGTCCATCTTCTCCCATTCTTGGTATTGGATTTGTTATGATCCTCCTCCATCTTGCTCATTCCAGTGCTAACCCTTCCTCTGTTTCTAACACTTCCAGGTCTTGTTGCACTGTTCCTCTCCATCTTCTCCTTGGTCTTTCAACTAGTCTCCTTCCTCCACCATCCTCAACACTCAGCCCTCTGTCTCTCTTTTCACATGTACAAGCCATTTCAACCTTCTGTCTCACTCTTTCCTGTACCTTCACTCCTTGGTCTTTCAACTAGTCTCCTTCCTCCACCATCCTCAACACTGCCCTCTGTCTCTCTTTTCATATGTCCGAACCATGACAACCTTCTCTGTCTCACTCTCTCTTGTACGTCCATTTCCTCCATATGTCTCTCTCCTTCTCGTTAGTAAGCTTGACCTCACTAGCCAATCAAAACATGAAAGGAAAACGGGATGGCGCTAACTAAAGAAACCCATCAGTAAGTGCACTCTGGTCTGCCTTCTTTTGGCGAGTAATCCCAACCCTGCTGCCGCTGCCCGCATGGTGAGACTGACGAGTGTTTTGCATTCTAGCAGGCAGTCCCTCCCCTGCACCACAACAAGCACCCAGCCCAGAGTACCGAGGTATTGACAGTGTTACCGTACCTCCCTGTGGTGGTGGTGGTGGTGGTGATGGTGGCGGTGGTGCTTTTGTTTTGACCTGTGTCCATCTATTCCAGTGGTTCTTAAACTTTTTACAACCATGCCCCCTCCTGGAATGGGTCTTTCCCTCTACCTCTCCTCCCGAAATTGACATCTCTTTTCAGCCACTCCTCTGTACTCTATTCAGGAGCAGTAAGTAGCGGGCTTTTTTCTTTAATATTGTTTTCTTTTTTTTTTTTACGCCCTTGAACTGTCTCCTTTGCTGTAAAAAAAAAAAAAATCCCTTGCATATTAGCCCACACTCATAAGATGCTAAAGATTCCAGCAACAGAAATTCCAATGCTCACCCCCCCACCCCACCCCCTCCCACCCCAAGTTTAAGAACCACTGCTCTAGTCTAAAGGTCATATTCTCAAACACTTTCATCTCTCACCACAAGTATTTCCGATGCCCACAAAGGAGCTTAGCCAGATTTTAATGAGGCTTTTTTTCATGTTAGTGGTGTAGTAGCTTCATCTAGCCACCACCAGGGTCATAAAACTACCCCTGGAAATACTCGACCACCACAACCTCTATGAAAGCCAATGTGTGTGTGTGAGTCCTGAAATGTTTGAGAATATGAGCCGTAGTCACTTGGGGTCCCTTCCTCTTCCTGTCCTGTCTTTGTGTATACGTAGTCTGGTGCTTTCCTTCGTGTGGTTTCCATGGGTGTAAAGACGTGAATGTTATCATGTCATGTCGTGTTATGTGCATGCTTAGTTGGTAAAGTTGATTTGCTTCCTCATTTGATTACAAACTTATATATATATATATATATATATATATATATATATATATATATATATATATATATATATATATATATATATATATATATATATATATATATTTTTTTTTCAGCTGAATAGTAAAAAAACAAAAATTCTTAAAAGCCCTGACATAAAAGCCCAATCATAGGGTCTTTGTACATATCATTTTTTTAGGTAAAGATTACTTGTTTTTAAAGGGACTGGGAGAGCAACTTTGGTCCTGACGATGGGGAGGAATGAGAACATGAACCAACACTTATAAATGGGGGTTAAGTCTGTATTGTTAAACGTATCAGCACTTCATGATTACTATTTGAAAAGACTCGAAGTTGCTGGGATTTTCATGGCTTGTTTCGTGTTCCTAGTTATAGCTTCACACGACTTCTGCATCTTGAACGGAGAAATCAACCATGAAAACCCGGTTAATCTTCTTTGTGGCCTTGGGAAATAGTCGTAATTAGAGCCTGATACGTTTAAGAATATGGATCTTATTTTCCTCATCCGCTGTCACTTGTACATTTCCAAGTCTACCATTACGTTAACCCGGTAGCAGCGACAGGCCAAATTTGTGTCTTTACCGTGTAGCAGCGACAGGCCAGATTTGTGCCATGATTTAACCCCCCAAAAATAGATGATACATAAACTGATCACAAATACATTTATATATATTATGAAATGGTTTGTGTGAGTGATGATTTTTTCTCATTTTTCTCGCTTAGAGGGACCATTAAGAAATATGATCCCCGCTGCTACCGGGTTAAAATCTCTCCCTTGTGTTGCATTTAGCATTACGGGAGCATGTCTTGAGGTGAACCATGGGAGTTTGGTCACTGTGCCATGAGTAGGTATCACTGTTGCATGCGGGAAGGTGTCAGATAAAGTACTAAAGCAAAAAATTATGGATCACTCTTGTAAATAGATTTCCTTACAGTGTCAGACATAGGTTAAGGGCATGTTTACAGTCAAGGAGGTAAGGTAAGCATATAGCATTGTGATTAGGAATTGACTTGTAAAATATGTTGATTATGAATTCACACACATTATGATTATGAAACTACAGTGTTAGGATGATGGGATATTAAGAAGAGATTAAGAATGTAAATAGTCACAACACTGAAATAATAGAAAGTAATAGTAGTAATAAAAACCTCAACTATAAACCACAGATCACTTCTATAGACATCACAGAGCACCCAGTAGTTGCCATAGAATAAAATGTACTATAAAAAAAACTAATGAGCTTCAAAGAGATTACATGAACCACAAAAACCACAGCACATCAACACCTCCAGAACTCATAGCAAGCACAAAGTAACTCATCATATCCCAACACTCATAAACACCAGCTAATCTTCCTTTGTCCCTGTAAGAACTATAAAAAACACTAATGATCTACAAAGAGATTACATGAACCACAAAAAACATAGCCCATCAACACCTCCAGAACTCAAAGCAAGCACAAAGTAACTCACCATCTCCCAACACTGATAAACACCAGCTAATCTTCCTTTGTCCCTGTAAGAACTGTAAAAAACTAATGAACTACAAAAAGATTACATGAACCACAAAAAACACAGCACATCAACACCTCCAGAACTCAGAGCATGCACTAAGTAACTCATCATATCCCAACACTCATAAACACCAACTAATCTTCCCTTGCCCCTGTAAGAACTATAAAAAAACACTAATGAATTACAAAAAGATTACATGAACCACAAAAACCACAGCACATCAACACCCCCAGAACTCCAGGGCTCAAACACGCACCAAGCAAAGCAAGCACAGAGTAACCCATCATCCACCAACACTCGTAAACACCAGCTAATCTTTCCTTGTCGTCCTTGTTAAGATTGGGCGGCTGGTGAGCCAAGTCGCGGCTGACCTCCTTCTTCTGCTGTGTGACCACTCCGAGGCCTTCCTCACACACTACCCCGACATACCAGGAAGGATAATACAGGTAAGGCTTAACTGGTTGGATTAAGGTGTGAGGAGGACAGCCGTTAAAGGGTATTGTTTTGGGACTAAATGTTCAGTGGGTGTATAAGGGGTAGAGGATAATCAGCAAGCCTCGCTACCATGTTTAAGGTAAGAAGAAGAACCATTGTGAGGAGGACAGCCGTTAAAGAGTTTTGTGCTGGGACTAAAAGGTTCAGTGGGTGTATAAGGGGTAGAAGATAATGGGCAAGCCTCGCTACCATGTTTAAGGTAAGAAGAACTATTTAAAGGGTGTTATGCAGGGACTAAAAGAATCAAGGGTTTGTATAAGGGCTTGGCAAGATATGGATAGTAATGTCTTTTATTTTTGTGTATGTGTTTTAGAGGTAGCAGACTTAGGTGCCCAGTGGAAAGTTATAAAAAGTGAAGCAAATAGAGACAAGACTGAAAAGATGCCTCCAAAAATATTAAATGTCGAGATGTTGAGTGTTGTGATGGTTGCTGTAAGTTGTGAGGAGCAGTCTTTTATTTTTGTGTGTGTGTTTTAGAGGTACCTAGCAGACTTAGGTACCCGGTGGAAAGTTATAAAAAGTGAAGCAAAAAGAGACAAGATTGAAAAGATACCTCCAAAAATATTAAATGTCATGATGTTGAGTCTGTTGTAATGGTTGCTGTAAGTTGTGAGGAGTAGTCTTTTATTTTTGTGTGCATGTATGAGAGGTTGCAGACATAAATGCCCAGTGGAAAGTTATAAAAAGTGAAGCAAAAAGGGAAAAAACTTCACCCCTTTCACCCCTTCACTCCTTCTGCAGGTGTTGTGCCAAACGCTTGGGGCCATCGGGACAGACCAGAACCTGACAGGCAGCTCGGAGGGCAAACACCTGGTGCTCTCCTGCCTCTTCTGCCTGGCCGAGTGGGTGATGCGGATGCCACACCAGGTCCTCATCCAGCCAGGCCAGGACCGCAAGCCCCTCCTCCAACACGTCTTCAAGGTAACGAGGAGAGACATTAAAGGGTGTTGTGTTTGGACTAAAAGGATTAAGGGGCTGTAAAAGGATTTGGCAGGATGTGGAAGAGAGGAAGAGGAGCCAGGATGTGGAGAGAGAGGAAAATGGGCAAGCCTCTCCAACGTGTCTTTAAATTAAGTTGACGGAGAACTATAAAAGGGGTGTTGTGTTGGGACCAGAAGGATAAAGGGCTGTAAAAGGGTTTGGCATGATATGGAAGAAAGGAAGAGGAGCCAGGATGTGAGGAGAGAGGAAAATGGGCAAGCCTCTCCAATATGTGTTTAAGATGAGGGAAAACCATTAAAGAGTGTTGTGTTTGGACTAAGAGGATCAAGGGGCTGTAAAAGGATTCAGCAGGGTGTGTAAGAGAGAAAGAGGAGGCAGGATGTGGGGAGAGAGGAAAATGGGTAAGCCCCTCCAACATGTGTTTAAGATGAGGGAAAACCATTAAAGGGTGTTGTGTTGGGACTAAAAGGATAAAGGGCTGTCTAAGGGTTTGGCAGGATGTGGATGATAAAGATAATAGACTGAGAATTGTGTTAGAGAGGTGAGAGATTAAGAATAGGAGGGATTGGTGCTAAGGGTAGAGAGGGTATGGACTCCTAACTGTATGGAGAGTTAGAGAGGGAGGTGCCAGGTATATATAAATTAATCTCAGTTAACTATCAACCTTCCCCACCTGTCTTTAAATTAAGGTGACGGAGAACCATAAAAGGGGGTGTTGTGTTGGGACTAAAAGGATAAAAGGCTGTCTAAGAGGTTGGCAGAATGGGGATGATAGAGATAATAGACTGAGAATTGTGTTAGAGAGGTGAGAGATTAAGAATAGGAGGGATTGGTGCTAAGGGTAGAGAGGGTATGGACTCCTAACTGTATGGAGAGTTAGAGAGTTAGAGAGGGAGGTACCAGGTATATAAAATCAATCTCAGTTAACTATCAACCCTCCCCACCTGTCAGCAGTCACACTAAACATCCCATCATCAACTCCACACAGGTGCTACACGTCATAACCAGCGGAAAAAAGAATGGTCACTTCCGCTCCCCTAACATAGAGGTGCTGGATTTCGATGCCCAGGTGAAGGAGGAGGCCAGCAGGAACAATGACTCTGGACCTCGCACGGACTCCCTCAAGCGGTCCACCTTCACACAGCCTTGTACCTCCACCATACAGTTGGCCGCCAAGTCTGTGAGTCCTGACGTTGACTCTGTATGGTGTTCTAGAGCTTGTGTGACCTTACTTTCTCTCCCTTCTTCTTCTTTGTCCTGTGTCGTTATTTTTCCTTATGTGATTGAACGGGTTGATGAAGACCTTGGGATGTTCTAGGGCTTGGAAGTTTTGTGTATTTGGTTAAGTAGCTTGTCATAACTCTTTTCTTTCCCTTCATTCCCTCTTAGATATTGAAAGAACTGTAAGGTTTATGTTAGTTAGGTAGCTTGTTTTACCTCACTGCCTCTCCTTTCTTTCCCTGCAGATATTATAGGAACTGGAAGGTTTATGTTAGCTTGTCACACCTCATTTTCTCGCCTTCCTTCCTTCTCAGATCTCACTTTCTTTCTCCTTCCCTGTTAAATCTCACTTTCTCTCCTTCCTTCCTCCTCTTCTTCAGCTCTTACATTCCCTCCCCTTCCCCCTCATACCTCACTTCTCTCCCTTCTTCCCCTTCTGACCACACTTACACTCCTTTCTTCCATCTCAAATACTCTTAAGAAGTCAACAATTTATACAAAACTAACCTACATGTGTGTGCCACAGATCACAAGCCACATCATGAACCACCTCTGGCACTTCCCGCTGGGTGTGGGGGCCCAGCGCCTCTCATCGCTGGTGGTGGAGGGCGACGACGTGCCCGGCCTCACCAGCGACGAGCTCTCCTCCGAGGTGTTCCTGTCGCCCCACGTCCAGCTCTTTGCCCTCAACCAGTCCTGCCTCCTGTCCCTGGTGCAGCTCCCGGCCCTTCAGGTGCCTGGAGGAGCCGCCACTGTGGGTTTCAAGACGCCAAGCTCTGAGGTGAGGGAGATAAAGCAGCAACAAGAATAAGAACAGGAATATCAGCATCATTAGTCATAGATATTCTCCTGCCCTGATGCTCTTTGCCTCTTATAGTGAAGCCAAATTGTCGAGTCCGTTTTGGCGTTGGCTCCCACGGGTCCATTTCTCCCCTCTGTTCTGCCACACTGTCCCAACGCCTATTTTTTTCTCTCATATGTTACCTATAGCTTACATATGAGAGGAAGAGATAGGTGGTGGAACTGTGTGGCAGAGCAGAGGGGAGGAAAGGACCTGCAGGAGCGTACACCAGACCAGCCTCGACATATTTGGAAGACTATAGTCCATCGTTACTTTCTTCTACTGACTCAATGATTTTGTTCAGAGGTGTTTTCTCATTATCTTTACTTCCTCACTCATTTACAAACAAGCTTTTTCTGATTCCTCACCTCCCATTCTTTTTACCACTGCTAACCATGTCTCATTTTCTTACCTCCACCACCCTCCCCACAGGTGAGACTCATCCTGCGGGACCTCTCGGGGAAGTTCTCCTGGGACGCCTCACTGCTCTACGCCCCGCCTGACGAGTGTGTGCAGGAACAGCCCGGCGTGAAGCACCCCCCGCATCCCCCACACTCCCCGCACCAGTCCACGCAGGTCCAGGTGCAACAGCAGCAACAGCCCATCATTGCCTCCGTGGTGAGTCAACAGCGGTCATATTCTTAAACATTTTGGCACCCAAGCACGCATATTTGCCAAGGCTTTCATAGGAGTTTGGGGTATTTCCATGGGTAGTTTAATGACCCTGGTGGCAATTTGACCCTTCTTCTGTACCATGAACCTAAAGTAACATATATTAAAACTCAACTGATCTCCTATTTGGCCTTTGGAAGTAGTTGATGTGAGAGGCGGAAGCATTTAACCCGGTAGCTGCAGGGATCATGTTTCTTAAAGGCCCTTCCCTCTAAGCGAGAAAAATGAGAAAAAATCATCACTCACGCAAACCATTTCATAATATCTATCAACGTATTTGTGATCAGTTTATGTATCATCTATTTTGGGGGGTTTATATCATGGCAAAAATGTGGCCCATCACTGGTACACGGTAAAGCTACAGATTTGGCCCGTCGCTGCTACCGGGTTAAGAATACCGACTTAGGCTCGTGTGGCATAAAGGGGAAAGGTATAAATGGGGGAAGTAACAGTCTTTCAAAAGCAAAAATACTCAGGGAAGGGAAGGATTGATTGAATGAATGAATAGAAAAGAAATAGTGGAAATTAAAAAAATAAACAGCTTGTGTGGTATAAAGGGAAAGATAGGAAAGGGGGAAGTATCACACTCTTTCAAAGGCAAAAATACTCAGGGAAGGAAAGAATGACTGAATGGATGAAGGAAAGAAATAGAGGAAATTAAAAGAGCGAAGAGCTATCTATATCTATCTTTACCTCTCTACACACAAACCCTCAAAAGACTAATCACCTCCTTTTTCCGCAGACCACCAACTTCCAGACGGGCGCCATCCCCTCACCGACAGGCCTGGGGGTGCCGTTCAACCTTCCCCCTGGTCTGGACAGTGGCCGCGACGACACCATGTCCTCCTCCCTAGTGGTGACTTCGCCGCCCCGCCACACCCTGCGCCACCGCCCCCCCGGAGTCCTGCCCACCCATGAGGACTCGGCAGAGGATATGGATAACTTGGACGATGTGAGTTTATTTGTTTATTTATTTTTTTTTTTTTTTATTTATTATTATTTTTTTGTGTGTTTGTGTGTTTGTTTGTTTGTGTGTGTATGTGTGTGTGCTGCCTTTAGCCTTCCCCCTCATATCTCACTTTCCCTTTTTCCTCTTCAAATCTCACTTTCTCTCCCTCCTTCCCCCTCGGATCTCACTTTCTCTACCCCCATGTCAAATTTCACTTTCTTTCCTTCCCTCACATATTTCACTTTTCCTCTCTCTTGAGTTTTTTTTTTTATGTTGTTGTTTGTTTGTTTTTGTTTTTTGCCCTTGAGCTGCTTCCCTTACCATAAAAAAATCACCCCCTTTGTAAAACTGTAATAATAATCATCTCCATTGTAAAGCTGTAATGATAATAATAATCATCCCCTTTCAGCTGCTGAGTTACATTGGCCACACGAGCCCCGAGGTGCTGGAGCAGTTTGGCCACGCCCTGAACGAGGCGGTGGGCCCCCCCCCGACGCTGCCCATCGAGGCGCAGCACGACGGCATCTCCTCCATCCTGAACCAGCGCAACGTGGAGACAGACTTCTTCACTCGGCACTCGATTGACCTCAAGTGAGTAGACAACTTGGTGGGCGATGAGTGAGAGTGATATACATAGATATTCAGACCACACAGGCCTTATAATCAAGACTAGGTGGTCTGTTATTAACCCATAGACAGCAGTGGAACTCTATATAGATGGTCCAAAATTCAGTCAGTCAATTTTGAATGGCAGAAATATAACAACACTTCCAGATTGCGGTAGAATCTATATATAGACGGTAGTTAAAACACCTCTTATGCGGCGTAACTATATTTATGCTATGGTCCTAAGGTCGGCAGTGACTATATATAGACAATTCCTTTTTGGGGGAGCTACTCTTCAAATACTGCCATCATCTAAGGGTTAAACCTCGGTGATATTATATTTGCATTTCTACGTAAGTGAATATCAAGTTGAAGGAAGTGGCAGTCAAGCTTATTTTTGATGAATCACTCGTACTGCACTGGACTACTACTTCTCCCTTGAATGTTCTTTTAAGTGTGTTTTCTGCCATGTTGCTCACACTTAATCACTGCACATCCCCTTCATCATCTCTTCCCCTCAGCATGGTGTGTCCCAGCTCCCACTGCCCTCACCCTGTGGAGTCGAGGTCAGCCTTCCAGCAGGGTCGCCTCCTCTTTGACCAGCTGGGCCTCGGGTCATGGGAGAAACGGCAGTCCATCTACACCCTCAAGAAGAACGATAAGCTTCTCCGGGAGCTGAAAAACCTTGACAACCAGGTGAGAGGGTATGGTGGTGGTGGTGGTGGTGGTGGTGATGGTGGTGGTAAAAGGAATGGGAAGTGAGGAAGAGGGAAAAATATGTGTAAGAAATTTAAAAAGATATTGGTGAGTAGTAAAGAGAGAAGGAAGAAAAGTGGTCAGGGTTAAAGCAGTGAGGAAAAAATGATAAGGAGTTGAGAGAAGAGAATGAATGGAGAAAAGAGAGAAAAAAAGAAATCAAGTCAGGAGATAATGGGAAGATGAGAGAATGCAAAGAGAGTGTAAAACCAGGCAAATTGAAGATAGTTGCTTAGGTGTGTGTGAAAGAGATTTAGTTCCAGTAGTGAATAAGCAAAAAAGAGATCAAGTCAGGAGATATTGTGAAGTTGAGAAGAAGCAGAAAGAGAAGAGAAACAGGTAAATTGACGGTCGTGTGTGACGATCCAGAGTACCAATAGTAAATAAGAAAAAAAAAAAAGATCAAATCAGGAGATACCAGGAAGCTGAGAAGAAGCAGAGAGAAGCAGATAAAGTGAAGATAGACAAGAGTTAGATCCTTGTGAAGAGATCCAGAAAAGTGCATAACAATGAGCAAGTAAAAGGAACAGAAACAAAGGAAAACAAAGGAAGGAAACAAAGCAAAACAGGCAGGAGCATAGTTTATAGTAGTGATATGGCAGTGACCAGTAACCAACTCCTTGCACCACTTCCAGAAATGCCGAGAAACACACAAGATGGCTGTGATCTACGTGGCGGAGGGACAGGAGGATAAGATGTCCATTCTGAGCAACAGTGGAGGATCGGCAGGGTTTGAGGTGAGGGGCTTGTTTTATTTATTGTTTTATTTTATTTTCCTTATTTTTCCAGCAGAGGAATCAGCTCAAAGGCAAGACATAAAAAACAAAAAAGCCATTCATGCACTGCTCATGTAAAGAAAATGGAATGAGAGGCCAAAAAGAGTCAGTATTCCTCTATTTATTTTATATTTACTTGTTATTCTATTTGTATTTATTTATTAGCTCAGGGGCAAAAAACAAATCTTTCCCATAAGCAGTATTTTTCTGGTAACCTTAAATTTTCCTGTCTTAACTGTATTTAGCTTTATATAACTTTATCACCCTTCTTTGGATAGGTTAAGTATCTTTGAACAGAAGTAATGAATAATAGAGGTCACATGTAGCTGTAGCATATGCCCCCAACTTTACCTTTACCAACAACAGTGTAAAATAACAACCCCTCTGTGTGTGCTCTCAGGAGTTCGTCGGTGGCCTGGGGTGGGAGGTGGAGCTGTCCTCACACACAGGCTTCCTTGGAGGGCTGCAGCGTAACGGGTCGACGGGGGAAACGGCGCCTTACTACGCCACATCCCTCACTGAAGTGGTGTTCCATGTGTCCACCCGCATGCCCTCCTTCTCCGAGCAGAGCATGTTGCAGAAGGTACGCTCTAAAGGGTATTCTCTACTAGCCTGGCTTATGTAGTGTTTGTTTTGTTTTTATATTGCAAGGGAGACCAGTGAATGACAAAAAACATAAACAGCAACAAAAAACACAGGCACAGAGAAGAATGGAAATGATGGAAAGGAATGTCACAGTCCGTCAATCCCTCAGCAACTCATCTCTCCCTCCCTCCTCAGACTCGTCACCTTGGCAACGACGAGGTTCACATAGTCTGGTCAGAGCACACGAGGGACTACCGGCGCGGCATCATCCCCACCGAGTTCTGCGACGTGCTCATCGTCATCTACCCGCTGCCCAACAGGCTCTACCGGATACAGATCTCCACCAAGCCTGAAGTGAGTGGTGCTGGGAGTAACTTTAGCTTCACTGGGCTTTGTTGTTTGTTATTCTTTGTTTTGTTTTGTTTTGTTTTGTTTCCTTGTGTCCTTTTCTTCCTTTTTATTTCCTTTTTTGTTCATTCCTCTCCCTCTTTTGTTTTCCTTTGTTTCCTGTCTTTCCTTTCCTTTATTTTGTTTCTTTTTGTTTCTTTTCCTTTGATCCCTTTCCTTCATTTTAGTTTTCTTTCTTCTCCTTTGTTTTGTTTCCATTACTTTCTTCTCTCCCTTTTTGTTTCCTTTCCATTCTGATTCCTTTCCTTTTCCTTTCCTTTTTTACATCATTAATATTGTCGCTGTGCAGTATCATTGTATCCTGGACTTTACATAATTTCCTCCCTCTGATAAGTCATGTGTATAATTATTAATACTGTAGCTGCTTAGTATTAGTTTATCCTGGCCTTTGCTTAGCTTCCTCCCTCTGGTAAGTCATTATTTGATTGTTAATACTGTAGTTGTATCCTCACCATTTTGTAGTCATGGTTAGATTAAGTTGAGATCTTTCCTATAGTCTGATATATTCTGGAAACCCCGGTAGCTGCAGGGATCATGTTTCTTAAAGGCCCCTCTAAATGAAAAAAATGAGAAAAAAACATCACTCATGCAAACCATTTCATAATATATATCAATGCATTTGTGATCAGTTTTTGCATCATTTATTTTGGGGGTTTATATGGCAAAAATTTGGCCTGTCGCTACTACACAGTAAAGCCATAAATTTGGCCCGTCGCTGCTACTGGGTTAAACATTTTCTTCTCATAACCTCATCTGGCAACCATAATTATAACTCGTCCCTCAGGTTCCGTTCTTTGGTCCGCTGTTTGACGGGGCGATCGTGGCCCACAAGGTGCTGCCCGGGCTGGTGCGCTCCACTGCCGTCAATGCCTCCAGGGCCAAACGCAGCCGCCTCGCACTCTACCAGAACTTGTGAGGACCGAGTGCCATGGTTTTTCTCTCTTACTGATGCTACTTCTTCCAATACCTTCACTTCCTCACTCACCATGTATATATTCCTTATTGCTGCTGTCTTCACCTTTATGTTATCTAATTATTTATCTACTTTATCATCGTAGTAATATTTGGTGTTTTATTGACTTATCGACCTCATCTTAACGGGTGTGTTTCGGTTTGTGGTTGTTGTCATGAGTTCCTTTATTTATTTTTGTTGCTCATTAGCTTTCACATTATTTCTTCTTAGTGACAAAAATGAAGCTATGTTACTACTTTTATTTATGATCAACTGCAGTGTCTTTCCTTTCCTCTGTTTCATTTTGTTTCCTTTTGTTTCTTTTTACTTCCTTTGTTTTATTTCCTTTCCTTCCTTTCCCTTCCTTTGTTTTCCTTCCTTTCCTTTGCTTTGTTTCCTTTTCTTCCTTTGTTTTGTTTCCTTTCCTTCCTTTCCTTTGTTTTGTTTCCTTTTTCTTTCTTTCCTTTTCTTTGTTTCATTTTGTTTCCTTTCCTTCCATTCCCTTCTTTTGCTTCGTTTTCTTTTCTTCCTTTCCTCTGTTTTGTTTCCTTTTCTTCCTTTCCTTCCTTTCCCTTCCCTTCTTTTGTTTCCTTTTACTTTCTTTGTTTCCTTTAATTACTGGAGCTTCTCACTCACCCCCCTCACCCCTCTCACACTCACTTCTCGCCACTCTCCGCCAGCTATGAGGAGCGTGCCCGGGCCCTCAACACCATCATCGAGCAGTACAGCGAGGCGACCACCTTCGAGGCGTTCATATCCTCGGTCTACTGCCCCGTGTTCCCCTCCACCTTCGCCTCCGGACCCACTCGAGCCTCAGGTAAGTTGCTTGGTTTGTGTTTGTTGTCTACGTGCCTTGTTCTGCTTCTCGATCTTCCTTTCCATCACATTTCCTTTCTCCCCCGTCCTATTTCCTCTCCCTCCTTCCTACTTATTCCTTCTCTCATTCTGCTTCCTATTCCTCCCTTCCTTGTCCTTCCTCCCTCCCTCTCATTCTTTCCCTCATCTCCAGCTCCCTTTTATCCTTCCCTCTCATTCCCTCCTTCAACTTGCTTCCCTTTCCTCCTCCCTCCCATTCACTGTCTCCCTTGTTATGCTTCCCTTACCTCCCTCTCTCTTATTCCCTGTTATTCTTCTTTTTCCTCCCTCCCACTGGTTCTCTCCCTAATTCTACATCCAGCTTCACCTACTCTCTTTTTATCTCCAGCCATATCCTGCTGCCTTTTCTCCTCTATATTTTACCTTTTCCTAATCTCCTCATGTCTCGTTCTTTCCCTTCTCGGCGTTTTCCTTTTGGTTTCCTCCCCTTAGTTTTGTTCATGCCTGATATTTGTTCTTCATATTTTCTTTACAGACGTTGAAGATTCTTTGCCTTTTGTGTTGAGGCGTGATGATAATTTGTATGATTTGCATTGTGCTTGATTATACTCATATTGATACTCTTGACTCGGTTCTATTTATTTCATTTTTGTCAGTTATGTAGCCGTTAAATTACTTTGCAGCACAGTTAGAAATGCTTCTGTTCTGCTGCCTTTATCTCATTTATGGCATTCAGAGGTGTTATGATTTGTAGTCACTGCTTTTCTTGTGCTTGATAATATTCACATGCTATTATTAATCATTTCTCTTTCAGTTTTGACAGTTATGTAGCCATTAAGTTACTTTGCAGCACAGTGAGAGATGCTTCTGTTCTGCTGCCTTTTCTCATTTGCAGCTTTCAGAATGTCATGATTTATATTGTATCCACTGCCCCTTTGATTATTATGACTCACTTTTATATCTTTCAGTTTGAACAGTTATTACGTAGCTGTTGAATTACGTTGCAGCACAGTTGGGAATGCTTCTGTTCTGCGTTTTTTTCTCATTTATGGCTTTCAGAGTATCATGATTTGTATCCACCGCTTTTCTCTCACTTCCTTACTGAACTGATGCTCCCTGTACAAGCCAAGCCCGGCCAAGGCTCACACACACAGAGGGAGGGTTTGAGGCATCACCTGTCCTCTCTCCCCAGGGACATCTTTCTCCTCAAGGGTGTTTGATGGCAACGCGGGCACCACGGGTCTGGCCGCGGCACTCTTGGATGGCCCGCAGCTACCCCCCGGACCCCCCCAGCGGCCCCCACTCACGCGCCCCACCAGCTACTCCACCGGCGAGCAGCACCATCTGCGGGAGAAAGCCAGAAGTAAGTCATGTTTGTTTACCAGCATAACTTTAGCGTTTGTTGTCGTCCTCTCATAAATAAAGCAGGTGAAGAAGTAAGGGCTCACTCATTAAAATATACTGCCTGCTGACGGTGCTGTGTAGAGGTGAAATATTTGGAACACTAAAGTAAAAGGAGGTGAAAGGGAGTCTAGCAACCCTAAATCAGTTTGCATTCTTTCCTGTTGCTTAATGAATTGCTGGTTGAAGATCCCATGTAAATAGCAGGAAATAAGTGAAGCCTTGCCTGCTAACGGTGCCTTGTAGAGGTGAAATATTTGGAACACAAGTAAAAGCAGGTGGAAGGGAGTCTAGCAACCCTAAATCAGTTTGCATTCTTTCCTCCTGCTAAAAGAATTAAAGATCCCATGTAAAAACAGGAAACAAGTGAAGTCTTGCCTGCTGATGGTGATGTGTAGAGATGAAATATTTGGAATACCAAAGTAAAGCCAAAAGTGAGGTGGAAGGGAAGTCTATCAGCCCTAAATCAGTTTGTATTCTTTCCTGCTTCCAAAAGTATACTGCCTGCTAATGGTTCTGTCTTGAGGTGAAATACACGGAACACTAAAGTGAAAACAGAAAGGAGATGGAAGGAAGTCTGGCAGCCCTAAATCAGTTTGTATTCTTTCCTGCTTTCAAAAGTATAGTTCCTGCTAATGGTTCTGTCTTGAGGTGAAATACACGGAACACTAAAGTGAAAACAGAAAGGAGATGGAAGGAAGTCAGGCAGCCCTAAATAAGTTTGTTTTCTTTCCTATTGTTAAAAGTATATTGCTTGTTAAAGATCCCATTAAAAAAACAGGAAATAAATGAAGTCTTGCCTGCTAATGGTACTGTGTTGAGGTGAAATACATAGAACACTGAAGTAAAACCAGAAGGAAGGATGAAGGGAGTCTCTATCAGACCTAAATTAGTGTGTGTTCTTTCTAGTTGTTAAAAGAAATGCTTGTTAAAGATCCCATATAAAAACCAGGAAATAAATGAAGTCCTGCCTGCTAATAATAATTCAGTTAATTAAATATGTACTCTGAAGTTAAGCTAAATTAAGTTTTGAAAGATTAAATGTCCTGCATGACTAGCTTTTAAATGTAGCACAGATGTCGAAGCTATTTGAGGGAACAGTTACTTAAATATGATAATTACTGATAAGAAGAATAGGTATTTCTTATAGGAGGAATAGGTTTATGTCCTCAACTTCTACACATTATATATCTCCCCTTAACCCGGTAGCAGCAGGGATCATGTTTCTTAATGGTCCCTCCAAGCGAGAAAAATGAGAAAAAATCACCCCTCACACAAACCATTCATCATCATCATCATTTCATCGACGCCTGCTCCTAGGACCTCCCACCAGGGGATGGCCACAGCAGAAGTGCTTCCAACTTTCTCTATCCAGACACTCCCTCCTTGCCTGCTCAAAGTTTCTCAAAGATCTTTCCCCCCTCTCCTTAATGTACTCTTGCACCCCATCCCTCCATTTCACTGGAGGTCATCCTCTAACATTCCCTCCC
The DNA here is from genome assembly GCF_024679095.1 of Eriocheir sinensis. Taxonomy (NCBI): domain Eukaryota; kingdom Metazoa; phylum Arthropoda; class Malacostraca; order Decapoda; family Varunidae; genus Eriocheir; species Eriocheir sinensis. The sequence continues at coordinate 17,241,621 of NC_066515.1, read as the reverse complement.
TCTATCTCACTCACATACTCCCTTCTGGTCATCTTACTCTCCTCCATTCACTCCATGTGGCAAAACCACTTTAAAGTCTGTCACTTCACTTCTTCCACCACTCCACACTTCTTCCCTTCACCCCTGTGACACATTCCAAAACGCTCGTACACACTTTCATTACTCATTCCATCCATTCTACTCACACCACAAGCACTCCTCAAATAACTCATTTCCACTGCCTGCACTCTAGACCTCTGACTTTCATTCCAGGCCCACGTTTCACTTGCATATGTGAGGGTTGGTACAAACCATTTTATAATATATATCAAAGAATTTGTGATCAGATTATGTATCATCTATTTTGGGGGGTAAATATCATGGCACAAATTTGGCCCGTCGCTGCTGCACGGTGAAGCCACAAATTTGGCCCGTCGCTGCTACCGGGTTAAGTAATGGCAAATCAAACTGTCATTAGATATTTCTTTTAGGAGCAACAGGTTTATATATTCTAGTTTTGCACTATATATATTTCCCCTTTGGCTACAAATGCATGGTTTACTTAGGTTTTGAGAAGGGCAGTGGCAGGCTAGTTGTGTAAGTAATGGTAGGGAGTAGGATGGGACCAGAGCCATAGAATAGGAGAGCTTGCCCATCTTCATCTCAAGTGTCATGGTGTTAGCTAAAGAGCCACGTTTAATTCAGATTGATGATAATACAGTTTTTGTCCTCTAGGTATCATCAGGATCTCCCCTCTCTCTCCTATTCTATTGCTTTGGGAGGGACAGCAAGCATGCATTCTTAGCTTAGTCAATAGTCAGTAGAGAGGAGTGTGTTGGTAAGGGAGCAGAGTGTTACATCCTTACTGCTGGCGCCTCACAGGGGTGCGTCAGATGCTGGGGGGCAAGCGTCACCACTCCACAGGTAGTAAAGGTCCCCCTCTCACCCCGCCACTGGAAAAGAGCAACAATAACATAAGCCACGAGGAGTGTGACTCGTGCCAGGCGCTGGACAAGTGTTAGTATGGCGGCATGTCCACCAGTCCTTGTGATGTGCAGGCCCTGATCCAAGTGTGTGTGTGTGTGTGTGTGTGTGTTTGTATGTGTGTGCGTGTGTCTGTGTGTGTGTCTGTGCATTTTTCAAGAGAGCCTCTAATCCCTTGTGTATTTTTTTTATTTTGGAGTTCTCGCATGTTGACTTGGAGCGAGAATATGCCATGCTGAGATGCTGTTTCCCACATTAATAACTGTCTTTTTTTCCGTTCGTGGTGGCATTGTTATCCTTTTTGGGGTGTGGATGTGAGAAGTGTGCCTGAACCCACATGGCATCCTTGAAGCACATTTGATAACACCTTTCTGTTCAGTCTTTGGACATGCATATCATATAACAACAGTAATCTTAAACGTCATTCAAAACTCCTTTCTAATTCTTGCCAACAAAAAGTCATAGAATCTCAACTGTGGCAGACACATTCATGAGTACATTCTGTGCCTCTCTTGCTACTTGCTGTCACCTCACCTGCAGCAGTTTCACCTTTACTTTTATCTGTGAAGCATCATAAAGAGTTAAGATCAGTATTAACACTTCTATTCTTCTTTCACATGCAAATCACCACCTTTTTTATTCATTTGCCTGACCTACCACTTCACCCATCGTGCATTTACTAAGACAAGGCTCCTGACTCTTCCTCCCTAAAGGTGTGTTGTTAATGGACCACATGAACAGTAATGAGGACACCGGTTCTTCTCCACGAGGGAACAAGAAACTCTCCTTCAAGAACCCACGCAAGGCCTCCTCCGCCGTGGCCTCCACTGGTGTTGCCGCAGCTGCTACCACGCCCCCAGAGAGCCCCATGCCACCCCCCCGGAGGCCCAAGGACGGTACCCAGCATGCTGCCCAGCGGAACAAGTAACAGTGTGCATGGAGCGTGTGTGGTAGTTGTAGTCATCACTCCACGCAACGGTAAACACTTACTAGGCTGGTGCTGTCGTGGGGGGGATGGGGAGGAGAGAGGGAGGAGGGGAGTCATGATACACTGACTCAGAGCTAATTCCAACACAGTGTTTTCGTAACCGCCTGAACCAAAGTATACAATCCATAAGGTTTTCGATGTAATGCCAGATACACACAAGAGATATCCTGTATAGCTGTTCCTCAAATTTCTTAACTTAACCCGGTAGCAGCGACGGGCCAAATTTGTGACTTTCCCGTGTAGCAGCGATGGGCCAAATTTGTGCCATGATATAAACCCCCAAAAATAGATGATACATAATCTGATTACAAATGCTTTGATATGTATTATGAAATGGTTTGTGTGAGGGATGATTTTTTCTCATTTTTCTCACTTAGAGGGACCATTAAGAAACATGATCCCCGCTCCTACCGGGTTAAATATAAGTGCTAGATAATATATACAAGGAAGTTTCGAAGGCCTTGGTATTGGTTTGGGAGATTACTAACCCATCGTGTAGAACTGTGAAAGTGGCCCTCGGAGTTCAGTGCAGCAACAGTCCTCCCTTGCCCAGGACCTTCAGTGTGCTGCAGAGTATTTGACGGATGAGTGTCGGAAGTGTCACAAGTGGGTTTCAAGACCAAAGGAGAGCATAGGGTGGAGCTCATTCTTACTGCCAGGTCAACGCAATAGTTTATATCCTAATGTACCCAGGGCTCAGTTTGATTTACTCGTGTGACCATTATCGCTGTCACGGATATGCATCACACGTCTCGCTGTCTAAGAAACAAACTAAAGCTTATGTGGTTCAGATGAGCTGTAGCGTGAAGCAGCTTGAGAGGCTTAGGTTGTATTATCATATGCTTCTGCCTCTCACATCATCTATTACCACAGGCTGAAAAGTAGATTGATCAGGTTCTCAGGAGTGTTTTTCATATTCATGATGCAGACACCACACTCGCTAGGTCATAAAACTACCCATGGCAATGCTCACAACTCCTACGAAAGCCTTGTCATGTGTGTGTGCCTAGACGGCGAAATGTTGAAGACTATGGCCCTTGTTCCCCTGAGCCTCAGCATGAAGCACCACAAGTCTGCTGGACACGTTGCTGCACACTATACACTAACATGCTGCTCTTCACAAAGCCACGAAGCTAGACTTTAACTCAGAGTCTCCACATTGATAACTTGAGGTAGTCCCACTTCTCTCCTTGGGGCAGGGACAAGCATGCAACTGTCTGGGCTGGGTAGTGTTACTCTATGCAACATTGATGGAGTCTGCAAGGTGCATCCACACCAGTCAGTTTCTATTGCCTTTATACTTCTTTATGAGGATGAGTAGAGTTTTGCGTATATACATATGTACATACTATCTAAAATTACTGCTTTACTCCGATAGCATGATCTTGACAAAACATTAATCTCTCAGTATGAGCTCTCCATGCAAACTTGCTTATATATAATCCTGTACATGCTTCCATAACATAGTAATTCATGTATTCTGTGCATGAAACAAGTAAGGAAGAACACAAATGCCCTGGAGACTAAACAAAAGTAAGAGAGAGAGGCAGGCACAAAGGTCTGCTGAGGAACTTGGAGAGTCATATTTCCTAAGAGATCTCCGAGTGTTTATTATAGTGTCAAGCAGCACATTCTGTCTCTACTCACTGTGGAGCTCCATCTGGCATGCTGAAGGAGCCACATGTCAATAGGATGCCTTACTTTCTCCATGTGAGGGAGTCGTGTCGATTCTCTAAGTTGCATGAGAGACTTGGGTTCTCTTGTAGCTCTTAACACAGGACATACCGTTAGGTGTTTTGCCAAGACTTGATCATCTGTGTAGCTTGTATTTTGCACTGTTTTCTGTACTATCGAGAGGTATAAGAAGGTGGTGATCGGTTCTCTGGTTCTCGTGTGACCATGTAAGCCTTTCATGCCTGTATCTGTATAAACTATTCTTTTTTATTATCATTATCATCTAAGTCTTACATTGCTTCAGAATGAACTGTATAATCCATGCACGTGCTTCTCTTCTTTGATACTTTCTGAGGATTCTCGTCTTCTGTACATTCTCTCGAGGCTCACGGACCTTATAGCACAAAGTTTGAGGTGAGAGCACTCACTAAAAGCACAATTTTAACCCGCCGCCACTTCTCATTAGGGCACGTCTTATCACTTCACCGCCAGTAATCACGTTTCCCAGCCATCTCAGTCAGACCACGTATGGTAATCACATCTGCCTGTTTTGTGTGTCCATATGTCCACAGTAACAGTAACGCTTCAGCAATGCCCAGTCAAGTTTGTCAACACAGTTCAGTCACACCAAAGACTCGCTGCTTCAAGAACTACTGTAGTGTATTTACGATCCATCTCCTTATGATTGAGGCTCTTCAAGCAGGCTCTAGTGCTTCATCAATTCACTGGCTCCATGAAAATGACTCCACCGTTTATGTTTTAGTCTCTTGGCTGTATCTGAAATGCCAGACTATTAGACATTTGTATATTAGTCAAGGGAGTAAAAAGAGGACAAAGCTCATAAGAGGATTATTGAGGGTTAAGGAAATGCCAGCTATACAGGGACTGTATGCTACAGTAATGAGGCTTGCTTTGAACCATCTCTCTGACAGCTGCACGCAGCACTACAAAGGGACAGTCTCCAGGAATGGCCGCTGCAGGCTCTGTGATCCGTACATCCAGTTTTAATAATTTTTGTTCACTCTCTACGTATCCGACCATCCGCGTTGTGCACTGACTAACAATGTTGTGGATTGTTCTGTTTATTTAATATTTGAATTATGATTAAGTGTTGATAGTTACTCCAGATTTAGTTTCTCAAAGTATGTTATGATGATGCAGTACGTATGTCAAACTTATGTAAGCTATCTCTAAGTTTGATTTTGAAAGTGAATATTTCCTTACTTGGTTGAAGAGAATGAGTTGCTAGACAAGACTCTGCTGCTGGCTCTGAACTCTTTCATGTCCGGCTCTGAGGGAACATGTTGATGGGAACACTTGCTGCATGAAACTCTTTGGCTGAGTTTGTAACAGAGGTCAAGAGCAAGATGGAAACTGCTACAGGCTCCTACTCCTTTATATCTAACTCTAAAGGAACATAATGGGAACACTTGCTGCATGAAACAGAGGTGGGGAACAAGGTTGAAACTCCTGCAAAGTTCATATTGTGTGAACGTATGAAGCTGCATCACTTTATTGGGTTTGTCAGTCACTAAGCAAATAGACTGAGGCAAGCTGTACCTCACTGCCTCCTGGCCAGCACTGATTCATAACCTGGCAGCAAAGTGGTTAGCACACTCGGCTCACAACCGAGAGAGCCCGGGTTCGATTCCCGGGCGGAGTGGAAAAATTTGGGCGGCTTTTCCGATACCCTACGCCCCTGTCCACCCAGCAGTGAATGGGTACCAGGTATCAATCGGGGGTTGTGTCCCGTCTCCTGGGATCTGTTCCCTTCCCCTATAATTCCTTCCCTTTCTGTCTCTCTCTGGCAAATGACCACAGATGTTGTTCCGACTAAACAAAACTTTCCAACCTGGCAGCAAGATGTGATTCATAGATGTTGTGAAGGGATGTGTGGTTGGTCATTTAATAACAGAGATGGTGGATGTGTAAGATGTTTCCCTCATAACCTGGCAGCAAGATGTGATTCAAAGATGTCGTAAAGGGACGTGTGGATGGTCTGTTCGCCCACATAGAGAGACCATCATTTAACGATAGAGATGCTGAATGTATAGAATATTTGCATCATAACCAGGGAGCAAGATGTGACTCAAAGATGGTGTGAAGGGATGTGTGGATGGTCTGTCGGCCCACACTGACAGACCCACACTTAGCGATGGAGAAGTGAATGTATGAAATGTTTCCCTGATGCAACTGGCAGATGAAAGGCACAAGCATAGCCTTTAGTGAGCCTGAGGTGTGTCTGGGGCAGAGTGAGCAGTGGTCCAGGGCGGAGCGTCAAGGTTGTTCTGTAAGGCAGCAACAGTACATATTCCTGCCGTGTGTCTCGGTGCGTCTTGGTCGCCGTTTTGTTATAGGTTAATTGAGTTACCTGATTTGATAGTACTATTGTAATAAGTTTATAGCTGTACTTAGATTGCAGAAATTATTAATATCCACTAGATGAGGTTGAAGGTGCATGTGTTCTCAGTATTTTAAGTTACGTTTTAAGTATTTATTTTACTTAACGGTATGGAATTAACAGTGATTATTTTTAAGCACTTTTATGGGGACGATTAAAACCTTTACCTTAAGGAATATAAGTTAAAATGTTGTAGCTTTAATATTATTTAAAGTAAAAACTATAATTATTCACAATTGTCGCAATTCGCCGCAGCACGTGACTGTTGCTGCGGCAAACTAACCTCTCAGCGTCACGCACTCACCACCACACACAAGAACAGCTTTAACTCCACCACAGATCTCTATGAAGGGATCAGACAGTGGTTTGTGTACAGCATTTTCGTTATCTTGACTTCACAGGCCAGATAAGAAGTACACGCTGAGAGGTACTGTTTTACTTGTCACATCAAGGCTAAGTACTACATCTATCCACTTGTTATTATACCCACAGAATATTTTACTTTTCTTGTGTGTCATTTCGATGTTACCACTGATCTGAGAGTAAGGGGGAGTGCTTCAGGGGAGGCCAGAGGAAGCGTTGGCTGGAGGAAATGTTGGCAGTGAGGCGGTATGAATGCTTTGTCAGAACCTAGGATGATGTGTCTCCTTGGCAGCCTCATAAGCATAGAGACCCAAGCTTGGTGTCTGGTTACACTGGAGAGTTGTCGAACCATTTTCTTTAATACCCATGTCACTTGTCACTACACTACGAGCTGTACAAAAAGGGTAGACTCACAGACACACCTGCAGACAGTAAATTTATATCACGTGCCCCCCACCTACTCCCACGCACCCACGCACACACACACACGCCCCATCCTAGCTCTCCCTTGAGTAATCATAGGAAGGATTTCAATCAGTGTTCCTTCCCTGTGGAGATATCCAGTCCTGCAATAGTCTAGGATGGCACATTACCTTCTATGCAGACTGTTATGAATTTAAAGTGCAGGTTTATACACAGATCCTTTTTTTGTGAGTTGCCATGTTTTATGGTTGTACAGCAAAAGGGAAGAAGAATGAATTTGCCCTCAATTTGCCAGGTGACTGTGCATTAGTTGTGTCGTGAGTTTGTTTTAGGCCTGTAGTCTGTTAAGGAGTTTTCCCATGACCTGCATTGCCTCACCTTACTGCCATGTCTTGCTAGCTCCACCTTTGGACGTAGGAGGACGGAGGTCTTTTGCACATCCTCAATATTCTGTGATACTATTCCTTCCTCGGGCGCTGCATGGCTAGAGCTGCTGCTGCTAGTCCGTTAGTTTCCCCTATTATTTACGTTTCGGTTTCTCCCGTATGTGTCTCCACCGAGGTTCATGGTCCCGTCACAACTCAGGGCGAAGTGGACTTTGAGGAGCAACTCTTGTTCTCAGTAACACATGTAACTGCTCATGGAAGGGAAGAGACGAGTGTTTCCACCCCTCGGCTCAGCGCTGCATTGCTCCACGCCTGAGTCTTCACCATGCTGAGGGGAACAGTGATGCGTACTTATGTTTTTCATTCTACATTGTATTTCACGCTCCCAGTAGTACATATACATATACTATACATATATATCTATTTTATTCTTATTAGTGTTGTTAGACATTTGTACTATACTGATACTACGTGTATGTTATGTGCTGAACCGGTGGCCGCTGTGGCCTTCCATGGGACACTAACGATCTGTTCTTTACTGCCATTTGTATCGTGTGCAGCCCAGCAGAAATATGTCCCACACTACACCAAGTTATCACACATTAACCAACCCGGGTGTTTTATTCTTACGCTGGTCAGACTTTTAACACAATGACGATTAGGAGAGTTTAGGTTAAAGCAGATTGATATACTCATTTAATTTAACTTATATAATTTAAAAGAAGGGTGTTGATTGTTACTTGAGGTGAATTGGCTGATGAGTTAAGTTTAGTCCCTCAGTTATCGCTAAAATTTTGTTCTCTAGATTCAAACGGTGACGGTGAAGACTGTGCAAGGGTCGTGATCATCTGGACTGTTGTTGTAGTTAATTAATATCATCATTATTGTTACTGCTATTATCATTATTATTTATTATTATTATTATTATTATTATTATTATTATTATTATTATCATTATCATTATTATTATTGCCGGTGGTACAAGGCTGTTCAAACACATGAGCAAGGTTTCGGTAGTCCAACATCTTCGTTCTTGATCACTGCTATTCGTGAGGAGTCACATTAAGAGAGGTAAATACCCCTTTGTTGCATTTTTCATGATCGCAACCAAACGTACGTCATCTCTGCTTTCTAATCCTCAGCCACTGAGCGATCATTGAATATCAAGTCTAAGGGTCAATAGAAGGACTTAATCACCTTACTATTGAGTCCCCTTCAGGAGCCTCTCAGCTCCCATCCATGGCTTAAGGAGAGAGGCAGACAATTGCTACATCTGTTGTAGTTTTGTTTAATCCACCGTCAGTATCTGGTTCTTTTCCACAGGCCAAGCATTTTCCTGTGGTTCATGCTGCATGCTGGAGAGGTGTGTGAGGGTCGTATGATAAGAGTAATATAGTGTTTTGTATTGCCACTCTTATGGAACTTGCCTGAACAAGGGTGGCTATGGCAGGAGCCTCCAGTGATCCCTGTTGCTATTCTGATTCACCTTTTTATCTTGTTGGCTTCAGGTGATGGCTATAGTCACTCATCAAGAGAGGTTTGGGGAGTGGCTATAAGTGTTCTCTGCTTGACCAAAAGTTCCTCCTCCTATCCATCATTTCTTTTCCCTGTATCCATCCATTATCCCTTTCTCCAACTTCTGTCCATTATTTCTTCTTCCTTCTCCTTCCTCTCCTCCATCTGTTCATTATCTTTGATCATCTCTCTCCTCCTCCCTCTATCCATCATTCCCTCTTCCTCTTATCTCTCTTCCCACAACTCATCCTTCCCATCTCTGCCTTGCTGCAATCTAGACCATTACAGGGCACTGATGAAAACACCCCAAATTTATATAAGGTAGCCCACATGCTGGGAAGGCCACAATCACTTTCTAACCCAAAGCCTACTGGTAAAGCTAAGGGTAAAGTAACTGAGATTGTATTATTCACAGAGGTGTCTTTTGTATGTTCTTATATAGGGAAGTGTGTATAGACCAAGATTGTATTGGTTTACTGATAAGAAAGAAAAGAGTTAAAAAAATAGCTCATTGAAGATGGAAGAGAAGTTTGATCAATGTGAGGTGCTAAATCAGACACAGGATTAATGATGGTATTCCCTTTCTTATTATTATTATTATTATTATTATTATTATTATTATTATTATTATTATTATTATTATTATTATTATTATTATTATTATTATTATTATTATTATCATCATCGGCATCATCACGTCATCCGCCTTTACAAAGTTAGTCACCGTGACCTGTGACCCGTGATGACCTCGTGTGTCTGTGTTGTGAGGGGCGTGACCACAAGGGGCGCCGCAGTGTTGTGAAAGTTCGTGTGGTGGGCCCCGCGTTCCCCGCCCCACCCCGCCCCGCACTGTCCTCAGAAAATGCCGACCCACTGGCTGACCCGCGCCGTAATTCGCATAAAACGAAAACCATTCCATATTTCCTTTGCTGCCCTGTACATGTTGTATATATAGAACTTCTCTGTACATCTAAATAGTTATTATGTATTATGTATATAAGAATAAAAGTATAGTTCTCAGACGCTGTTCATTATATCTTTGCTGACTGACGGGTGAAAACAAGAAGGAAGGATCCCCTCAGAAAACGAAATTGTACCCCCAAACGGAATTGTCCCCCCCAAAACGAAATTGTCCCCCCTAAAAAACGAAAATTGTCCCCCCCTAAAAAACGAAATTGTCACCCCCTAGAAAACGAAATTGTCCCCCTCTAAAAAACGAAATTGTCCCCCCCTAAAAAACGAAATTGTCCCCCCCTAAAAAACGAAATTGTCCCCCCCTAAAAAACGAAATTGTCCCCCCCTAAAAAACGAAATTGCCCCCCCTAAAAAACGAAATTGTCCCCCCCCTAAAAAACGAAATTGTCCCCCCCTAAAAAACGAAATTGCCCCCCCCTAAAAAACGAAATTGTCCCCCCCTAAAAAACTAAATTGTCCCCTAAAACATGAAATTGTCCCCCCTAAAAACAAAACGAAATTGTCCCCTAAAACATGAAATTGTCCCCCTAAAAAAAATTGCTAAAACATGAAATTGTCCCCCTAAAAACGAAATTGTCCCCTAAAAACGAAATTGGTATCCCCTAAAAAACGAAATTGGTACCCCCTAAAAAACGAAATTGGTACCCCCTAAAAAACGAAATTGTACCTCCCATAAAAAAGAAATTGTCCTACCCTAAAAAGGAAATTGGCCCCCCCAAAAAAAACGAAACTGCCCATCCCAATAAACGAAATTGGCCTCCCCATAAAAAACGAAATTGGCCTCCCCAAAGAAATGAAATTGTCACCCCTTAAAAAACGAAACTGTCACCCCATAAACGAAATTGTACCCCCCAAAACACGAAGTTGTCCCATCCCCCTAAAATTTCCCCCTAAAAAAAAAAATGGAAACCTAAGTTGTACCCCCCCCTTTCGAAAAAAATATACCCACCGAAAAAAAATCCCCCCCAGAGAGTAATCCTCCCGGTGTTATTATAGTGACGTCATGCGTAGTAACCGGCCGTTGCTAGGGACGCCGCGGTGCTCATGACGGGCCAAGGGCAGTCACGGAGGAGCTGTCTTGGGGGAGGCTGACGCGGCTGTCCTGGAGATAGTGTTAAGTGAGCCTTCCTTCAGGGACTTAAGTAATTCATATAGTGCTGTACGTCATCCATATCAAGTGTAGTAAGGAACTCATATCGTATAGTAATTAATTTGAAGTGTTCGTTATGAGATACTGGTTTGAAATTCCTTGGTACTTGATTAATTTCACGTTTTCATCATGTACCAATCCCAATGTGTTGTGATAATATAATCGATTATATGATACATGTTTGGAGCATTACGCTATAACTGAGCGTGGCGGCTGTGCTCATCTCCGTTCCCTTGACCCTCACCCAAATAACAGTACGATAGGCTGTCACAAATACCTTCATTCAACACTATACCAACTTTTTCTAATCGGTGCTTACATCAAAATTATTCCATTGACAACCTCATATCCAGGACAGAAGACTAACTGAGGGTCCTACTCCGTGTGTGTGTGTGTGTGTGTGTGTGTGTGTGTCAGGGGCAGGCAAGGGCAGGCAGTCGTGATGGCGCCGAAGAAGAAGGGAAAGGGGAAGGGGGACAAGCTGGCACGCATGACGGTAGAGCAGCGGCAGCAGTACTTGGATCGGCGGGCGGCGCAGGAGGCGGAGAGCGCGCGGAGGAAAGAAGAGCTGCTCGCGGGGTTCCTCAAGGTGACTCTTTGGCACCCTGTGTGTTTGATAAGGTAGTGATAGTCTTGTTTTCCTTCTCTAATGTTTTGTTTTTTTATTTTTTTATTTTGTTCACTTCCAATGTTTTCCGTTTATTATTTTTTTTTCGTTGCATCCTTTTATCTTTTCCTGATCCTTCTTTTTCTTTTTGATAAGGTAGTGATAGCCTTGTTTTCCTTCTCTAATGTTTTGTTTTGTTGTATTTCTTTTTTCCACTTGTTTTTTTCCTTGTTTTTTCCTTTTTCTCCACATCCTTATCCCTCTTTTTCTTTCGCTCTATATTTCTTCTTTTTGTTATCATTATTTGTTATTGTAGTAGTAGTAGTTATTCCTTCTCCTTTGTCTTTTTTCATTCTGTCGTTCCATTTTCGTTGTTTCCTTCACTATTTCCCTCTTCCTCTCTCCTTCCCTCCCCTAATACTATCCTTCTCCCCTTCTTTCCATCTTTCCTTCCTTCCATGATCCCTCTCCTTCCTGTATCCACTATTCCTTCCTTCCTTCCTTCCTCCCTCCCTCCCTCCCTTCATTCTCACCTTCTCCCACCTCTTTCCATCCTTCCATGTGTCTTCTCCTTCATGTACCCGTCATTCCCTACTTTCTTCCTTCTTCTCTCCTTCCCTCTCTTCATTATCTCTTCTCCCTCTTTCCATCATTCCCTCCTCTCCTTCCTGTATCCACCACTGCCTCTCCTCCTTCTGTCCTCCCACGGCCCATCCTTCCCTCCCTAACACACAACCTCCCGTCGCCTCCACAGCTCAAGTTAGCAGACGAAGGGAAGAAGGGCGAGGTGAACGAGGCCCGACTCATGACCAAATGGCGGGAGGTGCTGAGAGAAGCGAAGACCTCCACACTCAGCACCCAGCTCCAGGTGAGTGATGCTGAGTTGTGCTGACTTAATTAAACGTGTTATTCGTCTTCGTCAGTGATAATGTGAGTGATTTGTCTTTTTTTGACCCGTTTTTCAAGGCGTGGTCGGTTGGTTTTGTTGATTTTTTTAGTATCCCTTTTTTTAGATTGAGTTTGTAATGTGTGTGTGTGTGTGTGTGTGTGTGTGTGTGTGTGTGTGTGTGTGTGTGTGCTATTCTTTATTTTATTCGTTTTCCTTTCATCTCTAATGTCCTGTTTTCTTTCTTTTTCTTTCATTTTTATTCATTCTTTTTATCTTTTTCTCTACATTTTCTTGTACTGGTTCTTTTCCTTCTCCTCCTCCTCTTCATCCTGGCTATTTATCTTTATTCTTTTTTCTTCCCTCATATTTCTCATTCACCTCCTCCTTTTTCTTCATTTCTCCCCCTTCTCCTTCTCCTCCTCCTTTTCATCCTGGCCATTTATCTTTCTTCTTTTTTCTTCCTTCATATTTCTCATTCACCTTACTCCTTTTGCATCATTTCTCCCCTTTCTCCTAATCCTTCTCCTCCTCCTCCTCGTCGTCGTCCTCGTCCCCCTACAGGAGCTAAGAGAGCGCGTGGCCGAGGGAACAACACGCCAGAGTCGCCTCATTGAGTTGCTCAGGTGCCAGGTCGCTCAGGCTCACCACCAGCGCGCTCAGGCCGCCCACAACCACCTGGCCGCCGTGCACAAACTGACAGGTGAGGCGGGACGGGTGGATGTTCAGATGTGGTTATTATGGTTGTCTGTATTGTGGTTCTGGTCTGTGTTTATATCGTGTTTAACATATTTCCTCTTTTTCTCACCAGCGTAATCTTATCTTGTCCTTTCACTTCGTTTACTAATTTTTCTCCTTCTTTTCCTCCTCCTCCTCCTCCGTTTCCTTTCAGCTTTCACTTCCTTCTCTTTCCTCCTATTCCCTCTTTTCCATTCATCTCAGTCTTATCCTTCCACCTCGTTTGCTTACTTTCCTCCACCTTATCAATCTTCCATTATTTTGTTTCCTTCCCCTTCCTCATTCTTCATTTCCTGTCCCCTTTCACGTCTTTTCTTCTATCCTCTCCTCGTCATCTCTTCTCTTTCCTCTCCAGTATCTGTATATCTTATCCTTTCACTTTGTTTTCATACTTTCCTCCTCTTTATTAACCTTTCTCGTTAATTTCCATCACCACAGAGTTGCATGAGGAGCACGTGGCTTTGTTGACGCAGTACCTGAGAGGGCGTGAGGCTGAGATGGTGGGCGGGGCGGCGGCGGCGGGCACGGAGCATCTGGCGGCGACCCAACTCCACCAGCTGCGCCGTCTGTCCCTCGTACAGCAGGCGTCCCAGCGGGACCACGACCTAACGGAGAAGGAGCAGCTGGCGGCCTTCCATACCACGCTGACGCAGATCACAACGCAGGTAAAGCTTGAGTTGAGTTCGAGTATGATTATGGGTGGCGTAAGGTTGAGTTCCTTGGTACTACTTCGATTGTGACGTTTGATCTGTTGTTTTTCTGTCGTGTGGAACTGAAATGCGTTTAGAAAGGATGCTGAAGAGAGGAGTGTGCGTATTTTATCTATCTATATCTCTGTGTCTCTCCATCTCTAACAGCTGGAGGAGGAGGTGGCGGCGGCGCGGGTGGATGGAGAGACCCAGCTGGAGCGTGCGTGGGGGCAGCTGGCGGCGAGCGTGAGGCAACACCAGGCGGATACTTCGGCTCTGCGCGCGACCTGCCAGCGTCTGCAGGAGCGCGTCGCCGCCCACCGCGCCACCCTCGCCTCTGTCACCACCGCCACGAAGGATATGCAGGTAGGGTATTTATAGTAGTAGTAGTAGTAGTATAGTGAATCCACGAGGAACTGGCGGATTGGGGGGTTTCTGCGGGGGTCTCTCCTCCCGTACCACGCTGCCACATCTCTTGTCTCCAATTGTGGGATTACAGTCAAGGTGTTAAGTGGACCACCATTAGCCTCCCTTCATTTCCTCCTCCTCCTCCTCCTCCTCCTCCTCCTTTCTCTCTCTCTCTCTCTCTCTCTCTCTCTCTCTCTCTCTCTCTCTCTCTCTCTCTCTCTCTCTCAACCGTATTCAATATGTCCTTGCAACAAGGCATCGTCCCTTCAGATTGGAAAAAGGCTAACGTGACACCGATTTTTAAGAAAGGAGACAAAAAAGTACCAGGTAATTACAGGCCCATTAGTCTAACTTCGGTTGTAGGTAAGCTACTTGAGAGCATAATTAGAGACAAAATTGTGAATTACCTTGAAAGCCACTCATTAATTGGGGACTCACAACATGGTTTCCGAAACAAAAGATCCTCCCTATCAAACCTATTAACCTTTTATAACGACCTCTTCACTGTTTCTGACGTAACCAAATCACTGGACGTAGTCTATCTTGATTTCCAGAAAGCGTTTGATAAAGTCCCGCATCATAAATTACTTTACAAATTAAAGCAAATAGGTATTGACGGTCAAGTAAACCAATGGATCGCGAATTGGTTGAGCAACAGACAACAAAGAGTAGTGATTGACGGATTTAACTCAGAGTGGGCGCCGGTCGCTAGTGGCGTCCCTCAGGGCTCGGTTCTTGGCCCAGTGCTCTTCATTATTTACATCAACGACGTGGATGTTGGACTCAATAACCGCATCAGTAAATTTGCAGACGACACAAAGATTGGTAACTCGGTTCTCACTGACGAAGACAGGCAAAGCCTCCAAGAGGATTTGCACAAAATTTCAGCTTGGTCGGATAGATGGGAGATGCCCTTTAACGTAGACAAGTGCCAGGTCCTTCAAGTTGGAACGAGGAATAAGAAGTTCGATTACGAAATGCGCGGCGTTAAACTCAAAAGCGTTCAATGCGTCAAGGACTTGGGGGTCAAAATCGCGTCAAACCTCAAATTCTCACAGCAATGCATCGATGCAGCAAATAAAGCGAACAGAATGTTGGGCTTCATTAAAAGAAACTTTTTATTCAAGAATAAAGATGTAATACTCCCGCTCTACAACAGTTTAGTCAGACCCCACTTGGAATATGCGGTACAGTTTTGGTCTCCCCACCATGCAAAGGATATAGCTAAATTAGAAGGTGATCAGCGTCGGGCAACTAAAATGATCCCTTCCTTGCGCAACAAATCCTACGAAGAAAGGCTTTCTACCCTTAACATGTTCTCTCTTGAGAAACGTCGCCTCCGAGGAAAACTGATCGAATGTTTTAAAATACTTAATGGTTTCACGAATGTAGACAGATCAACATTGTTTCTGATCGATGACACTTTGCGCACGAGGAACAATGGCGTAAAACTCAGATGTAGACAAGTAAATTCAGACTGCACCAAATTTTTCTTCACCAACGTTGTAGTGCGAGAATGGAATAAGCTTCCACCATCAGTGGTCCAGTGTAACACGATTGACGCCTTTAAAAACAAGCTCGACCGTCACTTCCTTCAACGTAATATTAACTAGAGTAGAAATGCAACGTTTTGGAGTCTTCTGATTAATGTAAAATCACTTAGGTTTAAGGACAGACCACCAAGTCTGGACCATGGGGTCTGTGTGGCCTGATTTTCTATGTAAATCTATGTAAATCTCTCTCTCTCTCTCTCTCTCTCTCTCTCTCTCTCTCTCTCTCTCTCTCTCTCTCTCTCTCTCTCTCTCTCTCTCTCTCTCTCTCTCTCTCTCTCTCTCTCTTTTTTTTTATTTAAACATGTTCAGTACATTAGTACATGGCAGTATTATTTGTCTATGCTAAAGTTCCCCCGACCGTTGGGGAGCTATTTAAAAGCTTCTGCCGATTATATTATACAATTATATACATGTTTACGGTGGGTGTAGGAGTAGCCACCTGTGGGACGCAACCTTCATCTGCTGAGTGGACAGTTGTGTCACATCCACATCAGCAGTGAGGTTGTTCCACCACACCACCGCTGCGATGGAGAAGGCACGTTGGTGGGTGCTGGAGCGGGCCATTGGCACTTCCAGGAGGGAGGCGTTGCTCAGCACCGTTCTCGTGCTGCGCTCAGACCTCCTCCAGGTAGCCCTCAGGTCCGTCAGGTGGGGCACTAGGCCCACTTGTGCCTTGTGTAGCACCGTCAGGGCAGCGACGCGGCGACGGTGCTCCAGGCTATTCAGCTGGTTCGTGGCTGGTCTTGCCCTTCCTTCGTGTGGGTGTTGTTGTCGCTGTGTCTCCCACTGGCTCGGTCGGTGGTGCTGGGTGCCGTTGATGAGGCGTTCAGCCCTCCTCTGCACCTTGTCTAGCAGGTTGAGGTGGCAGCGGGCGCTGGCCATCCAGGTGAGCGGTGCATACTCCATCACTGGACGGACTTGTGCCTTATAGAGGGTGTTCAGGCCTTCAGCATCGAGGAGGTTCTTCATGCGGCGCAGGAGGTTCACCTTCTGGGAGGCTTTGTGCGCCACCCTTTCAAGGTGACGGTCAAACCGCAGCTGGGAGTCCACCTCCACGCCCAGGATGTCGACGCTGGACTGCAGAGGGATGGTGTCATTCCCGAATCTCAGTCTGCCGTGGAGTTGCCTCGCGTCCTCCCGAGAACGTGATATTACCATGGCCTGGGTTTTGTCAGGGGCAAACCTGACTTGCCACCTCTTTCCCCAGGCCATTATGTCTGCCAACTGTCTGTTGACGGACTCTATCACGTCCTGGGCTTCCTCCCTCTTGTATGTTCTGGAGAGGGTGCAGTCGTCGGCGTAAGCGCTTGCTGCCGGGATGGTTTGCAGGAGGTCGTTAAAGTATATGTTCCACAGAATAGGTCCAAGGACGGACCCCTGTGGAACGGAGGCCTCCACCGGGAAGCTGGTCGAGGTGCTTCCGTTGATTGCTACGCGGAGGTTCCTGCCTAACAGGTAGTTTGAGAGCAGGCGCAGCAGGTTCCCCGTGATGCCTAGTTGCTGTAGCTTCGCCGTCAGACCGCGGTGCCAAACGGAGTCGAACGCGCCAGCTATATCCAGGGCAATCACGAGAGAGGGGTGGCCGTCATCAAGGGCGTCATGCCAGGACTTTGAGAGGAGAAGGAGGTCTGAGGTAGAGCGGCCTTCCGAAAACCAAACTGCTTCGGTGACTGCAGGTGGTTTTCCTCGAGGAAGGATGTCAATTGCTCCCCGATGATCCTCTCAAATATCTTGCTGATGATTGGGAGGAGTGATATTGGCCTGTAATTGCCTGGCTCGGACCTGGATTTTTCTTGTGTACGGGTGTGACTCTGGCCTCCTTCCACTGTGCAGGCCACACCCCGCTCTGCAGGCATCGCCGGAAGATCTGGGCGAGGGGGCTGGTGAGCTCATCGGAGCATCGCCGCAGTAAGTATGGACTGACGCTGTCAGGGCCTGGCGCCTTCCTGGTGTTGACGCCCCTCAGATGTCTCCTGGCAGCGTCCTCAGAGATTAGCACATTCTCTAGTCTTGAGGCGATGAGTTGGGGGAGGGTGGGCGGCTGCCTGTCTGGCTCCTGGGTTGTCATCTTTTGACTGAAGTGACAGGCCAGCAGGTCAGCCTTTTCCCGGCTGGTGATGGCCAGGTCTCCGTCGGGTTTCCTCAGGGGCGGGATACGTTCCTGGGGGGTAAGGCCTTGCTGTTCCTTCACCAGCCCCCACCACTGTTTCGGGTCGGTTTGGTTAGAGGACAGCTTTCTCCTCCTGTCGGCATCCCACCTTTCTTTTGCCCACTTTGCTGTCCTCGTCATATTTTTGCAGGCTCGTCTGTGTTGGGCCTTATTTTCCTGCGTGAGGTGTCTTTTATATCGTGTCCAAGCCTTGTGTTTCCTTTCGGCTGCAATACGGCACCTGTACCCGAACCAAGGCTGGTCTTTTGGGCTGGATGAGTAGGTGCGGTGGGGGACGTGTTGCTGCTGGACGGTATTGAGGACAGTGGTGAGGGCGGAGACATCATGTTGTGGGTCACCGTTAAGGACTGTGCCCCAAGCAGTCGCTGCCAGGGCCTGCCTTGCAGCCGTCCAGTCCGCGCGGTCCCACAGCCAGATGACTCGCTGGTGTTCCTCTTCACGCGCTGGGGCCAGGCTGATGGTGGTGAGTATGGCATTGTGGTCGGAACTGCCCACACGGTCTATAATAGTGGGCAGCACAGCACGCAGTCTCTCGGCAGGTCTGTGAGCACAGGGTCCAGCGAGCCTCCACGCTGATGTGTCGGGAACTCAACATGGTTGTGCAATCCATGCACCGCTGTGAGCTCGGTGAAGGCCCTCGCCACCAGGTGTTGATTTAGGTCGCCCACAACCATCGCGTACTGACAGCTGTGGGCAGCCATAAGGTCGTCCAGGTGCTCTGTGAGGTAGGTGAGCGGGGCGCTGCCTTGCCACTATGGCCGGTACATGGCACAGAGTAGCAGAGCGCTCCTGTCCTCGAGAATGACGCGGAGGAACATCATCTCCATTTCCAGGGGAGTGTCTGTGGTGAGGGCGTCCATCTGCAGGCCGTTTCGGTGGCAAACAGCAATGCCTCCCCCCTGTCCTGTGTGGCGGTCTCGTCTGGCCCAGTGCGAGTACCCGGGGATCTTATCACAGGTGGTGGCGCATGTGTCGTCCAGGAAGGTCTCCACTGTCACCACTATGTCGATGTGGTGCCTGAGGACGAAGGCGTGTGTCAGCTCCCCGATGTTGGTCCTAAAGCCTCGTACGTTGGCGGACAGAATCTTGAGGCCGCTGGTGTCCGTATCGCCTTATCGGATCAGCGGAAGGGGAGTGTGCGGGGGATGAGGCCAGGATGGGTAGGGCGGGGCGTGCACCGCTTGCTGGTAGGGAGCAGGCTGGGTGATGGGTGGCTGGTGTTCAGACAGGATTGCTCGAAGCAGTCGTTCCTGTCTGATGTCGGCGGCTCGAGCGTAACACTCGTCATCGGTGTGTCCTCGCCGCTGGCAATACGCACACTTGAGACTTCGCTTTGCCTCTGCCTGCCTCTTGCGACACTGGTCAGCGA
Organism: Eriocheir sinensis; assembly: GCF_024679095.1. Lineage (NCBI taxonomy): Eukaryota > Metazoa > Arthropoda > Malacostraca > Decapoda > Varunidae > Eriocheir > Eriocheir sinensis. The sequence goes on along the minus strand of NC_066515.1, from coordinate 17,222,363 downwards.
GGTGCCCACGTCGGCCACAGAAGTCGCAGATGGTCTCAGTGCAGTGATTAACTGTGTGGCCGCGCTGACGGCACCTGCCACAGAAGGGTGGTGAGGCCTGAGTCCAGAGGGGTTGGGGTGATGGTGTGTGCGCCGTGGTGTGTCTCTGCGTCCGGTTGTAGTGGTGATGGTGGCGGGGAGGACGGGAGGGGGGAGGAGTGGATCGGCTGGGAGAGGGGGGGGGGTTCTGTTGCTGACAGAGGGCAGGGGGGGTCTGTGTGGCCCGGGTGGGTTGGTCCGGCCGACAGCGAGGGGATGGTGCTGTCCCGGCGTCTTCTGGGGGGTCGTGAGTGCTCTGGGCTTCCCTGATTCCCACCAGCCGCGCCAGCTGTGGTGGGAGCACACCTCCTGCCAGTCATGGTCAATTTTACTTGGCAGGGCACTTGTGGCTTGTGTGGTGGGGGGAGGGATGGGGGTTTCCTGTTCAACTTGTGCCAGGGAGTCCATGGAGCTGATGGTTTCAACCAAGGCTTCTCTTTGTTTCCTCGTTCTTTCACTCCGCGCCCGATATGTCTCCACAATGCACTTAAGGCCGTGTACCTCATTCCTTAGTCGGAGAATGATGTCAACAAGGCCTTCAGGCGGGTTGGAGAGAAGATCCTCCCTGACGGCGCTGTCCTCCGTTTCAATTGGTGGTTGTGGGGCGAGCGGGTCGGGCTGGGGGGCTGCTGGCGTGCTGGGCGGTGTGTCTTCAGCGGCCGCGTAGGTGACGGGGTGAGGAATGCCGGCTGCTCGCCTCAGTCCCTCAGTCGTGGAGCAGCAGAAAGGGCCATCATTGAAGCAGTCTGCGCAGGCCAGGTTTGGACAGTCTGGCTGGCTGCAGGCCGTGGAGGGCTTCACACGGACAGAGTAGCTGCACACACAGCAATATTTTGCCCCAGGATAGCCTGACTGTCCTGCCCAGGCAATTTGCTGATGCTGGTGGGGGGCCTCAGTGAGAGTGAGGGAGGCCATGATGGTGGTGTGGGTCGATGCGCACGAGAGGTCAGGTCAGGTCTCTCTCTCTCTCTCTCTCTCTCTCTCTCTCTCTCTCTCTCTCTCTCTCTCTCTCTCTCTCTCTCTCTCTCTCTCTCTCTCTCTCTCTCTCTCTCTCTCTCTCTCTCTCTCTCTCTCTCTCTCTCTCTCTCTCTCTCTCTCTCTCTCTCTCTCTCTCTCTCTCTCTCTCTCTCTCTCTCTCTCTCTCTCTCTCTCTCTCTCTCTCTCTCTCTCTCTCTCTCTCTCTCTCTCTCTCTCTCTCCTGTTCATTGCTTCAACAGGTTTGCCATTCTGGAGGAGGAGGACGAGCAGGAGAACACCTTCTTGGTGGGTGATTCCATGATTCGCCAGCAGGTCGTTGAGTTCTGCTGCAGAGTTCCTCGTCGAAGACGGAACTATTGCTATCCCGGTGCTGGGATCGACGATATAACTGCTGCTCTTGAAGAGATCTACCCCAGGCTACTAATGATTCACTGTTTGTTATTCACACAGGTACGAACGACGTCACCACGACCCGGTCTGAGGAACTCCTGGAGAAGTACCGTAGGCTCATCCAGCAGTATAAGTCTAAATCCCCTAACATTTTGATTTCAGGAGTTCTACCACGGACTTGGGCGGAGAGCGACTTTTTCAGTAAGGCCTTCAGCCTAAACAACCGCTTACAGACTCTTTGTAGGGAGCTTGACGTGGAGTTCTTCAACGCATGGGACAATTTCTATGGACAAAGTGAGCTCTTCCACAGGGACGGATTGCACCTGTCTCCCATCGGGGCAGCCAGATTCGGAAGGCTCCTCAACGACGCAGTACGTGTCATCCGAGCAAAAAACGAGTCACAGCCACGTCCCTCCACCCCGCCCGTGTAAATAGACGCCGTGCATCGCAACAAACCCGTAACCGTGATTCCGCAAGTACCACCACCTCTATTACCAAACCTCTAGATAACTTAAAAATCCTTAGTTTCAATGCGCGTAGCCTAAGAAACAAATTTGATGAACTGAGATGTCTTGCTCTAACAGAAAATTTTGACATAATTGCTATAACCGAAACCTTCATCGACACCACAAATATTGATTTAAGTTCCGAATACAGCATAGATGGCTACAGACTCTTCAACAAAGATCGTGTAAACCGTAGAGGCGGTGGCGTCGCCCTTTATGTCAAAAGCTATTTGCAACCCACTGACAAAACACCGGGAAACAGTAACGTTGAACATTTGTGCGTGCGAATAAACATTGCAAAAGTCGATTTAAATATATCTGTCACCTACAGACCTCCCGGGCAATCACTCGATGACGACCTTGAAATGTACAACGTCTTAAGGCAGTCACTTAATAACAAAGACTCACTGATATTAGGAGACTTTAACCTCCCCCATATCGACTGGGCGACACTGTCAGGTACAGAAGGCGAGTCACATAGAATGATCGAATTTCTAGAAGAAAATTATCTAAGCCAAATGGTTTCTGAGCCAACTCGACAAAATAATATACTCGACCTTATTATAACGACCCAAGATAACCTAGTCAGTAATGTCACGGTAGGAGAACACCTCGGTTCTTGCGATCATAAATTAGTGCGCGTCGACATTAGAGCTCAATCATCAGTGACTGAAAATAAAGTAAAGGTGCCCAATTTCAAAAGAGCTAACTTCGTAGAAATCCGACAAAAACTAACAGAAATACAACTATCAGATGACGGCAACGTAGAGGAAGCCTGGCTAAGCTTTAAAAATCACTTACTCACTCAGCAGAACACATTCGTCCCCTTGTGCGAGAAGCGAATTAACACTAATAAAAGCCCACCGTGGTTTAATAGCGAAATTAAACAATCAGTCACTGAGAGAAAATTGTTTTACAGGTTAAAGAAAGAACAAAGCACGCCCGAAAACATTAGACATTATAATGATGCCAGGCGACGAGTAAACAGATTAGTGCGTCAGGCAAAGCGTAGATATGAAGAAAATATTGCAGCCAACTGTAAAAATAATCCGAAATCTTTCTTCAGTTACATAAACAACAGAAAGGCGATCAAAAGTGGTATTGGACCTTTAACAAACAGCGACGGTGCACTAGTGACTGACAGCCAACACATTGCAAACCTCTTAAACAATTACTTTTCCTCGGTGTTTAATACTAACAGTCTTCCTCTCGCTACCACCAACACCAGTACTATTGTAAATCTCGAGCATGCATTGCCTAATTTTGAAATAACAACCGATGAAGTCTTTAAAGCTCTCCATTCACTTAAAACAAATAAAAGTCCCGGACCCGACAAAGTATATCCTATACTGCTTAAAGAAACAAAAAGCGAAATACTCTCCTCCCTCACTACCGTATTCAATATGTCCTTGCGACAAGGCATCGTCCCTTCGGATTGGAAAAAGGCTAACGTGACACCGATTTTTAAGAAAGGAGACAAAAAAATACCAGGTAACTACCGACCCATTAGTCTAACTTCAATTGTAGGTAAGCTACTCGAGAGCATAATTAGAGACAAAATTGTGAGTTACCTCGAAAGCCACTCATTAATTGGGGATTCACAACATGGCTTCCGTAACAAAAGATCCTGCCTGTCAAACCTACTGACCTTTTATAACGATCTCTTCTCAATTTATGACGTAACCAAATCAGTGGACGTAGTCTATCTTGATTTCCAGAAAGAGTTTGATAAAGTCCCACATCATAAATTACTTTATAAATTAAAGCAAATAGGCATTGACGGTCAAGTAAACCAATGGATCGCGAATTGGTTGAGCAACAGACAACAAAGAGTTGTGATTGACGGATTTAACTCAGAGTGGGCGCCAGTCACTAGTGGCGTCCCTCAGGGCTCGGTTCTTGGTCCAGTGCTCTTCATTATTTACATCAACGACGTGGATGTTGGACTCAATAATCGCATTAGTAAATTTGCAGACGACACAAAGATTGGTAACTCGGGTCTCACTGACGAAGACAGGCAAAGCCTCCAAGAGGATTTGCACAAAATTTCAGCTTGGTCGGATAAATGGGAGATGCCCTTTAACGTAGACAAGTGCCAGGTCCTTCAAGTTGGAACAAAAAATAAGAAGTTCGATTACGAAATACGCGGCGTTAAACTCACAAGCGTTCAATGCGTTAAGGACCTGGGGATTAAAATCGCGTCAAACCTCAAATTCTCACATCAATGCATCGATGCAGCAAATAAAGCGAACAGAATGTTGGGCTTCATTAAAAGAAACTTTTTATTCAAGAATAAAGATGTAATACTTCCGCTCTACAATAGTTTAGTCAGACCCCACTTGGAATATGCGGTACAGTTTTGGTCTCCCCACCATGCAAAGGACATTGTTAAACTAGAAGGTGTTCAGCGTCGAGCAACAAAAATGGTCCCTTCCTTGCGCAACAAATCCTACGAAGAAAGGCTTTCCACCCTTAACATGTTCTCTCTTGAGAAACGTCGCCTCCGAGGAAAACTGATCGAATGTTTTAAAATACTTAATGGTTTCACGAATGTAGACAGAACAAAATTGTTTCTGATCGATGACACTTTGCGAACGAGGAACAATGGCATAAAACTCAAATGTAGACAAGTAAATTCAGACTGCACCAAATTTTTCTTCACCAACGTTGTAGTGCGAGAATGGAATAAGCTCCCACCATCAGTGGTCCAGTGTAACACCCCCTTCACGCAAGGAAACAAGGCTTCGTGGACCAAACGTTATTCTCAGTGACGAGGAGTGTCTTTAATGCAGCGCGTGAAGAGGCGAGCGGGAAAAAAATGAACTAATTTCCTCTCTTGACGAAGAGGAGGTGAAGGCCCGCTCTTCGCTAATATCTTCGCACATTAAATGCTTTATTACAACATTTTTCCATGTTGCTGTATTATTAATTGGGTATAAGAGCAATTTAAGTTTTCTAGGCCTTATATAAAAAATAATACAATGCGAGAAACAATATTTTTCTGTTTATTCAAGACTTCACGGTTCCTATGATAATTTAAGCCAACACTGGAACACACCTCTCAACCAGCACGCCCCGCCCTTTAGTCTCAACTATTCACAACAGTTATCTTTTTTGAGCGTTTGTAGGGCGGGCACTTCGAACCATAAGCATGCATTAAGATTGCTGGGATGAATTTTAAAGTGACGGACTAACAGGCTTTCTCCGGGCGCTTGTTTCACAAGTCTGTATGAATATGTGGTGGTATTCGATACTCCGTGCTGGGCTTACCACAGCCAATCTCCAAACTCGTGACGTCACCTGTGGGTGGAGCTTAGCAAAGCTCAGCAATATAGATGATACCATTTTCCACCCACTGATAGGAGCTCTAAAGCTAGTTAAAATATATTTACAAGTGAGAAATAACGAAGGGAGAAAGAGATGTCTCATGGAACAGGAGGAAAATAAAGAAAATAAAAGCAGTTTATTCTAACGAGGTCTCCTAAGCTCCGCCCACAGGTAACGGGATGATATGAAAGCGAAGCAAACATAGCCACGGGTACCAACCAATTAAATGCATCAATGTAAAATTTCTGCTATATATAATGTATGTCACTGTATCAAGCACTGTTTACATAAATATTAGTCACACTATATAATCCATTATAGAAATGTACCTAAATTGCATTAAGGTTTCGGTTTTCAACGTTTGTTTGATTTGCAGTAGTACCAACACTACACGGAAAGATTGTTTCGAAGGTTAGGGACTGGGCATACCCTTCAACGGAAACACACTCTCTAAGAGACGCTTCGACGAAGAGGGAAGAGCTTCACTGAGAATATGGCCGTGCCTTTAAAAACAAGCTCGACCGTCACTTCCTTGAACTTAATATTAACTAGAGTAGAAAAGCAACGTTTTGGAGCCATCTGATTAATGTAAAATCACTTAGGTTTAAGGACAGACCACCTAGTCTGGACCATGGGTTCTGTGTGGTCTGATTTTGTATGTAAATCTATGTAAATCTCTCTCTCTCTCTCTCTCTCTCTCTCTCTCTCTCTCTCTCTCTCTCTCTCTCTCTCTCTCCTTCAGGGACGAGAATACAGGCTGTCTTGGTGACCTGTTCGTCATGCACTCATGATCCAGTTTGGCGCAGACTCTTTCAATAGTTCTTTCACTAACATTAGTGGCTCTTGCTGTTCTTGCAGTTACTCTTGTGAGTGGTATGATAAATCCTCTGTTGTTTTTTTCGTCTAAAGAGTACTTGTTTACATTGTAAATGAGTTCTTTCTCGCGGCTGTGCAGCCAACGACGTGGAGAGGCAGGGTGAGGGAGGGAGGGGAGAGGCAGAGGCGGGAGCAGGCCACCCATGGGCCCCCTTGCTGACCCTTCCATGACCTTGAGAAAAGTGACCTGGGCTCTGGATGTGTAGAATGACAAGGTTGGAATACAACCCTGTCAAGTGTCGTGGTATTTATACAAAATATTTGTTATTATCTTAAAAACGAAACAATCTTAACGCTATATGACCTTATTGGATTATCCAATTATTTAATTAAATTCATTTAAAGGTAGTAAATAGCTGACATATGAGAGGAAGCGAGAAGTGTTGAAAGTGTGTGGCAAGGTGCGGGCGGGGCTGACCAGCACCTCTCGCCCCCCAATCCGCCAGTTCCTCCTGGACTGACTATAGTATACTGAATTCACGAGGAACTGGCGGACTGGGGGGTTTCTGCGGGGGTCTCTCCTCCCGTACCACTCTGTCACATCTCTTGTCTCCAAATGTGGGATTACAGTCAAGGTCAAGTCATTTCCTTCTCTCTCTCTCTCTCTCTCTCTCTCTCTCTCTCTCTCTCTCTCTCTCTCTCTCTCTCTCTCTCTCTCTCTCTCTCTCTCTCTCTCTCTCTCTCTCTCTCTCTCTCGCCCTTTTTGTCAAAAGCTACTTGCAACCTACTGACAAAACACCAAGAAACAGTAACGTTGAACATTTGTGCGTGCGAGTAAACATTGCAAAAGTCAATTTAAATATATCTGTCACTTACAGGCCTCCGGGGCAATCACTTGATGGCGATCTTGAAATGTACAGCGTCTTAAGGCAGTCACTTAATAACAGCGACTCACTGATACTAGGAGACTTTAACCTCCCCCATATCGACTGGGCGACACTGTCGGGTACAGAAGGTGAGTCCCATAGAATGATCGAATTTCTAGAGGAAAATTATCTAAGCCAAATGGTTTCTGAACCAACTCGACAAAATAACATACTTGACCTTGTTATAGCGACCCAAGATAACCTAGTCAGTAATGTCACGGTAGGAGAACACCTCGGTTCCTGCGATCATAAACTAGTGCGCGTTGACATTAGAGCTCAAACATCGGTGACTGTAAATAAAGTTAAGGGGCCCTATTTCTAAAGAGCCAACTTCGTAGAAATCCGACGAAAACTAATAGATATGCAACTATCAGATGACGGCAATGCAGAGGACGCCTGGCTAAACTTTAAAAATCACTTACTCACTCAGCAAGACACATTTGTCCCCTTGTGCGAGAAGCGAATTAACACTTATAAAGTCCACCTTGGTTTAATAGCGAAATTAAACACTCAGTCAAGGAGAAAATTGTCTTACAGGTTAAAGAAAGACCAAAGCACGCCCGAAAACATTAGACTTTACAATGATGCAAGGCGACGAGTAAAAAGATTAGTGCATCAGGCAAAGCGTAGATATGAAGAAAATATTGCAGCCAACTGTAAAAATAATCCGAAATCCTTCTTCAGTTACATAAACAACAGAAAGGCGATCAGAAGTGGAATTGGACCTTTAATAAACAGCGACGGTGCACTAGTGACTGACAGCCAACACGTTGCAAACCTATTAAATAATTACTTTTCCTCGGTGTTTAATAATAACAGTCCTCCCACCACCACCACCAACACCAGTACTAATGTAAATCCTGAGCATGCATTGTCTAACTTTGAAATAAAACCCGATGAAGTCCTTAAAGCCCTCAAATCAATTAAAACAAATAAAAGTCCTGGACCTGATATAGTATATCCAACTCTGCTGAAAGAAACAAAGCGAAATACTCTCCTCCCTCACAACCGTATTCAATATGTCCTTGCGACAAGGCATTGTCCTTCAGATTGGAAAAAGGCTAACGTGACACCGATTTTTAAGAAAGGAGACAAAAAGTACCAGGTAATTACAGTCCCATTAGTCTAACTTCGGTTGTAGGTAAGCTACTTGAGGGCATAATTAGAGACAAAATTGTGAGTTACCTTGAAAGCCACTCATTAATTGGGGACTCACAACATGGCTTCCGAAACAAAAGATCCTGCCTATCAAATCTATTAACGTTTTATAACGACCTCTTCACTGTTTATGACGTAACAAAATCACTGGAAGTCTATCTTGATTTCAGAAAGCGTTTGATAAAGTCCCGCATCATAAATTACTTTACAAATTAAAACAAATAGGTATTGACGGTCAGGTAAACCAATGGATCGCGAATTGGTTGAGCAACAGACAACAAAGAGTAGTGATTGACGGATTTAACTCAGAGTGGGCGCCTGTCACTAGTGGCGTCCCTCAGGGCTCGGTTCTTGGCCCAGTGCTCTTCATTATTTACATCAACGACGTGGATGTTGGACTCAATAACCGCATTAGTAAATTTGCAGACGACACAAAGATTGGTAACTCGGTTCTCACTGACGAAGACAGGCAAAGCCTCCAAGAGGATTTGCACAAAATTTCAGCTTGGTCGGATAGATGGGAGATGCCCTTTAACGTAGACAAGTGCCAGGTCCTTCAAGTTGGAACGAGGACTAAGAAGTTCGATTACGAAATGCGCGGCGTAAAACTCAAAAGCGATCAATGCGTCAATGACTTGGGGTCAAAATCGCGTCAAACCTCAAATTCTCACAGCAATGCATCGATGCAGCAAATAAAGCGAACAGAATGTTGGGCTTCATTAAAAGAAACTTTTTATTTAAGAATAAAGATGTAATACTCCCGCTCTACAACAGTTTAGTCAGACCCCACTTGGAATATGCGGTACAGTTTTGGTCTCCCCACCATGCAAAGGATATTGCTAAATTAGAAGGTGTTCAGCGTCGGGCAACGAAAATGATCCCTTCCTTGCGCAACAAATCCTACGAAAGGCTTTCTACCCTTAACATGTTCTCTCTTGAGAAACGTCGCCTCCGAGGAAAACTGATCGAATGTTTTAAAATACTTAATGGTTTCACGAATGTAGACAGATCAACATTGTTTATGATCGATGACACTTTGCGCACGAGGAACAATGGCGTAAAACTCAGATGTAGACAAGTAAATTCAGACTGCACCAAATTTTTCTTCACCAACGTTGTAGTGCGAGAATGGAATAAGCTCCCATCATCAGTGGTCCAGTGTAACACGATTGACTCCTTCAAAAATAAGCTCGACCGTCACTTCCTTCAACTTAATATCAACTAGAGTAGAAATGCAACGTTTTGGAGTCTTCTGATTAAAATCACTTAGGTTTAAGGACAGACCACCAAGTCTGGACCATGGGGTCTGTGTGGTCTGATTTTCTATGTAAATCTATGTAAATCTCTCTCTCTCTCTCTCTCTCTCTCTCTCTCTCTCTCTCTCTCTCTCTCTCTCTCTCTCTCTCTCTCTCTCTCTCTCTCTCTCTCTCTCTCTCTCTCTCTTCTTCGGGGACGAGAATACAGGCTGTCTTGGTGATCTGTTCGTCATGCACTCATGATCCAGTTTGGCGCAGACTCTTTTAATAGTTATTTCACTAACATTAGTGGCTCTTTCTGTTCTTGCAGTTACTCTTGTGAGTGGTATGATAAGTCCTCTGTTGTTTTTTTTCGTCTAAAAAGTACTTGTTTACATTGTAAATGAATTCTTTCTTGCGGCTGTGCAGCCAACGACGTGGAGAGGTAGGGAGAGGGAGGGAGGGGAGAGGCAGAGGCGGGAGCGGGCCACCCATGGGCCCACTTGCTGACCCTTCCATGACCTTGAGAGAAGTGACCTGGGCTCTGGATGTGTAGACTGTAGAATGACAACGTTGGAATACAACCCTGTCAAGTGTCGTGGTATTTATACAAAATATTTGTTATTATCTTAAAAAACGAAACAGTCTTAACGCTATATGACCTTATTGGATTATCCAATTATTTAATTAAATTCATTTAAAGGTAGTAAATAGCTGACATATGAGAGGAAGCGAGAAGTGTTGAAAGTGTGTGGCAAGGTGCGGGGCGGGGCTGACCCGCACCTCTCACCACCCAATCCGCCAGTTCCTCCTGGATTGACTATAGTAGTAGTGGTGGTGGTGGTGGTGGTGCTTGTATATATGACGGTTTTCTTGTATGGCTGAATAGGTTTATGAATATCAACATATGTATTACTGAACTCCCACTTATGTTTCCTTTTCTCTTCTTCCTTCTTTTCCTCAATTTATTTTTCCTCCTCCTTGTTCTTGTTCTGTTCTTCGTTTGCGTCTTATTTCGTCTTCTTTTTCTTTCAACTCCTTTTACTCATTTGATTTGTCCTCCACTTTCCCCTGCTTGCATTTATCCTACAACTCCTTTGTCTCCTCCTCCTCTTCCTTATAAAACTGGTCCTTTTCCTCTTGCCTTTTACTCATTTGATTTTTCCTCCACTTTCCCTTGCTTGCATTTACTTTACAACTCCTCTGTCTCCTCCTCCTCTTCCCCCTCTTCCTTCTACAACTCGTCCTTTTCCTCTTGCATCTCGTCCTCCTTCAACTTTTCTCACTCCTTTTCCTCTTCCTCCTCCTCCTCTATTCCTTATTCCTCTTTGCTTTTCGTGTCCTATTGCTCCTTTCTTGTCTTCGCCCTCCTCTTTCAACTTTTTACACCTCAACCACCATTTTCAAAATCTCCTCCTCCTCCCATAACAGGACGAGGTCGATAAACTTCGGAAAAAGCTGCGGCAAGAGCGCTCCCCCACAGCCGCGGAACAGGAGCTGCGTCGGCTGCGCGGTGCGGTGGGCGTGGTGCGCGCGGCGACGGCGGGGCAGCGCGTGGCGGGGCGCACGCTGCTCAAGGCCATCAACGGGCGTGGGGATCAAGCGACGAAAGTGAGTGGATGGGTTGCCTAACCACCATCAACCAAACCTAACGTACCTTACCTAGTCTACCTACTTAAGCTAACCCAACCTAACCAAACCAAACCAGGCTGCCTAACTAACTACCTACCTACCTACCTACCTAACCTAACCTAACCTGCCTACCTAACCTACCTAACTACCTACCTAACCTAACCTAACGTACCTAACCTAGCCCACCTACACTCTTCCCAATTGATTTCCGGGAGGTTTGAAGGTTAGTAGAACATATATGACAACAGAAGAGCAGTTGACCAAGTAGGAGACGAGACATAAGCGTGTTACAACTAATCTTAACTGGAAAAAAAGAATATAAGGTAAAGGAAACAAAGGGAAAAGAAGACAAACAATCGTCTATTTACTTAATCCTTCGTCAGCGCGTGGAGGAGGTGCTGAGGGAGGGCCGCGCCGTCCTGGACCTCGCCGAGATCTGCCAGCGCCTCGAGACCAACCGAGACCGCAACCTGCCCTTCCTCCCGCCCTCCGCCGCCGCCGCCGCCACTGACGCTTCCTCCCGCCTCTCCCCGGAGCCCCGCGTGCCCTCCGTGGATCTTCTCGCCCTCCCCCCGGTTCGCTCCGCCCCCCCTCTTGTGAGTTCTGTCTTCCTCCTCCTCATTATCATTATCATCATCCTCGTCATCATTCACTTCCATTTATTTGTCCTCGTCCTCACTATCATCGTTGTCGTTTCTTTCATTTTATTCCTATTCCTCCTCCTCCTCCTCCTCTCATAAGAACTTTCTGATCTCCCCCCCCCTCCCCCCCCAGGAGACAGAGACACTGGTGGGGCTTCACTCCGAGACGGACGAAGGCCTCGGCTCCTCCGTCTATTCCTCCAAGGGTGGCGCCTCCTCGCGCTCCTCCAGGGCCGCCCTGTCCAGCCGACCCCCCGCCGCCGCCGCCCGCCCCGCCACTGGGAGCAAGGTGTGTGTGTGTGTGTGTTCCTCCATTTTCCTTTCATTTTTCTCTTGGTACGGAGATGAGCACCGCAGCCACGCGCAGCTATAGGGTATGCCCCCACCCTTATCTTTACCTCATTTGTGTGTGTCTAATTACCTGTTCGTCACCTGTTCATATTATCACCGGCAGAGGACACAGAGGAAGCCCAGTAAGGTACACAAAACGGGAATGGGCGAGGAACAACAACAACAACAACAGGAAACAGACGAGGGCATGGACTCATCAGCAGCGGAACCCCAAACAGCATCATCCACCCTCTCCTTACCGCTCCTCCCCTCCTCCTCCTCCTCGACCTCCTCCAGCGCCCTCACCCCCCCTGCCACGACCGCCCCGCCCCCCTTGCACCCCGGCGGGAGGAGGGCGTCGCTGGGGAGGGAGAAGCTGGCGAGGATAAGTGAGCTGCTGTACCATGAGGAGGCGAGTCACGAGGCCCAGGGCGAGGAGTTCGGTCCCATCCCTGACATCGTTCTGCAGGAGGTAAGATAGACAGATAGATAGGTTGATAGATAGATAGACAGACAGATAGATAGATAGATAGATAGAGTATAGTGTCAATGATTAGCGTTTTTTTTCTTTTTTTCATTTCTTTTTGCCCTTCAGCTGCTTCCTCTACTGTAAAAAAAGAGATAGGTAGATATAAAGGTAGACAGGTAGATAGATAGAGATGGATACTTCTACACCCCCTCCAAACCTTCTACAGCCCTCCCGCCCTCACACACCTCCACCTTCCTTCCCATTCCAGGCTGACGCGGCCCTCAGAACACACGAAGGGCTCAGGAAGTTCTGGCGCAAGTATCACCAAGTTCAGCTCGAGCGACTTGCCCTGCGCGGGGAGGCGGCGGCGCTGCGGGAGGAGGGGCGCCACCTGCGGGTCCTCCTGAAGAAGTATTTTGTCTCCCTCGGTATGAGTGACGCCGCCCTCCGCCTCCCCTCCACCTCCCCCCTGAGTGTTGGCGCGCTGCCTCCCCGCCATCCCCACTTCGATTCCCGGTGAGTGTGCGATCTAGAGACAGGTGTGATATTGAGGTTTATGAGTATAGGAATGGTTTGTAGTAGTATTTTTCGCTCCTCATTTTCTATTTTTATTCCACAACGCAGGTTCCCGCGGTATTCTTATTTTTTACTTTTCCCTTCATTCATTATTTCCCTACACAAGTTTGCAATATTCTTCTTAGTTCTCGCGGTTTCTCTGTTTTCTCTTTTTCTCTATTTCCATACACAAATTATGGCGGGTTCTCCTTTTGTTCTCTTCTTTAATTATTTCACCACGCAATCCCGTAGTTCAAGAATATAAGGATGGTAATTACAATATTCATTTTCCTTTCACTACGCAAGTTTCCCGCGGTTTCAGTTCCCCTTTTATTTTCTCTTTTTCTCTTCATTTCACGTAAGTCCCTCGATGTTCCTCTTCTTCAGCGGCAGTGGGCGTTCCAAGTCTGTTCCCCCGAGTGCACGAAGCGGCAGCGTGTTGAGCGGCGGGCTGGCTACCTTCTGCAGCGCCTCCCACCGGTTCCCCTTCTCCCCGGCACCTCCTTCCGTCATGGTGCAGGAGGGAAAGGTTCTGGTGCGTGCTATGGCCCTGCACGACGCCCCACGCCCCTCCCACGCCGTCCAGACCGCACACCCACGCCCACACGCATCTTCCGTCACCATATCCGTCATCGCCCCCACCACCCATGCCCTATAGTTTTTGCTGTGGTATCTCCGCGTGTGTGTGTGTGTGTGTTTATTAGGTAAGGCTTGTGTTTTGTTTGTTTGGTGATTGATTCTCTCTCTCTCTCTCTCTCTCTCTCTCTCTCTCTCTCTCTCTCTCTCTCTCTCTCTCTCTCCTAATCAATTATTATTCATGTATTCATCCATTCTCTCCTTTCCATAATTACGATGTTTTCACGTGTATTGTGTGTTTGAGAGAGAGAGAGAGAGAGAGAGAGAGAGGAGGGGAGGCGAAGTCTCGCCGCAACCAGGCCACCAACTGGATTTATCCTGATTTTTCCCTCGACAGAACATCATAAGCAAGGTTGTTCTCGTGGTAGGCGTAAGAAGAGGGTTCCGTGCACACACACACGTACACATACGTGATGTAATTAGATATGTTATTGACCCGGCCCAAAATTACTTTAGTACTATTTGATTTTACTCCACTGATTAAAATTGAAAGTAGGTATGTCACGTATGCTAATTAGATAGTGCTGCATCAAGTAACGTTAAGGTACAAAGTGAGTTATTGATGTGGACAGTGTGTGTGTGTGTGTGTGTGTGTGTGTTTACCTAGTTTTAGTATACAGGTCTGAGCCATACTTTTGTGGTCTTGTCTCCATATTTATATTAATTTAATTTTACCTTTCAGCTTTTTATTTATTTATTTATTTATTTTTTTTTTTTTTTGCCTTCGCTACTTCCGCATTTAGTTCATAGGAACCATCCAAAAATTACGTAACGTTTTTTTTTTGTGATGTTTGACCCCGCCCCCCTTGATCACGCATATCCACACACGTGCCCCCCCCCCCCCTTCACCCCCCGGAAAACTATGTAACATCAGCTATAATGTAATCCCCCCCTAAATTACGGGGGCTTCGTGGTGCAGTGGTTAGCATACTCTGCTCACAACCAAGAGCCCGGGTTTGATTTCCAGGCAGAGTGGAAAAATTTGGGCGGCTTTTCCGATACCCTACGCCCCTGTCAGTGAATGGGTACCAGGTATTAATCGGGGGTTGTGCCCCGTCTCCTGGGATCTGTTCCCTTCTCCTATAATTCAATCCCCTTCTGTCTCTCCGGCATATGACCACAGATGTTGCGCCGAGTAAACGAAACTTTCCAACTTTCCCCCTAAATTAGTGTTGCCACTTATTTTTTTTCAAATATACAATCCGAACGTTACTCTGTGTTGCATGTGTTTGATTCAGGGGTAAACCAATACTTATATACCCCTTAACCTGGCTCAGTAATTATATCTCAAGTCCTGCACACCCTCATTCTCTTCCCTCACTTGAACTAGTCACACCTTGGTTATCTCATCTAGTCCCTCACCTGCTAATTACTCAATGCAAGATGGCGCCACTATAAACACTCGCCTGCGCCAGAACGGGCTGGGCCGACCATCAGGCCCCACCTGGAAGATGCCTACCGGCGCAATAGGCAGCAAAGTAAAAAAAAAAATTTAGGGGAAGGTTGTGTTGCATGGCATTCAAAGGGACAGTGCGTAATCTCTTACTTGACCTGCTGTTTTTAGTGCTATGCTTTCACACCTAAGGACATTGCTCTTTGCTCTGTCCATGAATTTGTGTTATTGTATAATTCATGCCATGTCATTCAAGGGGATTCAGTGTCTTTATAGGGGACAATATGTAGTCTCTCAATACGGTGTTTTTAATGGTTTGCTTTCACACCTAATTCTATTGCTCTTTGCTCTGCCCATAGATTTTTTTATTGTATTGTATGTAGTTTTTTTACTTAATATAACTAACAGGGAGCATATGCCATCTCCTTACTTAAACTAAGATTGTGTTAGTGCTATGGCCATGTAACCATTTTGAAGGGTGGTAGTAGTCACACCTATTGGAAGGACATAGAAACCACTGCATTAAAATTATTCTTATTGAAAATATACAACTTTTTTCTTCCTATGTACAGTTTATGAAACATGGTACAGTACATTACACTTATAAAACAGTAGTAGTGGGTGTGTTGGGTGCCACGCAACTTGACGCGGCACTATTAGCTGGCCCGGCCCTGCGCCCCCTGGCTGCCCGAAGATGGCTGAGGGTGGACAACTTAGGGATGGGCCCGGGCATTTTGTGTAGACAGAGGGGGTTTGTGAAGACAGAGATGGATAACAACGATAGGTCTCTCTCTCTCTCTCTCTCTCTCTCTCTCTCTCCAATTTACATATTTACAAACATGAATGATACACACACACAGGAGCTAGAAAGTGTAGTTGCTTATAAAAAAGATTACTTGTCCTTACATCAAAAACACTCAGTCATATGTATAGAAAAGATATGTTTTGTGGAACTTGTGAACAGTAAAAAACCCACAACACAGACCATACAGCCTCAACTGGTAGGTACAGACTTCCTGCATTTCTGTATGCAGCGCTAAACTCATATTATTGTATTACCTAAATGAGCAGTGACTAAAATGTACAGGTAACTTTTCTTCCCTATAAAACAATGCTTACTTTATCCACAGGTATTGTTAATGGATAGTCTTCTGAAAGCGCATGTCACTGGTTGTCACACATCTACCCGGGTAGCCAGACCTGCTGGGGACTCTTCCAACATGGCATTCCACCTTTACTACTGCAGGCTGAGAGGCACCTTTTCATCATACAGCATTTATTATAACAACACTTCCTAATAAAACATAACTGGAGAAGCTTACTTTTATACCCCATGCTTGTGGGTATGGGTATGGCTAAGGACTTTGGGCAATATTAACTCTGTAGTGTCAGCAGTTTCTCTCTCGTTGCTTCTCAGGGCCAGTTCATGCCTGTCCTGTCAAATTTCCACATGTAGACATTCATGTTATTCTGTTTGCTTCCCAAAGAATATACTAACTATAGTTTATCCAGTGTTTGTCTATCCCATCATTACAAGTCTAGACAACACCCTGAACCACATGGCACAGAGAGTAGGATCTTTGGGAAATAAATAGCGGACATGATACAGGACAGGTGTGCAATGCCCTGAGAGGCAATGAGATTAGAGACAAACTGCCAACACAACAGAATTAATACTGCCTGGAGCCTCAAACAAGCATTACCCACAGTATTATATTTTATCACAAAGCAAATTAGTAGTCTTAGTCCTGTATAACACTGAGCTCTCACAGACCCTCAGAGCAATAAAGGTGACAGCAAATTAACCACTACTTGAAGGCCTGGCTAAGAGGGTGACACACGTCTGACAGAAAACTTCCATGCCACTGTGGCAGACCAGAAGCTGGGCGTCCAGGTTTCACTGAACGAGATAAAAACATAACCATATAAAACCTAGACAACAGTTCGCCTCCCACATACAAAATGCCTAAAACCTGCCTAATACTGAGTCAGCTGATATAAAATTGAGGGTGACGAGATACCAGAAGCACTGTATCAAAAGTTCCCATTGTTGTTGTTCCCCGAAAGCAATTCATGGCTATCAAACAATGCCTTGCAGCCTCAACAAGAGCTTGATTAATCTAGTGGACCAAACTCCTTGTTCAGGAGCAGAGGGACATGTGAGGCCCATCAGGAGGCTTCTGTGACAGCCACTCCCAAGACCCTTACAATAATAAAGTATAGTCTTAATTCCCACTTTCCAAACTCAAAAGGGATGAAACTTCTTCCAGGAATATTTACCATTAGAAAGTATGTAACTGTATATTTTTGTGGCCAAACAAAAAAATGACCTTGAAGACAAGATTTGTTCTAACTGTTGCTTGGGCTGTACACATTCCCCTCCAAATGGCCTTCACATAATTTCTTTAATTTTTTTAATTGGTTAACAGGAAATATATCTTTTTAGGGTCAACAATGCTAGCTTTAAAGGTGCTGCTCAAGCACCGTTATCAGCAACAAATGTAGTTACTGTGGAGATGAAGGAGCACCTCGGCTTTAAGAGAAATCTGACATTTTTATGGGACAAAAACACAACCTAAATCACTCCTGTGTTGAGACAAACAAAAATCCCTCTTCAGGTGTGTGGTAACCAGACTTGGTGTCTCAGCATGAGGGACCTGAGTCGGTCAGTTTGTAATGGTATTAACCACAAGAAGAGTAAGTCAGCCCTCAAGGTGAGGATGAATGCTTCCCAATAGTTCATGATTTCTGCAGTAAATACAAACACCTAAATGAAGCAGTGTACACGCCTTTCACACTTAACAGGAATTGAGATTCAGCCGCACACAAGCCTAAACGAGGTCACCGCCACGACACGATAATATCTACACGTCACAGAGGTAAGAATATCTCAAGTGTTAGTAACCAGAAGCTTATCAGCTGAGCAGAACCATGGCATTTAATTCTTCAACTAATTTACACTGACCCATCCTTAATACCTTCATTACTTTAAGCAAGAAATAGCAAAACATGAAAGGTGGTTCCTTTCATCAGTTTCAGATTATACTTTCCCTCAAGTAAGTATTGCACATGTTGTACCAGGAAACGGGTCCTTCACTCTGCTGCCATGTTCCCGTGAAGAATTATATTGCTTATCTCTGGTGTAACTGAGTCTTGCTTCTCCCACGCCAGAGAACCAACAGCACTCCATCAACTGACTGTCAAGCCCCTAAAGCCAGCATACACACACACATGGCTGCCTGATGCCAGACACGCCTAGCCTGCCGGACAGTCCACTCGACGCACACTCATTTGTGTCTCGCCAAAAACGAGCATAAACACAACGACTACTGACTTTGTTCTAACTGACTAGAGTAGAAATAAAAGACCTCTTGACTCAGATTTCTCAAGGCTGCATTGGTAGTGCAGGTGAGGCACAGCTGACAAACGGTTGCCCTTGCACTCACACCACATTAATTATTTTACTAATGGGCAAGAGGGGGAAAATATCTTCATCTTTTCATGTATGGGAAAATCTGAACAACAGTAAAATTGCTTGGAGCCTTGAAGGCTAACAAGGGAAGGAGTGACCCACCTGTGGCCACCTTGGGATTCATTACTCTCACACTCAAACACACACACACACACACACACACACACACACACATACAGAAAGCAGGAGGCCAAGCAAGGGACTAGGAAGTGACATCTGCCTCACACACAACTGCACACCTCAGGAATCATCCATGACTAATCACAGTGACACCACAACACAAAACAGGAAGTGATGGAATGTCTTACAGGCTACTCCCCCCTCTCCTAGTCCTGCCATCCTCACCCACGACCACAGCAATAACCACACAACACAACCCATTCAAAGAAGGGCCATGCAAAGACCAGTATTAGATGTAATGAACTACTTGTCTGACACCTGGATGGGTTTGACAGAGGTGCTTAGTTATCACCAATTGTGCTGAATGCTACACGACCTTGGCAAGCTAAAGAATTATCACCCTGTCACTTCTGCAATCACTGAGACACCTAGCCGCTGCACGAGAAAGCGATAGTCCTGAGTTTTGTGTGGTGATGCACGACCTACACTTGGCAATGAGGAACACTAAGCTACTAGTGGACCCAACAGAGTAACGGGTCTTTCTCCTTTTGCAGATGAAGCGCAACCAACCGATGATACAAAAGAGGATCCCAGGTCACGGCAAACCCCACGCTACAGTAACTTTGGCACACATCCCAAGTGTTGTGCACAAGATCAAAGAAGACAAAAGAAAGATCCATTAGGGTTTCAAGGCTGCCAACACAAGAGAAAACAATGGCAAAGATGGTGTGATGATGAATTCTCAAGCTAACTGTTTAAGGGAAATGTAATGACAGACTTAAGTGCCCTGCAGTATACATAAATATTGCTTATAATTGCTGATACCTTCCTGAAAGTGACCCTCAAGGCAGCACCAACACACACTTAGGAGTTATGGGACTCAAGACTAACAGCCATGACAGGAAATCTATGTCGTCATGGCAATAAACTTTGTCACCTCAGAACACTTGAGACACCTGGAGGAGGGGCACAAGGGACAAAGCCATTTTTTTTGTTTTTTTTGTTTCCACTAAGAAAGTCAGGCTATGCGTCGCAGAAAGAACAAGAAACAGGTTGCAGGGAAAAAGCAACCTTGTATTTGGTGTACCAAGGGTCACTTTTCCCTTGCCACTTGTCTCTTGTTCTTCCTGGGATGTGTAGCCTGTCTTTCCCAGTGCAAACTAGAAAGAAATGTCTCTGTCCCTCATGCCCTGTCTCCTCCAGATGCCTCAATTATGATTATTTTGTGAAACGAACGCCACAGTGATAAGGAACTCGTGCAAATGATATATTATGCAGCATATTCGATAGTACTAAATCTACCCTATGCTTAATAATTACAATGAAAGACTAAAAAATGAAACTTATAGAGATCATACCAAAAAAAGTTTAATCAGTGCAATGTCTCGGAACGTAACGGTCCTTCAGGATGTCATACTGAAACCACGTGTAAAGAAAATAAATAAATAAACATACAAATCAATTCTTCCTTAAAACCGTCGATCGCTTGTTAAATTTCCTCGGCCTGTGTGAAGGAACTTGAACACAGCCCTGAAGGAGTCTGAATGCTCCCTCTTGACCCTCACTGTGCATGAGCTGCAGATTTACCAATTTGCACTCACCACCCCAATTAGTACTCATGCCAGGAAAGAAAAAACTGTACTATGGCAAGCTAAATTGAAACAAGAACAAACTATCGTCAAAGTAAACTGATAAGCATTTGACAGTAATTAGTTTTCACACTAAAGCTCAATTTTAAGTTTTTCCTTGGTATGAGTAGAAAAAGGGATGATGTGTACAGCTGGCAAACATACCCTAGATACACACATATACGCCATACACATGTGTCCGCTATGTATCAACAAAACCAGTACACTGAGGTAAATTCCATGCCTCGTAAAATAGACAACAGATGCTTCTTCCCAAACCTTCACCATGCTCTCACACACAAACACATGCACAAACATCTCTCTCCCCTCCAAATGCACTTCCGTAAAAACTATTGCGGATTGAATACTTAGATAAAACGCATTAGTATTAATATGAATACAGTCACACATACATGCTTGCATACATACCAATGTACAGTCAGATATACACTCATAGTCACTGTTCAAATAATTTAAACGCAATCATTAGGATCCAGCACACATACACGCACGTACACACACACCCTCCACCACATCACCATCACAGCTGACGGGGACAATCGCTCACTACCGGCTTGTAGCTTCGTCATTTGCTCTTTAAAGTGCTGCCGATCCACTCCAAGCCTTGATACAACCTGTGGAGGAAGGAACGAGGTGAGAAGACAAACAGGGCAACACAACCTCAATAACATGACACAACACACATGAAGCAAGACAATGAGTTATATAGTTACCTCTTCTCTTCATGGAAAAATGAGTAAGCCGGCATAATTTGCATAAAAGTAAACAAAACCAATTGTATTTATTGGTAAAAAGTAAATAAAGTTAAAAGGGCTCCACTTCAGTAAGATTTCACAAATACATGCACATATACACACATACAGTAGGGAGGTAGTAGGTATGTAAGTAGGTTGGTAGGTAGGAGGAAGTAAAAGCAGAAGACAAAGGAGCAAACAAAGAAAAAGAACACAAAGAAAGACCAGCACAGCACCTACCCTTCCCCAGTGAGGGCGCAGCACCCTTGTATCTGCCACCGATGCTTCTTGATGGACGTAAGATTAAGGAGCCTGGAGATCTCTGCAGCACTCATTGACCCCTTCACATCCTGCTTGTTGGCATAGATGAGCACGGCCGCCCTCGACAGCTCCTCGTGGGCCAGCATCTTGTACAGCTCCTCCCGTGTGATGCTGAGGCGCTCCCGGTCAGTGGAGTCTATGACCAAGATGACGAACTGTGGAAGGTGGTAAGGAGTCTTGACCGTGCACAAAGATAATATGAGGTGTAAGGGACAGAGCCATTTTTTTCTAGTTTGCACTGGGAAAGTCATGCTACACAACCCAAGAAAATCATGATATAAGTTGCAAGGGAAAAGCAACCATGGGGACACCAAATATATGAGTGAAAATGATACGACAAGAGGAGTTTAGAAACGTTATGAAAATACCCAAAATGGACAAGAAACAAAGACTGCAGACTACAAAGAATAACTGATACAACAGGTGAAGGTAAAAAATCTATTGCAATAATTTTCATTAACTTTATGGTACACAGACAAAATATTAAAGTGAAATAATACTTGTGTGAAAAAACTTATTTTTTTCCCTACCTCAGTGTCGGTAGATTAATAATTGGATCACAAAAGAACAAATAAAGCAGATAAATGTCTCCCATATATAGACACACAACCCCATCAGTCCTCTCCTCGCTCCCTTCTACCTTCCCTCCCTCACCTCTGTGTTGGTGTAGTAGGTGTTCCAGGCTGATCTGAGGGACTCCTGGCCGCCCAAGTCCCACATGATGAAGTGCAGGTTCTTCCACACCACCTCCTCCACGTTGCTGCCGATGGTGGGCGACGTGTGCACCACCTCGTTCATCAGCAGCTGGTACAGGATGGTGGTCTTGCCCGCGTTATCCAGGCCCACCATCACTATCTTGTGCTCTGAAGAGAGGAGAGGGATCATTAGACGCTGTTCATGCTACCTTGGCGAAAAAGCTCCTCTCAATCTAGTCCAGTAAGATTTACACTCGTAGTACCAAACGTTGGGGGCTTTGGAACGTTTTTTCAAGGCCTGAGAGGAGCTACGTCGGGTTGTCATGAGTGTTTTTCTCCTTCAGAACGCGGAAGCCTTGCTAAACTACCGCCACTCAGGAAACCATTCATGGAAACCCCGATAACTTTTGCGAGAGCCTTTTGAAACAGTTGGAGTTTGATACTATGCATCCACCAATCACAAGCAGTCTGATTAGGAGAGGGGGCGTGGCTACCTTGTGGACTGGCCAATGGTGTAGACGGAATAGAGAAGAGGGAGGGGCTTAGATGCAAAATTAGCGTGTACAGTGTATAGTGTTGGACTATTAAACTTATGAATGAAAAAAGGACACGCCGATGCATTGGCTGGGGTAGGCAATGAAGGAATATGGGAAAAGAGAATAAGGAAGGGGAAGGAAGGATGGGGAACTATAAGAGCTGAGGAGAATCAAAGACAGGGAAGGACGGAGTTGCAGAAGGGGAGATGAGGCAAGGAAGTGTAGAGTAGGGAAGGGGAGGCCAGGGCAAGGCTACCACACTTATATCAACCGACTGAACCTTGCGAAATGTTACCGTTACGTGCGAGCTATGAGGAGGAGAGGGAGGAGGAGGAGATGGGGAGGAGGAAGAATCAGCAGCCTACTTGTGTATCCATAAATGTGTAAGTTATAGATTTATGCACATTGACTTGAAGGAAATAAATAAAGAGCGAAAGAGAGAAGGAATGACGTAGAGAATAAGAAACTGAAAGGAGGAATAGAGGAAAGAAAAGGAAAAGGAAACGATACAAGAAAAAATAAGAAAATTGAAAGGAATAAAGAAAAGAAAAATAAACCAGGAAAAAAAATTAAGCAAGTAAAGAAAATATGAAAAAGCAAGGACAAGAGAGATGAAGAAAAAAGGAAAAAATAAAGCAGAAAAATTAGACGAAAGAAAAAAGTGGAAAGAGAACGATAACAAAGAAATAAGAAAAGGAAGGAAAGAAAAATGGGGCAAGAAAGCAAGCCATAAAAACAAAACGAAAAGAACAAAATAAAGAAAAAAATGAAAGTAAAACACGAAAATTTGTAACGACAAAATAAGACGAATAAACAAATAAAATCAACAACAATAATAAGTAAACAAACAAACAAACGCTCTCTCTCTCTCTCTCTCTCTCTCTTTAACACACATCAACTTACTTTCACTCTCAACAAAGCGTGACTGAGAACAGGAAACGCCCACCATCATAAAGAGAGAGAGAGAGAGAGAGAGAGAGAGAGAGAGAGAGAGAGAGAGAGAGAGAGACAAAGGAAACAGAAGACTTAGTAGATGCAGTTTTTTTTTTATAGATGTCACACACACACACACACACACACACACACACACACAATCTTTACTTTACTTTACTACGCAACTGAAAAGGGCAATCGCGCGCGCGTGTGTGTGTGTGTGTGTGTGTGTGTGTGTGTGTGTGTGTGTGTGTAGGTCACCACATCCTCGACAAAAAAAAAAAAAAAGCCATTCCGTGTTGAAAAAAGATTCCTGCAAATTAGTTTAGACGAGATAAAACTTTGAATCTCTTAACACACACACACACACACACACACACACACACACACACACACACACACACACACACACACACACGATAAAAGTCTGTATCGAGTTACTGAGAACACGGATCTGTCAACAGGATTCGCGCGAACAAAAGATAAAAGCAGGAAATCAGAAATAGAAGAGAAATAAAAGGAATTACTGAGCGGCATCCGTCTCTCTGAAGTGTGAGAGAGAGAGAGAGAGAGAGAGAGAGAGAGAGAGAGAGAGAGAGACTTCTCGCATTGTATTTTCCGTTTTCTGACAAAGCTATTCACAAAACATCCATAAGTTACGGTTTTAACGATAACTATAATTATATGTCGTTATCTGTGTGTGTAAGACAGTTTTGGGGTCTGAATTAAACTGGTAAAGGAAAGAACGGAAGAAAAAATGATATGTGGAGAGAGAGAACGAAAGAAAAAAAGCAGTGAAAAGAAAAAGAAAGAATGAAAAGAAAAGAAGTTAAAGAACGTTAGGTAAAGAGTGCGAAAGAACGGTACAGAAAGAACGAAAGAAAAGATTAGAGAAGGAAATAAAGAACGAAGGAAAAGAACGAAAGAAAAGAACATTATAAAAAGAGAGAAAACATTACAAAAGGATAGAAGAGTGTAAGAAAATAAAGAGTCGAAAAGGACAATGAAAATAACACTAAATAGAGGATAGAGGACAGTGAGTAAATAGAATATGGTGATGCTGGTGAAGAGGAGGAGGAAGACGAAGCGCAGGAGGAGGAGGAGGAGGAGGAGGAGGAGGAGGGGAAAAAAAAACACCCCAACAGGAAGAGGTAAAAGCTTAATCATATCCGCCCCAGCCAGCCGAGGTGTGACGTGAGGGGTGACGCGAGCAATGACGCAGCTCTGACGTCACGCCGCCAACCCAACCAGGAAACACGACGTCTATTCCCTCCCCTTTAACCCAATCGAGAAACACGTCTCTCTCTCCTCTCGAAAACTATTACCGTGTCCATTCTTAAACCTATTGCCACTATTTCCCAAGGCCACAGAGAAGATTAGCCGGGTTTTAATGGGTGTTTTTTTCCGTTCATGGTGCAGAAGTCGGGTAAAACTATCACTAGGGTCAAATAAAAGGCCATGGAAATCCCAGCAACTTCAGCGAGAGGCTTTTCCAACAGGCGAACTGAGGCGCTGAGACGTTTAATGTACGGGATGCTCTTATTACGTGTGTGTGTGTGTGTGTGTGAGCGGGGTTTCCTACGCTCGGCGGCCGGATATGCGTGTGTTACTTAGATGAAGTGCGTAAAAGGAACGGGATGAGTGTAAGGATGCTAGGCTTGTTATTTGTATGTTGTATGTTAATGAATGTTTCTGTAGTAGGAGTAGTAGTAGTAGTAGTAATCACATATTTAACAAGGCTTTCGTATGAGTTTTAAGCATTTCCTGGGGTAGTTTTATGACCCTCCTGTACCGTGACCCTAAAAAACTCTGATTAGAACCTAAATGAACACCTTTCTGACCTTTGGAATTAGATGAAGTGAGAGGCGGAAGCGTGACAATACCAGATAAATGGATAAATGATAGAAGAGGTGGATGAAACAGAGAGGAAGAGAACGGTGGAGATATGCAGGTGGGAGAGCGGTAACACCTGTCTCATTAACCGCAGAGCCAGGAAGAGGTATATATGTACGGATATTGATGATCTAAATTATTAACACTTTCTTCCTGCCCTGTAGAATCGATTGGTTTAGGGAGGGACTTGAGAAGGTTAGGTGTGTGTGTGTGTGTGTGTGTGTGTGTGTGTGTGTGTGTGTGTGTGTGTGTGTGTGTGTGTGTGTATTACAGCATGTCAATTCCTTTCTCACTTAACGAACACACACACACACACACACACACACACACACACACACACACACACACACACAGAGCGAGTGATATAAATCTACAGCAACATTTCTGATAACGTTAAGATATAGATAAAGACATGAATAGACAGACAGACAGATAGATGGGTAGATAGTGAAGACAGACACGAAAGAAAGAGAGAAGAACGAAAGAAAACATGCAGGAATAAAAGAAAGAAAAAGAAGACATCATAAGACGCTAAATTAATACAACAGATGGACGGATAGAGAAGAAAGGACACGAGGAGGAAAGAAAAATAGAACAAAAGAAAGAATGATGAAGTAATGAGCGAAATAAGGAAAAATAAAAACTAAATTAACACAAAGAAAAATATAACCCAATCCCAGACTCAATGTAATAATAGTAGTAGTAGTTCCACTCACCAGGGACACGATCAGTCAACTCAAGGAAAAACATCCTCCACCGAGTGACCTGAATGGACTGAGACTGGCAGGATGTCACCAACCACCGAATCCAGTTATATACGAAAGGATAACAGGAGAGATGTGGGGGAAGAAGCACCTCCAGACTCGTGGCAGCGGGGGCCCTCAGGACGATGCGCAGGGATGAGGCGAAACTTTGCTTGCAGCATGCCAAACAATGCATGCAACTGGCGACACTGCAACTGCATTCCAACACAAAAACTGAAAACAGCTGCCACTATGTGGCCCACTATGTGACGATGCCGACCGGCATGCCTCCACATCCCCTGGACAAGAGGCATAGGGGATGAAAAGGGTCTAGTCAGCATCCAGCGCATCGTCATCAATGCATCATAAAAAGCATCAAAGAAGATGGCAGAGATGTGACCATGGCAGCAGCAGCAGGCAGCAGGGGCAGCAGGCAGGCAGCAGGCAGGAGGAGAGCATGTTCGACCACCATGCATGCGAATTCGACCACGTGGAGTGAAAAAACCTGAACACCACCAAAAATAATAAGACTACAATACATAAAGAAAAAAGTACATAACATATGTTACACCAATGTATGTATACAATATATACTCATACCCGACTATACAACATAAGTTGCAAAGGAATAAAATCAGTGGAAATCATCAAGGTGACAAAATTGAAATGGGTAGCATCGCCCTGGGCCAACCAGCCCTGGGCCTAATGAAATCCCGTTCAGAAATCGCGTTATGAAAGGTGGAATATGGAGACACAGGTGACAGTGCTGGTAAAATCTCAGACTTAAAAAGATTATGGTAAATGTAGGTGAAAAACTCCTGAATAAGAGTGGGTGGGACATAAGAACACTGTCGGCCCTGTCAGAATACATCCTAACGCCCATCAAGACCATCACATTTTCACCATAGTGAGATGCT
>NC_066515.1:17187780-17190280 GCF_024679095.1 Eriocheir sinensis | reverse complement strand
TTTAGAATCCCCTTTACTTCGTCTTCTTTTTCTTTCTCGAGGCTCAGAAGAGAAGAGGAAGAGAGAAACAAGTACTAGTGCAAGAACTGATGAAAAGATGACAAAAGGAAATAAAGAAGGAAAATTAATAGAGATGGTGTATAAGGATAAGTAGGAATAACATACGATGAACATAAGAATATATTAAACCTAAAAAATGTTAAAATATGATAAAGGAAAGCAAAGAAAAGGGAGAAAGACTAAAGAAAGACAAAAATAACGTATGGTAAACACAAAACAATATCCAGTAAAGCAAAAATAAGTAAATAGGATAATAGAAAGAAAAAGACACGGTAGGAAGATGAGGAAGAGGATAAATAATATGGACAAAAAATGAAATATAAGAGAACGTGAGACAATATAGTGAAGGTTTTTATCATATCACAAGCCTCGACTAAGCTAATAATGTCTTTTTTTCCGTTAGATTTTGCAGAGGCAGCGAAATAGCCTCGTAATGAGATAATGGGATAGGAGATAGTAGTAGTAGTAGTAGTAGTAGTAGTAGTAGTGGTAGTAGTAGTAGTAGTAGTAGTATAATAATGATACGTAATGTGGGTTTATGATATGTATAGGTTATGTTCTGGTGTTTTATTTCATCCTTCTCCTTCTCCTCTTTCTCTTCTTTCTACTTAATTTCCTAGTGCGTGATATTATGTTATTCCCTTTCTTCTTATCCTCCTCCTCCTCTTCCTACGACCTTAGTGCTGTTTTTTTTTTTTTATCTTATCTCTCTTTACGACTAACTTCTTCCTCCTCCTTTTCTTGCGTCCTTCGAATTTTTCTTTCTCTTCTCATTTTCTCATTCGTGTTTCTATTTCTTCCTACGTCCTTCGAGTTCTCTTTTTCTTCACTTATTTTCTCATTCATGTATATATTTTTTTCTTCCTCCTCCTCTTCTTCCTACGTCCACTGAGTTTTCCATTTCTCGTATTTCCTCATTTATACGTCTATTTTATTCTTCTTCCTCCTCCTACTACTTCTATTACTGCGTGTCGTGTGCTATGCTATCTTATGCTATGCTGTTATTATGATGGCCAGTGTTGTTCTTATAAGCTGATACATGTTCTTATGTGAGGTTTTGTTAATACTTTCTCTTGTGTCCTCTTCGTCTTTCTAGCTCTCGTACAATCATATTCTTAATCCCTCCCACCATTTACTAGGCTTTCAAACTAATACTATATATTGTTCTTATACTATGTGAGGTTCTATGTAGATTTATGACTTTCCCTCTCATGAAATTCCTCTTCTCTTCCTATGTTGTCTATGTTATTTGCTATCTCGTACAATTAATCACCATATTCTTCCTCTCTTCCACCATTCACTATGCTTATTAACTAATATTATATGTTGTTCTTGTACGATGTAAGGTTCTATGTTGATTTATGACCTTCCCTCTCATGAAATTCCTCCTCTCTTCCTATGTTGTCTATGCTATTTGCTATCTCGTACAATCATCATATTCTTCCTCTCTTCCACCATTCATGCTTTTAAACTAATACGATATGTTGTTCTTATACTATGCGAGGTTCTATGTTGATTTACGACCTTCCCTCTCATGAAATTCCTCTTCTCTTCCTATGTTGTCTATGCTATTTGCCATCTCGTACAATCATCACATTCTTCCTCTCTTCCACCATTCACTATGCTTATTAACTAATAATATATGTTGTTCTTGTACGATGTAAGGCTCTATGTTGATTATGACTTTCCCTCTCATGAAATTCCTCCTCTCTTCCTATGTTGTCTATGCTATTTGCTATCTCGTACAATCATCATATTCTTCCTCTCTTCCACCATTCATGCTTTTAAACTAATACGATATGTTGTTCTCATACTATGCGAGGTTCTATGTTGATTTACGACCTTCCCTCTCATGAAATTCCTCCTCTCTTCCTATGTTGTCTATGCTATTTGCCATCTCGTACAATCATCACATTCTTCCTCTCTTCCACCATTCACTATGCTTTCAAACTAATGCGACATGTTCTTATACTATGTGAGGTTCTATGTTGATTACTGACATCCCCTCTCATGAAATTCCTCCTCTCATCATATGTTTTTGCTATTTGCCATCTCGCTATGCTTTCAAACTAATGCGACATGTTCTTATACTATGCGAGGTTCTATGTTGATTAATGACATCCCCTCTCATGAAATTCCTCCTCCTCTTCCTATGTTTAGCCTTTCTCTTTTCCTCCTCCTCCTCCCCCTCCTCCTGCTCAACCACACACCCGGTAGTTAAAAAGAAGCTGACGAGGTGATCTTAGAGGTCTTCCCTTAAAACTTCTTCCTCCGTGTGTGTGTGTGTGTGTGTGTGTGTGTGTGTGTGTGTGTGTGTGTTCCCTCAATCCCTTCCGTCCTTCCTTCCTATAAATACACACACACATACTTACATACACAAGGAAGCTGTGTGTGTGTGTGTGTGTGTGTGTGTGTGTGTGTGTGTGTGTGAGAGAGAGAG
>NC_066515.1:17105280-17185280 GCF_024679095.1 Eriocheir sinensis | reverse complement strand
GGATGTGAAAGAAAAGTGAATAAAAGTAAAGAAATAGAAAAAAAAGAATGCATGAGAAAAAGTGAAGAAGAAAAGGATAAGAAAGAAAATGAATGAGTAAGAAAAGGAAATAAAGGAAGGTAAATGAATACAGAGGAAAGAAGAAATATAAAAGAAACACAAAAAAGAATAAAGACTACAAAGGAAATAAAGGAAGGTAAATGAATACAGAGGAAAGAAGAAATATAAAAGAAACACAAAAAAGAATAAAGACTACAAAGGAAAGAAAAATGTATAAGAAAACAAAGAAAAAAAAAGGAGGAAAGAAAAATGAATAGGAAAACAATAACAAAAAGGAAAGATGTCACTATTATTATGAGGTAACGAGAGAACAGATGGGCAGATGTGACAGACAAATGACAGGTAAGGAGGCAGTGAGATAACAGGGACTCACTTCACTCACCCACCTGCTACTGATACACAAATGGAAAGCTAAGGGAGAACCATCACTTAAGCTACCTCCCTCCCTTCACCTCCTTCCCTCTGGCCCTTCTCTCTCATGATCTCCCTCCCTCCCCCACTTCCAGCATATACTTGCAGATAGACAGATGGCTAGATGGAGTGAGATGAATAGACAGATAAAAAAGCAAAGGCAGACAGACAAATAGATAGATATGTAGAGAGAGATAGAAAAGTATTATGACAAAGAAAAATAGAATGGATAGATAGGGACAGACAGACAGACACATACATGCACTGATACGTAATTTTATATCCCGTGTTTATGTGTAAATGTATATGTACCCTTAAATATCTGACTCCCACACAAAGTCAAAAACATAAACAATATTAATCATCACATCTGCATAAAAATAACAACTAACTGAGGAAAACAAGCTTACAGTAAACAACTTGATCTACACATAAGAAGCAAAACTTGAACTAAATGATCTTGATGCAAATAAGAACTGATACTCTGATGATTAATGAATGTAAATAACTAAAAATAATACAAAAATAAAAAAGCAAAAACAATAATATAACTAACTGCCAATAAGATTTAACACCTCAATGGTTAATATTTTTTTCACCCGTAAGAACTAGAACCATTGTACGCAACCCAGAATGCATAATAATGACCAAAGACCATGATGACCTTACAATGAGTTTACGTTAACGCCTCTTGACGTCAGGATAAGATAAACTCCACAATGCTATAGTTTGACTCAATCCTCCAAAAACACACACACACACACACACGCACATATTTTGTTTTGCTATTCATTTTTTCTATGCAAATGTGATGATCAATATAGTTTGTTTTATGACTTTGTATGGGAGCCAGAAATTAATCACTACATACACATATCCTGAATAAACTGTCTATTATTATTATTATTATTATTATTATTATTATTATTATTATTATTATGCACCAACTACCACTCTTCAATGTTTTCTCTGCATAGCATCTTATCAGCACTATGTTATGCTTCCATGAGACCACTGAAGGTTAGGTTAGACAGTGCCAGCCTTGTGTCCATTCTAAACTAGTACCACAAGATATGATAATGCAGTTTTGGGTGAGTGGTGGTGTGTGTGTGTGTGTGTGTGTATTTACCTAGTTGTGACATACAGGAAAAGAGTTACGCTTGCGCTGTCCCGTCTCCATATCCACTCTTGTCCAACTTTTCCTTAAAATCATGAATGTTTCTTGCACAAACCACCTCCTTCTCCAGCCTATTCCATAGCTCAATGCTTCTGTTTGGGAAGCTAAACTTTTTCACATCTCACTTACATGTGGTCGCCCTCAACTTCTTTCCATGTCCTCTCGTTTCTCTCTCATTCCACACACACGGGTCCTCTCTGTCCAAATGCTCCACTCCGCTCGCCACCCTGTACACCGCTATCAGGTCTCCTCTTTCTCTTCTTCTCTCCAGGGTTGTGAGCCCCATGCTATTGAGTCTCTCCTCATAAGTCCAATCTCTAAGTGTGTGTGTGTGTGTGTGTGTCTGTGTGTGTGTGGTGGTAGTGATGGTTGGGTATAAGAAGGTAATTTTTTTTTTAAACACCATCTTCCAATTTTAAGGATGAAACCATTTTTTTCTGGTGCTAAGTTTCAATGCATTTTGATTCTATCTGTTAACTGTTTCTAGGGTAAGTCACTAGATTTTGCATTTCCTCCCATCTGAAAGCTTGTGATTTACATGAAACAACACAAATTAAAAGGGGATGGCTGATTTAACTCCACAAAGGACAGTAACAGAGGAACCAAACTGTTAACCTGCAGAGGACAAATTCATGAAGCCATTTATGAGACCTGCCAAGGCTACCATTGATAAGTCTTCTGGTAACTCCATCCACTGTGACTATGACATGTCTAAGAGGTGGGGGACATTACAAAAAGTTACTTCTTGATTCCCCACTATCTGTTCATAGGTAAGCATTCACAGGTAAGAACACTCTTGATCTTTAGGCAGCTCCGATGGTAATGAATGAAATGCCGGTCGGGCCATCACTTCATTCATCGCCATCAGAATCACCTGAAGACAAGGACTGCTCGTAGTGGGCACAGATACCAGAAGACTTACCAATAACAGGTCCCAGAAGTGGCTTTAAGGATTCGGCCCAAGATTGTTGAACCCCCAAAATCAACTCAATATAGCCCTGCATGAGGCACTTTAAATTTCATAAAAGCAAAAAAATGACATTACCAAGCAGAAATACAAAATAAGATGTTTACTTCAATATTTAAGAGAGAGAGAGAGAGAGAGAGAGAGAGAGAGAGAGAGAGAGAGAGAGAGAGAGAGAGAGAATACAAAGATGAAACTAACAGCATCCTTTCTTAACCTACAACCTCTAGCACTGTTCCTAAGGCTTTGTGGAGTGACTGAGGTGGTAATGATGATAATACACACATAATAATAGCTAATAAATATAAAAACTGCAGCATCCAAGAGAAAATAACAAGACAAAACTAACAGCATCCATTTCTAACCCACAACCTCTAGGGTAGGCGGTGGCTGAGTGGTAAGAATGCGGGCCCTGCATTCACCGCGCCATGGACGACGTCGGTTTGAATTCGCCGCTACCACCTGGGATTTTTCAGTCACCGCCAAGTGCCCTAAGACTACCCACATGTTGTCTTGAAGACCACCCATCAACCCGGCCTCTAGAAGAAACCATCCAAGTGAATCAAGAATGAGTTCCAGGGGGCAGCATGAGCCAAGCATAAATGGTGCCACTATAAAAATTGCCTGCGCCATGATGGGCTTGGGCAGACCACCAGGCCCCTTTAGAATGCCTACTGGCGCTACAAGGCGAAGACGTAGAAAAAAAAATGAAGCTACAGAGGCGAAATAAGTCATAAAAAAGGATAATTATAAGAAAAAGACCTATATAAATAAAAAAGCTACCGTATATGAATATGAATTTGACAGCATCCATTCTTAACCTACAACCTCTACACTGTTCCTAAAACTTTGTGGAGCTCCTGAGGTGATAAAAGTGATA
Organism: Eriocheir sinensis; assembly: GCF_024679095.1. Lineage (NCBI taxonomy): Eukaryota > Metazoa > Arthropoda > Malacostraca > Decapoda > Varunidae > Eriocheir > Eriocheir sinensis. The sequence goes on along the minus strand of NC_066515.1, from coordinate 17,181,788 downwards.
AAAATACGATAATTATAAGTAAAAAGACCTAATACAGCATCCCAGAGAGAGGAAATAATGAGATGAATTTGACAGCATCCATTCTTAACCTACAACCTCTACACTGTTCCTAAGACTTTGTGGAGCTCCTGAGATGATAAAATTGATAAAAAGACAATAATTATTAATAGAAAGACCTCCTGTAGCTCTTCAAGTATATACTATAGATAATGAGATGAATTTGACAGCATCCATTTTTATCCAATAACCTCTACCACTGTTCCAGAGACTTTGTGGAGCTACTGAGGTGAAATAAATGGTAAAAAATACGATGAATGTAAGTAAGATGACCTCCTGTAGCCCTTCAAATATATATAAATAACGAGATGAATTTGACAGCATCCATTTTTACCCTATAACCTCTACCACTGTTCCTGAGACTTTGTGGAGCTACTGAGGTGAAATAAATGATAAAAACAGACAATAAATATAAGTAAACAGACCTCCTGTAGCCCTTGAAATATATATAAATAACGATTTTTTTTTTTTTACAACAAAGGAGACAGCTTAAGGGCACAAAAAAAAAGGGAACAATAATAAGAAAAAGCCCGCTACTCGCTGCTCCCAAAAAGAATCCAAAGAGGTGGCCGAAAGTGAGGTTAATTTCGGGAGGAGAGGTGTCAGATACCCTTCTCTTGAAAGAGTTCAAGTCATTGGCAGGAGGAAATACAGATGAAGGAAGACTGATTAAGATTAAGATTAAATTTGACAGCATCCATTCTTAATCCACAACCTCTATCATTGTTCCTGAGACTTTGTGGAGCTACTGAGGTGAAAAAAATTATGAAAAAGACGATAATTATAGTAAAAAGACCTCCTGTAGCCATTCAAATATATATAAATAACGAGATGAATTTGTCAGCATCCATTCTTAATCCACAACCTCTACCATTGTTCCTGAGACTTTGTGGAGCTACCGAGGTGAAAAAAATTATGAAAAAGACGATAGTTATAAGTAAAAAGACCTCCTGTAGCCCTTCAAATATATATAAATAACGAGATGAATTTGTCAGCATCCATTCTTAATCCACAATCTCTACCATTGTTCCTGAGACTTTGTGGAGCTACTGAGGTGATAAAAATGATACAATAGACGAAAATTAAGAGTAAAATGACCTCCTGCATCCACCCAGAGATCTAAAAACAAGGAAAGGCAGGATAATTATAACATATGTGAGAGCTGGATGTGTTAAGGCGTCCAGATAGTCGCTTTTAACCTTATTCATTTTTTATTATTTTTCGTGCTCACCTTCGTTGCCAAAGAGACTCCACAACTTGGCGATGAGGATTCCCATGGTGAGGCGAGGTGGAGGTACGAGGAGGTACAATGAGGAGCTAATGCAACACGCCTTCCCCCACTGATGGCCACGACAACACTGACGCAACGCTGCCACTGCCTCCACTTTTTGTTCGAGGGTGAGGGGCGAGTGTAGCGGCCTCTCGTTCGTAAAGTAGCAGGAAAGCATAATATAATACCAGGAGTCGGTTATTTTCAGGGATGGAGTGAACGCAATAGTTGTGTATTAGAATACGAATACGTATACTTCAAATCCCAATGAATACAGATATGAATTCAAATCCACTGAATTTTATGGCTTGGATTCGAATACAAATAGCCTATAGCTACTTCTTGAAAGTATTCATCAATACATTCGTGAATATTTATCATTTAAAAATACCTTCTTGAAGTAACTATTTGAATACGAATACCAGTACACCCAAATACGGGATTCGAATATTCGAATACGAATACCGAATAGCTGCGATCCTCCATCCCTGACTATTTTACTGATACATTCCTTTTAACACACTTAATGTGTCATCCAAAACCCAATGGAAACACTCTTTATGGCATTCCTTTTTTTTTTTTTTTTCATTCAGTATCTCATTCTACAACTATATAGCGGAACTACATATATAGCGCCAATATATAGCGTCCTACTAACTCTTCCAATATGTCTTTTTTTCCTCACTTTCTATATTCCTAACTTCTAACTGAAATAAACTAATGTTGTGAGCAAATTTAAAACTGCTATATAGCCTAAATTCAACTTGATAGTGACAGTGATCGTTTACCTGCAACAATAAACTATCAATCAATCAATCAATCATGTTAAATCTCAAATCAGGTACGTGCTGATCTTGCCTAATCAATCATTTAAGACGTTAACAAAGCAAAAGAAGATACCAAACTACTCTCTAAGAAAGTAGACGACCCATATTTCATTGAAGGCAACAGTGAAAGTAAAAAAAACTACTGCAGGAGACCTTGGCAACGCTGCTGTATTGGTCCTTTCTTCTGCTGATTTAATTTTCTTAATTATAATTTTTTTTTCTTATTCCTCTTCTTTATTCCCTTTTATTACGTATTTTTCCTTTCCTTTCCTTAAGAACGCTGCTGTATTGGTCCTTTCTTTTGATTTCCTTTTTCTTACGTGACTTTTCTTATGCAGCTGATATATTAACTAAAACTGAACTATCTCCGAATGCTGGCCAACCCTGAGAATATATATATAACATAAGACCTCCTTCATTATCTATGCAGCGTTTGAGGATGTGAATCAGTCTTATAAATCAATTCTTGCTTATGGAAGAATATTAATTATAAGCTTCACTATTATTGTCATTGCTAAACAGCAAAAGATGGTCAAACCCGAAAATATATATACAAAACCTAGCTCTTTCACTGTCTATATGAAACGTATGGGGATGTAAATCTTATAAATCAATCCTTGCCCATGGTCCTAGCCTTTCCTAATGTCATTGCTAAACTTAGTTATAAAATAAGGCCAAGCCTGAGAATACCTAACTAAGACCTCGTCCATTGTATATGCAGCGTTTTGGGATGTAATTCATCTTCTAAATCCTTGCCTATGGTAGAAGCTTCAATATAAAAAGAATTGCCATTGCTAAACCAACTAAAAGATGGTGGAGGACGTTGGGAAAGGCCCTTTGATGATGATAATGATGATGAAGTGAAAAAAAGCCATATATATATTGAATTGAAATATTTATTGTTGTAAAATACAAGGGGAATGGCTGTCTTGCAGACAAACCACTGACTAGGCATAACAAAAATCTCCAGTGTACAAAAATAAAAACACATGTTGAAGTTTGTTAACAGAAAAAGGAATTAGAATGTAAATACTGATAATATTCCTGAGTAGGTACACATGCAATTACCTAAATTACCACCTGGCAGCAAACTTTGGGTACTCCTTAATTATGGCAGGCACAATGTTATGATTAATGAACCAGGTGACAAGGGAAGGCACATCACTTATACCCTGAGGACGGTAACAGGCTATGGCAGGACACTCAAGGACATGATGTTGTAGAGTGTGACCTCCCGGCCTGGCGCACACAGCACAATAATTAAGACTCGGGTGGGGCACCACTCACCTCCCAGTAGTATTTATACCCTAGCCTAAGACGCATTACAACCAGATCATATAAGGCACTCTTTCTACCGTAGGTGACATTCGTGTCTTGCGAAACATGGACATAGTGGATAGACCTTGGACTACCCCTCTCATAGCAGCTGGCAACGGCAGAGTCGATTGAGCTTTGTGTGTAGAGTTTAAGTCTGCCTTTGATATAATTATAAGTATATTCTGCAGGAGTGCCTTCTAAAGTCCTATTAAGGGCACGCCGAGCCCAAGCATCCGCTTGTTCATTAAAAGGGATGCCCATTACATGCCATATATATATATATATATATATATATATATATATATATATATATATATATATATATATATATATATATATATATATATATGTGATGAAGTGAAAAACAAACAAACAAACATATATTTACCTTTACTTAGATATACAGAGGTGGATGACGTTGGGAAAGGCCGTTGATGATGATGATGATGATGATGATGAAGTGAAAAACAAACAAACAAACATATATTTACCTTTACTTAGATATGCAAAGGTGGAGGACGTTGGGAAAGGCCTTTGATGATGATGATGATGATGATGATGATGAAGTGAAAAACAAACAAACAAACATATATTTACCTTTACTTAGATATACAGAGGTGGATGACGTTGGGAAAGGCCGTTGATGAAGATGATGATGATGATGATGATGATGAAGTGAAAAACAAACAAACAAACATATATTTACCTTTACTTAGATATACAGAGGTGGAGGACGTTGGGAAAGGCCTTTGATGATGATGATGATGATGATGAAGTGAAAAACAAACAAACAAACATATATTTACCTTTACTTAGATATACAGAGGTGGAGGACGTTGGGAAAGGCCTTTGATGATGATGATGATGATGATGATGATGATGATGATGATGATGAAGGAAGTGCAAAAAAATCCATATATATTTACCTTTACTTAGAGGTAGAGGTGGAGGACGTTGGGAAAAAAGCCTTTGATGACGATATGATGCGCAAGGGAGGGAAAGACAGGTCATATAAATTTACCTTTACTCAGAGGTGGGCAAGTGCAGTACTTATATTATAATGCGGTAGTGCGGTAGCACCGCATCACAAAAAAGTACCGCACTACCGCAAAATTTCTGAAAATACCGCACTACCGTAAAATTTCTGAAAATACCGCACTACCGCAAAATTTCTGAAAATACCGCACTACCGTAAAATTTCTGAAAATACCGCACTACCGCAAAATTTCTGAAAATACCGCACTACCGCAAAATTTCTGAAAATACCGCACTACCGTAAAATTTCTGAAAATACCGCACTACCGCGGACCGCACTAAAAAATCCTGCGGTATTTTTTTGCGGTACTTTGAAAACTATCGAAGACATTTGCAGCGCGGCATCCTCACAGAAATGTCTTTTTTTTTTTTTTTTTTTTTTACAGTGAATCGGACTCAATCAGTCAATCGGTATCAGTCATTCTGACTTTTCAGTTATTGTTCAAAATCAAATACTAAATAGACAGACTAAACTACTACACTGCGAGTCTTCTTTAACCCGCGCGGTGCCGGCCATTTCAACCCCGGACCCGTCCGTGGTGCCGGCCGATTTTTCATTTTTTTACGAGTTAAAAAAATCCGAAGCAAATGTAAGATAGTGGAAAAACATGCAAAAAGTGTTTTAGCAAATAAAAAAAAAAAAAATAAACCCACCTTATAAATGTTGATGTTGCCTCTCGTTGGTGCAATTAACTAACGGTACTCTCACTCGGTTTTACATAGTTTTTATTAGTTGCTGAATCAACATCAGACATGTCTGATAAGTTGATAACATATCCTCAATATCAAACGCGAATAACTCGGAGTAAATCTGTTCATCACTCGACCCAAGGCGGCGCGCCATGACTGACTCTGACGATGACTGTTCAAGCACTAACATGATCGGCTCGCAGCTCATGTCCCGTACAAAGTTTCCCGTACATGTTTATATTATAAATAAAATATAATAAATATTAAATAGATTGATTCCAAAAGTGCATTTGTAGCCGTTTGATTTATTATTGCTTTTATTTTGGGAAAATCTATTGTAAATTAAGGCAATTGTACTATTTTAAGCACGTTTCCTTTATTTGGATAACCAGGATAGGCACTGAGTTTTTTTTTTATTTTTTACTACCGCTACCGCAGTACCGCACACCGCGTACCGCACTGGGAAAGATAAAAATGGGACCGCACTACCGCAACCACACTAGCTACTCCGGAAAAAGTACCGCACTACTGATTTTTCAGTACCGCGCCCACCTCTGCCTTTACTTAAAGATATAAAGGTGGAGGACATTGGGAAAGGCCTTTCATGATGATGATGATGAGGAGGAGGAGGAGGATAAAGGGAAGGGAAAAACAGGACATACATATATTAACCTTTATAGAGATGGAGGTGGAGGACATTGAGAAAGGCCTTTGATGATGATGATGATGACAATGATGCTGATCTAAAGGAGGGAAAACACAGGATATATATACTATTTCTCTTTACTTGGAGACAGAGAGACAGGGAGGTGGAGGACATTGGGAAGGCCTTTGTTGATGATGCTGTGAAGGGAAGGGAAGGGAACGAAAATCAATCCATATATATTTACCTTTACTTAGGAACAGATCGAGATGGAGGATGTTGGGGAAGGCCTTTGTTGATGATGCTGTGAAGGGAAGGGAACGAAAACCAATTTATACATATTTACCTTTACTTAGGGACAGAGGTGGAGGACATTGGGAAAGGCCTTTGTTGATGATGCTGGGAAGGGAAGGGAACGAAAACCAATTTATATATATTTACCTTTACTTAATTAGAGACAGATGCAGGATGTTGGGAAAGGCCTTTGTTGATGATGCTGTGAAGGGAAGGGAACGAAAACCAATTTATATATATTTAGGGACAGAGAGGTGGAGGACATTGGGAAAGGCCTTTGTTGATGATGCTGTGAAGGGAAGGGAACGAAAACCAATTTATATATATTTAGGGACAGAGAGGTGGAGGACATTGGGAAAGGCCTTTGTTGATGATGCTGTGAAGGGAAGGGAACGAAAACCAATTTATACATATTTACCTTTACTTAGGGACAGAGGTGGAGGACATTGGGAAAGGCCTTTGTTGATGATGCTGGGAAGGGAACGAAAACCAATTTATATATATTTAGGGACAGAGAGGTGGAGGACATTGGGAAAGGCCTTTGTTGATGATGCTGTGAAGGGAAGGGAACGAAAACCAATTTATATATATTTAGGGACAGAGAGGTGGAGGACATTGGGAAAGGCCTTTGTTGATGATGCTGTGAAGGAAAGGGAACGAAAACCAATCCATATATATTTACCTTTATTTAGGGACAGAGAGGTGGAGGACATTGGGAAAGGCCTTTGTTGATGATGCTGTGAAGGGAAGGGAAGGAAAACCAAGCCATATATATTTACCTTTATTTAGGGACAGAGAGGTGGAGGACATTGGGAAAGGCCTTTGTTGATGATGCTGTGAAGGGAGGGGAAGGAAAACCAATCCATATATATTTACCTTTATTTAGGGACAGAGAGGTGGAGGACATTGGGAAAGGCTTTTGTTGATGATGCTGTGAAGGGAAGGGAAGGAAAACCAAGCCATATATATTTACCTTTATTTAGGGACAGAGAGGTGGAGGACATTGGGAAAGGCCTTTGTTGATGATGCTGTGAAGGGAAGGGAAGGAAAACCAAGCCATATATATTTACCTTTACTTGCAGATACATAATTTGGTAAAGTACTAAAGATACAGAGGGACGTTCAGCCAGACTATCTCTGTACCCCGCGCTGGGCAGGGGCCGGGCCAGCGAATACAGCGGGGAGCCAACGCACACACACACACACAGAGATACAGACACATACACACACACACACACACACACACATGGTTGCCTCCACTCTGCCTCCGCTGCCCCGGCTCTCACAATAACTTTATCGATATCCTTTTGAAAGAGAGGAAAAAAAAAATACCGACACTATTATTATTAGATGGCAGTCAAATGCTTAATGTTTACGGTTTTGCGGAAAAGTATTTTATTATTCTCTTAAAAAGGTAGATAATTCCTTTTTCTCGCTACTGGCACATTACCTGATTTCCTTCCATCTTTGTTTGTTTGGGGGTAAAAAAAAAAAGAGCGATAGACCGATTATATCTATCGCTGTGACGGTAGAATCAGGTTTGTGTCATCCACTCAGAGCGCAGATGAACGATGAACAAACAGAAAGACTCGAAATATACACGTACCGCTTTGACACAAGTTGAGGATCGAGAGAATTTCCGTAACACAGCAGCGATGAAATAAAAATAATAATAAATAAATAAATAAATATATAAAAAACGATTGACCGAAAAGGTTGAAACGTATGAAACAGATAAATAAATGTTCGGACAGACAGACAGACTAGTGGCTGAAAAATATATACAGCATAACGTTTTGACACAAGGTTGAGGAGAGAAAATTCACGTAACAGCAACAACAAAACGGCGTAAAAAATAAATAAATAAATAAATAAAAAAATCACGAGACCAAAATAGAATCAAATCATATGAAAATGTGACCCAAACAAGAATCAAATCATATTAACAAGTGACTAACAAAAGAATCCAATCATATGAAAAAGTGACCCAAAGAAGAATTGAACCATATGAAAGTGACCAAAAAATAACTGAATCGTGTGGAAAAGTGACCAAAAAATAAATGAATAGTGTGGAAAAGTGACCAAAAAATAACTGAATCGTGTGGAAAAGTGACCAAAAAATAATTGAATCGTGTGGAAAAGTGACCAAAAAATAATTGAATCGTGTGGAAAAGTGACCAAAAAATAATTGATTTGTGTGGAAAAGTGGACAAAAAATAAATGAATCATGTAGAAAAAAAAAAAAAAAAAAAAAAAAAGTCTGAGATGCATTTGGACAGACAGACAGACTAGTGGCTGGAAATGGTGTATGTAGTAGTAGTACATAATACGGAGCGAGATATACACGGAAAAACAAATGAAGATATATTATATAGTAGAAATTTTCATTGATATGAGAATGAAAATAGTCGATGAGGAAAAGTTACATGTATGGAAACAAAAAATTATAATAATGATAATAAAACAAGTAACGCAAGATCGCTAGTACTGAAAGACGAAAACAAACAGGAAATTTTCACTGATACGATACTGAAAAAGATCGGTAAGGAAAATTTACACGTTTGGAAAAATCTAATGACAAAAAAACATTATTCGCTAGGTTGATATTATTTGACGAAAACAAACACACGCTTCTCAACAATCAATACGATGAAGCAGAATTTTTCGGTGATACGATAATGAAAGTGGTCAGTGAAGAAAAATTACATCTTGGGAAAAAAACAAAAACAGGATTTACCAGATTGCTATTACTCAAAGATGGGAAAAAAAAACACTATCATCTGCTTCTCGACAAACAATACGACGGAGTAGAATTTTTCAGCAATACGATCATGAAAAGTTACACGTTCGGAGAAATAAAAACAGGGTACGCCATATCGCTATTACTCGAAAACGAAAACAAATGCTCTACAATCTGCTTCTTCATAAACCTTTACCCTGAGGACTCACTTGTTCCTCCCACATACCATTCCACACTCAGACTCTCTAAAGACCACATTCTTAAACATATCGGCACCTCAGTTCAGTCCGCCTAGCCTCTCGTAGAAGTTGCTGGGCTTTTCATGAACTGTTTCGTGATGGTAGTGATGGATTTACACAACCCCTGCACCCTGAACTGGAAAATCCCCCCCCCCAATGAAAACCTGGTGTAATGGGGGCCCGATACTTTTAAGAATATGGACTCGCTACCGATCTTCTGTCTCTCCTACACACACACACACACACACACACACACACACACACACATGCACGTAGGGTTGGCCTGCGCTTGATTCCGAGTCATGGGGCAAAGAAACGCATTTATTTAGTTTCGATTTATGAGGCGGCAGTAATCAGACAGTCTTTTTCATCCTTTTAAAACTCCCAAATTCTGTGATTCGTGTATTTCCTGATTCCCACAGCCTTTAACTAGTTTTTTTTTAAGATTCCCATAGCAATCAACACAACTCCTTCCCTTTTATATAACTCCCTTTTAGCCCTTTTCTCCTTATGTCTTAATTTCTTTTTTACTAGTGAATCCGTTATTGAATTTTAAGACAACAGCAAATGACACAACTCTTTCCTTTTTACGTAACTCCCTTTTAGCTCTTTTCTTCTTATGCCTCAATTCCTTTCTTACTGGTGAATCTGTTATCGAATTTCAGACAACAGCAAATGACACAACTCTTTCCCTTTTCCGTAACTCCCTTTTAGCTCTTTTCTTCTTATGCCTCAATTTCTTTCTTACTGGTGAATCTGTTATCGAATTTCAGACAACAGCAAATGACACAACTCTTTCCTTTTTACCTAACTCCCTTTTAGCTCTTTTCTTCTTATGCCTCAATTCCTTTCTTACTGGTGAATCTGTTATCGAATTTTAGACAACAGCAAACAAAACTCTTTCCCTTTTATGCAACTCCCTTTTGGCTCTTTTTTATGCATCTTTGCCTCATAACTTCAGTCGGAGTGCAGGCCATCCTTCTCTTACCTAACTTTCCCTCCCCTTCCCATCACAGGCCTGTCGACATCCCTTCCCATCACTTGCATTTCAATACCCCTTCCCCTACTTTACTTTTTCTACCCTTCCCATCACAGGCTTGGCAACACCCTTTCCCTTCCCATCACTTGCATTTCAATTCCCCTTCCCTTACCTAACTTTTTCTACCCTTCTCATCACAGGGTTGGCAACACCCCTTCCCTTCCCATCACTTGCAGTTCAATACCCCTTCCCTTACTTAACCTTTTCTACCCTTCCCATCACAGGCCAGTAAACACTCCTTCCCATCCAATCACTTGCATTTCAACCCGGTAGCTGCGGGGATCATGTTTCTTAAAGGCCCCTCTAAGCGAGAAAAATGAGAAAAAATCATCACTCACACAAACCATTTCATAATTTATATATATCAATGCATTTGAGATCAGTTTATGCATCATTTATTTTGGGGGTTTATATCATGGCAAAAAATTTGGCCCGTCGCTGGTACACGGTAAAGCCACAAATTTGGCCCGTCGCTGCTACCGGGTTAATTCCCTTCCCCTACTTAACTTTTTCTATCCTTCTCATCACAGGCTTGACACACCTTCCCTTCCTATCACATACATTTCTACACCCCATCCCTTCCCATCACAGGCCTTTCCACACCCCTTCCCCTATCAAACCTTCCCTTCCCTTCCCATCACAGGCCTTTCAAAACCCTTCCCCATCATTCCCATTTCCATTCCCCTATCTAACCTTCCCTTCCTCTCCCATCACATGCTTTTCAATACCCTTTCCCTTCCTATCACAAGTATTTCAACACCCCTTGCCCTACCTAAACCTTCCCCTTCCTTCCCATCACAGGTCTTTCTCCCCTCCATTCCCTTCCTATCACAGGTCTTTCAACACCCCTACCCCTTCCTTCCCATCACTCACATTTCAGCACCCCTTCCTTAACATCACAGGCCATTCTAACACCCTGAGCATAAGTCGTAACCCGTCGCCTTCTCCTCTCGCTTCACCAGTTATTGCATCGACATTGTAAAACCTTCGAGCAGTCTAATTCGTAATGCCTCAGATGAATTATGAAAAGAAAACATCGCGTACAGACTGGCAGCGAGTGTGTGTTTGTGTTTAAGTCTAATGTTCGAAGTGAAAATGAAGAAGACGAGATTTCTTTTTGTGCAATGCAGTGGTAGCTAGTTAATAGGATTAGATGTTATTCTTTGTAGGGTTGGAAGTTACGTTGAATTCCCTGCCTGTAGTTTTGGATCTTGAGGTGAAGAATTACTTGGTGTTTCAGGCAGACTGTCGTGTATGTAGAGTCTGATGGAGATGGTTTATATTGTCTGTGCGTGTAGAAGAAAAATATGGCCTATTGTTAGCGCTACTATTGTTTTATCTAATGTTTGACAATAAAGATGTTGATTTGAACTGAAAATGAGGAGTTTACAGGATTTCATGCTTTTTCGTTTCTCCTCCAAGTTTTCTTTTTTGTTTTTCTTTTACTTATATCTTTTTTTTTTTTAACAAATCTGCACTTTAACCTTTCTTCCAAATATTTTTTGTAAGAGTTTGTGTTATTTCATTGAGTTTGTTTCACGCTTCCCCTGAAAATTCCTGCAGCTGTTTCTTCTCTTCAAAATTCCTGAAGCCATTAATTCCAGTTTCCCACAATTTCTAGTCATTAATTCCTGTTTTTTCACGATTCCTCAAGCCATTCTTATCTTTAAAATTCATACAGCTTACAATTCCTGGTCTTCAAAAATTTCTTACCATTCCTACTTTTTAAAATTCCTACAACTTTCAAAATTCCTGTCCCCCAAATTCCTGCAGCTTATAAATCCTATTCAAAATCCCTATAACCATTTACCATCCAAAAAATTCATTGTCTAAACTGCTTTCAAAAAATCTTTATATCCTTTACTGTTTTTCATAATTCCTGCGGCCCTCCAGTAAATTTTGCACACATACACTAACAAGCCTCTTCAAACGTTCAGTGGCCCCAAAAATATATACTGTCCACATACTTTTCAATGTGTTCTATAGGGTCTATGAGATGCCCTGATTTATGAAGTGGATATGGTATGAATTGCCCGTGATAGAATGGTTACGTCCTGGCGCTTGTTCACGTCTCAATGAAAAGCTGATTGTCACAACATCCTTCACACACTCTCGCCAGGACCTCAGTGCCTGGCTGGATACTGTACTGAGGACAATTTAGGTCAGGGTGTGTTTTATAATCTGTTTTCATAGGCTTGTCCAGTCTACGTAATGTTATCAGTTAGACGGATGGTGTGAGGGTATGGTGCATGCTAAAGATTTGTTCAGCCTCTGAATAATGGTGTCCGGACCCAAAGAAATCCCTCACAGGCAATGTTGACTTTGGTGGTGTTGGGAAGTTTGCATTCTTGACAAGTGCTGAAGGCTGAGTGTTTTCAAGGTATGACATTATCGTCAAATTGAGTGTGGTAATTTTTGTTATGTAAACAGACTTGACGAGGCTTTTTTCACCTGAGGATAATTGACCATAAGCAACACAAGGGAATGAATCTTGAGACAGTGAAGCAGCCACTCGTGTGCAGGAGCATGAACCAACAAACACCAGTGGACCGTGACCACTGCGACTGGCTGTGGGGCGGGCCACACTCTGCTGGTTGGGCAGCAACACATTCCCTCGTGTGGAAACCAAGGTAAAGGTTATATATATGTATATATATTGAATACATTAATTATACTTCAAACACATACCACAAATATGTAGCTTTCTGTGTCTAATAAAGTGGCAAAAGTATATACATACAGACCAAGATCTTTTCACCTAATTGGCAAACTTATCAGGGTAATACAGAGTAATCATCCTGCATCAATTAGTAATTCCTTCTCAACCATCTAATAAAACTAAAAAGAAATAATTTTTTTGGCTCTGCCAATAAGTATATTCCATAACCTAAACAAATCACAGAAAATCAATGTGTTTAACACATAGAGCCAAACTTACAGCTGACTCTGAATCTACAGTTCTAAGTGGGCGAGCGAGGCAGACGGGGCAGCCCTCAGCCCTGCAGAGGTGACTGGCCTCAGCCATTCCAGACCAGACCTTTGTGGTGCTGCTCCAGACTGTGCACCTTTGCCTTGCGCTGCCCGGCACTCACCAGAGCTGTCCCTCACACCTCCAAGAGTCTCTCAGTGGTGAGAGAGATAAGCCGTGCAAGGTCTGGCAGTGATGCCCCAGTGGCTGGCGGCTGCCCCACGCCGCCTCGCACCCACACACGCCTGCTCCACACAACCCACTACCTACTAGCTTATTCAGACCAATCCGACGGCACAAACTGTTAACGGTACGACATCTTGGCATACTTTAGTCACCTGATTAAGACACGCAGAGGTAGATAGTCCCTAACATGAAAAATAATCTATGGCATGAATTTTTCAGTGAATCAAGGTCTGAACAAGTTAGTCATCCCACACACACTGTGTTTAACATTAAAGAACTAATGATCTACCTTATCATGTGTTCTTTCACCAATTAAACCTTTTCTTTCTCCTCGTTGGGCACTCACACGACTACGTCACTAGCGTCTGCGACTACGGCAGTTCGGGAAACAAAAGTGACTTGGCTGAGACACGAAACGTTTGGCTAGAAGAACCAGAAACAGTGAGTGAGTTAATTCGGTTTTCACAAAGTTGACGTTCCAAACCAAAACAGTTCCTGAAGATGGGTTTAAACACTTGACTTCCTACAACACACAATGAACCATTTCAATGTTTTCAACCTTTTCAAATTCTCTTTCTCTCTCTCCCAGTCACTCTTTCTCTCTTACACACACACACACTCACATCACAACAAATTATAACCATACTCTTGCTCTCTCTCTCTCAGTATCATTAAGAAAAGCTTCTGCTCAGAGCTGAACCTTTAAGTAACGATGCTGAGGCCACTGACCACTAAAAGCTATCAATATGCTCCACACCACCAGCACCAACACCAACACACAGGAGGGGGGCAGGATGGCGCACCCACCACCACCGCCACCAATACTCAGCCACACACAACACTGATGCGGCACCACTCACGGACCTGCACCTGGCTATGGGCTGCCTGGACTGATGATGACCAATCTGACTTGAGAGCATCAGTCTGTCCCAAGAATCAGAGAAAATTTTGGACGACTGATGATCTTTGAGTTGTTATGGACTGATGACTGAGGTAGCAGTTATGAAAACAAAACAGTAAATGGCTGATGCAGATTGGTTCCATGATGCTTGGTACCGAAATATTTCTCACATAATTTCTTGGCCTCTTTTGGTGCGTGAGTAATGGTGCGTGTGTGCGTCGCGCAATGCCGCCCCCCGTTCCGGGCCAGGTGCTTGGCACCCGGCACCCAGCACTCCGGAGATCCTGCGTGACATGCTTTCAGCATTCTGAAGTCCTACTTATTACCATCACAGCATACAAAGCTTCTGAAGCTAAAAACCTATTAAGCGGCAGTGTCTGATTATTGACAAGGTGGCCGCCGCTGCCAACGCCTCGGGCACCGACCCGCCGCTGGCCCAGGCCAAGGCGCGGAGCTGGGCGGGTCTCGGCCACGATGAAGTGACTCCTTTAGTTGCTTGCCGAGGGTGTGTGGCAGCTGGGCCGTCCTTGTTTACAAATGATATCCCGTTGTGGAGAAAAGTCTCGTACCGGCGTACAATTGGCAAGTGGCGGTGCCAGGCTCGTCTTCCTTCGCGCGTCCCCAGAACACTTAGCTCATAGCGTCCAATACTGCCTCGTGAGGTGGCTCCAGGAGCCTCTCCGGGAAATTCCATTAATACTATTCTAAATCACAATTAGGACTCACAGCATTGCCATATTCCAACACATGAACCTGGTTAATACAGCTTCCCTGCGCGGCCTCACGCCCGCCGCGGGGCCGGAACACTCGCGGCCCCGGGCATCCGCTCTCCACCGATCACTAAATACAAGAAGCACACAGAAAAAAGATACAATTTGAGAAGCACAAAAATATATGAATCTTGTTGAGTTTGTCTTGAGGACTCGAGGACGATACATTGTAAGGTTTGTCGAGACACTTGATATGAACAGAGTCAGTGCGGCGTGTCAGGCGTGGTGAGGCAGAAGTTTTGGGTAGGTTCTCACGAGACATGCATTAACCAGCGTTCTGTGTCACAAGCACCATAAGTCAACTCCCCAGCACGATAATTACAGTACAAATTAGCAGAACCAGAGTAGCGGCGGCGGCGGCGGCGGCGGCGAGCTCAATACAAAACAAGGAACTGTCTGGCTTCCGTCCCAAGCCCTTGCGGTAAATCAAATCTGGAAGAGTCCGTCCGTAACAACTGCTTAGCTTTAAGGGAATCGAGGTAGTGGTCAGGGGTGTAGTGTACATAGTGTAGCTTCCCTAGAAAAGTGTTGAGTGGGTGTTCCTTCCCCAGGCACGAGACACCATGCCAGACAGCACCAGAGACAGCAATGGGAGGTGTATAACAGCTTCCCACTCTGCTCTGAGAGGTATAACAACATCAAACAGCACTCAGAGATGTTTGACAACCCGTAACTTTCCTCAACTTCCTCCTATGTGCTGTTTGCAGATGTAACAGCAACAGAAGCAGCCCTGGGAGGTGTCTGACAGCCTCCCACTCTGTCATCTGTGTGCTGCTTTAGGATGCTTAGAATGCTGGAGGTGAAACAGCATCAGTAGCAAGAGGTGTCTGACAGCCTTGCACACTGTTACACCCATGTGCCGTTGCGAGAAATCTTGAGCCTGGGACAGAACAGCACCCAACACGCCCTTAGTGCACTTACTCGCTCTGTAACCCGGGTATTAGACAACCATGGGATAGCATGAGATGCCTCCCTCACGGCTGTGGTTTTAGTAGTACACGCAAGTGACAACAACTAGGATTAGACAGCCTTCTCCGAGTAATAGTTTATCTACAAGCTGTTTCTCGGTGCATGGTCTCCCCCTTCAGTTCCTGCAGATATCACAGAATATCTTACGCCTTCCTCAGAGACGTGGAGAATGACACGTCTCTCTCCCAATGGTCAAACCAGTCAACTAAAAGAGGAAGTGAGGTTAGGAGTGGCGTCGGAGGTGGTGCAGCTTCCCACACCCTCACAGCAGCTCAGGACACAGCTCCAGGACTAAAGCGTGAACCATAATCTGGACACAATGTTATCAAGCTGCCGTCAAGGCGTGAGGGGCTGCCCCCGGCCACTGAGGTACAGACAGCTCACATCCTGCTCCGCCACGCCTCAGGAAGCAATTTGTCTGGCTCAACACTCGTCCGCCGCGTGGCGCTGAACATTTTCTCCACAACAACGACAGCGCAGGAAACCCTCCTTACGGACCGCGGCTAAGCCGCAACACTCGAGTCCATCACATTGAAATATCACATAAAACAAATCATTAAAACAACTCTTGAGCTTCCCGGTTCCTCCCGCGCTGTGTTCCGTCACAACACCTAGTAAGGGACAATGGTTTGCGTCAGCGTCGCCGCACGTCGCTGACGCTCGACACAACTTGGCGATGCCCCTCGGGGCGATGACTGACCCTCAGCTCTCTTCCCCTAACACACAAGATAAAGCTTGCAAACAATAGCATAATACACTTGAGACTCTTGCATTGCGACCATAAAGTAATTTCTTCAACTCCACTAAACATATATAGTATATATATATAATAAGGAACTTTAGAAGAAGTATAATATAAAGTTATCTTTAAATAATAAGACCAGCTCCCTTTTTTTACAGACTAAATCCCTGGAATTTTCAAGCAAATATAATATTCTGGAAGCTACCAAGCAACGCCTGCAACTCTGCTCACCAGTTCCCGCCACAGGCACAGAGAAGACTCTCTCCCGTTCCAGGGAAGGCCGCCCCCCCGCCACACTTGTGACACTCCTGCTGCAGCACAGCAGCCTGGGCCTCGCCTTCCTCCTCTGAGGCGGCACACGCGTGGCCGCCGGTGCTGGCACAGGCTTTGCATCGCGGCGGCAGTGTGCGCCTCAGGACTAACTAACTAACACACACACGTTATTTGTATTATCCGCAGAGGTGAGCAAACTATCAACGCAATGAAACTTTGCCAAACGCCCTTAATGGTCTTCTCGACTCTTGCTGAAACAAATGATGAAAAGATTCGATGTTTGAATTTATCCCACGGAGAGTTGCTTTGCAGTCAGTAGGAGGAGGAAAAAAATATATATACTTTACCTTAAGACTAAACCAAGAAGCTACATAAAGACTCTAACAAAGAATAAGATGAGTCATCCTAGGAAACTCATAATTAAAATATATCAATATAAAACATCATCTAACAGACAACAAGACATTAAACACAGTAATGGTTGAATATTCACGGCGTTTTCCTTGAGCAATGGCGGAAAAGGTCGTCCTTCCATTCAGACAGACTGAGGCATGAACATTAAGAGTGAGGGTATATACAATCATTAGATCATGTCACACTATCATGCTTAATATGTATAGAGATTGAGTCCATGGTGTGCTGAGCAGGCCAAAAGGACGAGCGAATGACTGGCTGATACGGACTGTGCCTTGGGGCCACATCTTAGGTCCAGGTGTTAGGTGGACGCCTTGCGTTAGAAAAAAATGCTAGAGGTGTCTGTTAGGTCAGATGTTACTCAGTTCAATGCACTACAGCCTGCGACTCTCCTTTGATCTTCCCTTAAATACCTTGCAGTCAGAGAGCATTGAGCATATCTATTTGTCCCTTCAGTGCACTTCAGATACTGACAGTTTTCTTCTTATAAATAAATTGCACTATGAAGGTGATTACAATGTTGTAAGGCCTGAAGTATGATGACTTTTCTTACTTGGAGATTTAAACAGAACATTGAATTTTCTCTTCCTGTAAATAACTTGCAATAAAATGGTGCTTAGAATATCTGAAGACCTGAAATATGGTGACTGTTTTTACTTGCAGGTTTAAACAGAACATTAAATTTGTCACCTTTGATGACAATAAGTATTTGATGTCATACTCAAATTATTACTGCAATGCATCTTAAGTTTTGAGCAATATTTATAAACCATTACATAAACAGAAACTAAAGGATGATCAATTTTTTCCCTTTTGACCAATCTGGAATTCTGGTTCTTGCAATGTAATACAAAAACTGAGATGTTGTTTGTACAGAAGAAAAGTTTAAGGGCCACGTGAATTTTAATACATATGTGCTGAGACTATGTTATCATTCTCTTAGGCATTCCTATGTTCCTCTGGTCTATTTAGTGACACACAAAGACACTAGTGAGGCCTTCAATAACTAGTAGGGAATTAAGGGAATCATTTGGAGCCAGAGCTGAGTCACCATCGCAAACACCTTACACCACAGCACAGTTTTTTGGTTGAGTTTTCCAATGAGTGTTTGTTTGTTAGTTTGTTTTGTCAGCACACCATGAGAACCATATCACACATCTATATTTTACATCACCCCACTAAACGTTATTTACACTGAGATAATAATGATAATAATAGTAATAATCATCAAATCAGAATAAACAACGGCGGAAACAAACCTGCCTGAATTATGCCTTGTGGGGTGATAGGGGACAAAGGAGGTGGTGGAAGAGAGGGCCAAAAATAAGTGCTTTTATCCATGAACCGTCTGACAGAGGGGGAGGATCGAGGAGCTTTGTGAAGGGTTCGACTGACTGCAAGACACGCCAGCACGCAGCTCACATGTTACCTGAAAACTGTGGACCAAGCCACTCCACATGACAAAGAACAGCTGATTGGTACGAACGTGGATGAACTAAGATGCATCACGTCAACTACAGTGAAACACGTCATGATATTCCTTCCTAATGAAAATGGACATTGAACTTACTGTTAAAATGTATGTAAATGTAAAAATATTCCCTGTAGTATCTAATAAACTGTCTCACAGCGGCATATGATAAAATACATATCCGGAGCGCCCGCCCTGACCGTCCCTCGCGGGCCCGGACTGGCGGGTCGCCCCGGCCATCCGGCTGATACAGTATACTGGGTGGGGGAGCGCGGGGTCGCCCGGACCGCCGGGGCAGAGCCACAGTTGTGAAGGCAAGGAAAATTTACCTTAGTGAGTTCCGTCTACAGTGTTTTCTCCTCCCATGGGCTGAGAGGCTACATGCGGCACCGCAGCGCGGCGCACAAATCAGAGGTATCGAGGAGGTATCATTATTGCATTGCTTTGACCTGAGTGGACACCGGCCTCACCCATGTCCACGAGTAACCACTCCTACAACTTAGGAATAACTTTGATCTACCGGCTTCGGGGCGCGGCAGGCTGACCACCCACGGCCGCCCTGCACCCCGCGATACACACCACCCTGAGGGGCAGCCCGGCACATCCGTCCGCCCCGGTGCCCCCGCACTCCCCCATCGTGATTATAACGTCTGATTCCTGAGGTAGAGAAGATACCGGTATGTGTGAAGGCGGGGGCCAGGAAAGCATTGTCAAAACTACGTTCAGTGTTGGTACTGCATCGTGCTGACTCTGAAAATTATTCAAGTTAACTGCATAAAACAAATTGTCTGGGAAAACAACACCTGGTTGTTGGTATTTGCTAGATCTGTTATGCACTGAATGTATCCAAACTATGATAAAAATTGAGTCGTCGAATATATTCCCAAACAATGTTCTGAGGTATTGAGGTTGTGCCCACCCTGAACAGCCATGCGTGGCCTCGCAGTACTGGGTGACCGCTTCCCTGGCCGCCGCTTAGTTAACTATGGACTGTAACCTGCATGGCTTTCGTAAAATGAGTAAAACAACTGTGATACAAAATTAGATAAATAAAAAGTTCTACTATAGCATCAAATAATTACAATATACTTTGGGATGCACTGTAAATATATACAGACATATTTCTACAAAGAACCAGCAATTACACTGACATACAGCATTGATGGAGGCCAAGTCTTTCTTGCTTACTAGCGGAAAAGATGCACAGAAACTCCTGACTTTATTCCTGATAATGACACTGTTTGTACTAAATGGATGATGACACGAGAGCCCCCGCCGGCCCCACAGACCACCGCCACCACTGCCGCCGCCTTGGAGCAGGCCGCCACTGAGCGTCTGCCTCCCACAGCCGAGCACAGCCCTGCATGGGAGGCAGAAGAGGTAAAAACATCCAGTCTCAAAATATAGGCTTGAGGTAATGCCGCAGAGGCTCGGCAAGCTTCAGGCGCGGTGCTGAGGCTCCGGCAGGTCTGTGGCGTCGCCAGGAGTCCACCTAAATTTATGAAACAAGGAAAACAACGGGTGGGGGGCGGCCCTGCAACACACCAGCTGGCGCCCCGCACGCCCCGTGCACCACCGCCCCGCCGAGCAACCCAGGCCCAGCGCCCCAAGCAAGTGCCTGGGGCACCAGCAACCTCGGCTGCCCAGGTGGGGACATGCATGGCCTGGGAGTGTGGCAGCGTGGTGGCTGCCGCTGCACCCAGCAAGGCCGCTGTGTGCACTGGGGTCGCCATGGCCAGCGTCACGAGGCCGCCGTGCCGTTGCATCACCACAGGTCCCTGCCCTGATTCCTGAGGTTGAAATGCAAACCTGAATAATGAATTTAATTAAATTAAACTGTTTTTACTAAGGTTGTGATGAGGAGTACGAAGATCACAAAAAATACTTGTGTTTGTGATGCCTTTCCATTAGAAAGGGAAATTTCTAATGAAAAAGAAACCTGCAAACTAGTGATTCTATCTAAGTCAATGTTTTCCCTTATACACAGCAACGGCATGTGACAAAAGTAAGGAAACGACTCTTTCTTCAGTAAAAATAGTAAAAATATATTATTGGCTCTTCTGCATGGCTTATCCCAAGAGTGTCGGCCGGGCGTGTGCCGGGGACCGCTGCCGCCTGGAGGGACTCACGCTGCGCCGCCGCCGCCGCCCCAGCCGCTGAGGCCAGGCGGCCGCCGCCGTGCCATGGCAGCACAGCCGGGCAGGACACAGCCTGCCCACACTGGTGCCCACTCAGGGAAGGTCAACAAACTTATCACACATGGAGTTCCACGTCTAAGATAACCTGGCAGGGCTTCATAATGAACGGTAAAACAAAGGAAGGTGGCACTCCTTGATTCCCTGAACCCATTATTCCTTCAGCTTAAATAGCCTGACATGACTTCCTAAATGAATGGCTAAACAAAGGAAGATGGTGCTCCTTTACTCCCTAACTCAATTTTTACTTTAAGTAAGATAACATAACATGGCTTCCTTAATGACTGGTATAACAAAGGGAGAATCACATTCCTTTATGCTATAAAACCAACACTTTCCTCAACTAAGATAACCAGAAGGTCGCCCTACATGGCTTGGTCAAGGGCACAACAGAGTGGAGGGACGAGGCAGCAGCAGCGGTCCCGGACAGAGCCCTCCTAACATGTACTTTACTCCCTGACTGAGTGACGCCTGGCAGCCTCTCAACGCTCCGGGCTACCTCAAGGTCAAGTGGTGACTGGTTGCTAGGCGGCAGAAGCGTCACTCTTGAGTTGCATCGATAATTTGGACTCGGACTAGCGTGTGTCTTGAACTGATAGGCGGCGGAAACTAAGTGTGATTTGAACTACAGAACCGAACCAGTGACAGATGGTGATGAGGTAAGAAGTTTGTACAGTAGTTTGAGCATTCTAAGATCCTCCAAGTATTATTATTACATTATTATTATTTATTATTATTACGATTATTATTATTAGCTTTATTGTAGTTATTACCAGCGTTATTAATAGTATTACTAGTATGATACAAACAGTACCAACGAAAGTGCTGTCAGTGTACTTGCTTCTTTCTTAATGGTATTAGAGTTACAAAACATTCCTGAAAGCCATTAGATGAGGTTGTCGGGGCGCGCGCCGAGACCCGAGGGGAGACTGGCCAGCGGAGGACCCGGATGAAGCTCGAGGTCGTCCGCTGGCTGGCACTCACGACGTCGAGGCCTCGGCAGCGCCTCTCAGAAAGTCTCTGGACGATCTGAATCACATATTCTTCGGAGAAAAATAATAAAAAGACCGTCAGAACCGCCAGAAACACATCTTTAGCGTTTATCTCCCTGCAATATGAGGACAAGATATCTGCATCATCACAGCACGAACGACCACCAGACGCGGCCGGCGGGGATGGGGTGAGGGTTGGGGCGTGAGGTGAGGTGGTGGGGGGTGGGAGGGGTTGGAGGGCATGTCTGGGTGCAGGACCAAGGATCATGTATATCACCTTCTCATGAGTACTCACTATGACCATGTAATATTGTCTCAAGCGCTGCGGAGCTCACACTTGTAAACATAACCTGATGTTGGTTCACTATGTACGATGATTTCCATATGGAGGAGACTCAAGCCAATCGGATGCTGCGACAAAACTGAGAAAAAAAGGCTTATCCCATACGGAGTACAAATACGTATGGCTTGGACTATATCAGATCTCCATATAATTGGCTTAATTTTCGATTAGTTAGAGTGGCTGTGTTTACAAGCTACTACTGATATAAAACTGAGGTAGAGTGTTGATTGGATAACCTGATGAACATACCTGCATGAACAGCATAACAATGAACTGTGTAGTGTGGGCACAGAACTCAGGCCTCGGGGTGTAGGGCTAAGAACTTAGGACCCGTACAGTATACTTTCATCAAGTAGGACCCTACACCTGCAGAGAACATCGCGGTTGTCCACCTCAAGGACTCCCAAGGATCGCAAAAGTGTGCAGAACATTTCTACAGGATCTGAACCACCTGGAATCATAAGGAGTGGCAGTAGGAGGGAATTTAAGGCGTGTAGGTGGTGAGACATGTGTGAAAAAGTGTTAAGGAGTGAAGGATGTGCCTGTAGGGGTGTGGCAAGAAGTACAATGCATGTGTGTGGACAGTACTATAGATTTTGTGAAAGTAGGAGAGACAGAGGGTGTGTAGATGAGGCAAGTAGGACATTATGTTTAGGAGTGAAGGACATGCCTGCAGGAGTGTGGCAAGAGGTAGAATGCATGAAGGTAAGTGTGTAGACAGTATTATAGATTTTGTTCCCTCCAGAAGATAAGATTAATGTGCAAATGTGATGGTGAGTGTGTCAGGATGAATGTATCGAGGTTATATTCAATTTTTTCTCTCTCTTAGTGAATGAACGAATTGACGAGGAGGCAAAGGGAGGAAGAAGAAAGCGTTACCGACATTATCAGAGAATATAATTAATGTGTGTGTTTTAGGAGTGGCATAAGTAGAAAGTCTTACTATCATTAATATTTGCCAAGTGTCCTATATGTTGAAGCTCAGAAGAAGGAAGAATCAGTAAGAGGAAGGAATACATTAGGAGTGGCAGAGGAGGAAGAAGAAAGCCTAACCATCATTAATAGTGTGTGTGTTGAAGCTTAGAAGAATCAGTGAGAGGAAGGAATACATTATGATCACAGCGTGTGGACAGAGCACCCTTATCTCCTTTGTTACATACGACTGTTACTGCCCCTTGTACAGGCCAGAGGAGTGACCAGCCGCGCCGCCGCCCCCGGACACAGAACCACCTGCATCCGGGGCTGCGGCGGTGTCCTGGACATTGGCATTCTTAACTCCAGGATGGTAGGAGTTGATGTGCGTCCATAGGGAGTACTTGTTGCGGAAGACCTTGCGACAGTAGAGACACAGAGCCTCTTCCTGAACTGAGTGTCTGATCTTGAGGTGCTTCTTGAGGTTGGCACGGTTGCTGATCAGTTTGTGGCACACCGGGCATGGACGCGCCTCATACGGGTTGTCCTCTGGGGAGAAGAAGAACAGGCACTGTAAATGTTGGTCAGTTGGTTGATCAAGGTTACATCAATGGTCTACTAACTTATCTTTAAAAGTAATGTAATGTTATGTAATGTTTATAGAGAAAGGGTAAAGCTAAACAGGACTACCTAATACTTAAAACTGAAACCACACATAAGTACTGAGTTCTAGGCACACTCCCACACACTGCCACTGCTATGAGACCTCTGTGTGTAACCCTTCCAAGTGTTCCGGCATCAGGGACTTGTAAACTTACCATAAGGCAACTACTGCAGCCTGTGTGTTTGCCAGCAAGTACCCTCCCAATTAGAGCAAGCTCATTACAGCCGATCTTCGGGTACTGCCGGTACCTTCACACACCTCGTATTCCATCCCCCTTGCTCAAGTGGGGACAGTAACCACTCCTTGTCAGTGGAAAAATCTCAGCCTGAGCAAGGCTTGAATCTCTAAATGCCAAGCTGGAACCTAAGAGGGTAGAGCCTTAATGAACTGAGCTATCAGAGCAGAGCAGAGCAGTGTGACTGTGAGTGCGTGTGTGTGTGTGTGCAGAGGGAATTGCTTATGAGGTAAGACTTACATAGTGGTAAGATGCCACTCATCAGCCTCATAATTCAATGATATATCAGCTTGTGAAAGTGTGTATGTGGACACGCTACATGATTTTGGGGCTTTGAGAACATCTTACCAGGCAGACAAAGGCAAGGACTCTCCCTTCACTACAGCACCCTACACTTGTCCTGCAGGGAGGGGCTAACTATCCTAATCTATATGTAATCTTTGTAGTTTTGAGAACACCTTACCAGCCAGGAAGTGCCAAGCAAGGACTCTCCCTTCACTCCACTACAGCCAGGTCATGCTTCCCCTCAGTCCTTCACTATGTCCTAGAGGGAAGGGACTACCTGACCTGAGTCTTACCAGCCAGGTGCCCATCACGGACTGTCCCCTTCACAACACAACACCTTACAGTTGCTCTACACTAGCCTGAGGGGAGGAGGCGACTTGCTTGAAACTCCCACCGGCCAGGACTCGCCTCCACACTACACACTCTACACCTAGGCTACGGGTCCTGGGGGCAGAGGGGCTGAGGGACTAACTAGCCTGAGACGAAGCCGGCAGCTGCCACTGGACTAACGGCTCACCTGACTACACTTGTTAGGAGAGGAGGAGGTGGTGGTTATATGGGCTCGTACGTGCTGGAATTGTAGGGCCGCATTTTGCATCGCTTGACGTGATTTCGGAGATTGAAAGCCATCGATATGCGAACTCCGCAAAATTGGCAATTTACAGGTTGTCGGGAGGGCCACCTTTTAGTATCTTTCGGACTGCTGCCTGTCGACAAATTTAGTGCCATATCTGAAACAAGGCAAACATGAGTCAATCAAAAAAGGGAGTATGAGGATGGTGAAGACTACTTTTAAATGATCAGGGATGCAAGCTTTACACTCAGTCAGGAATGCATGGAAATTAAGCAAAAAACTATGAAAAGGATCAGGGAAAGGAAGCTGAGGGCATTTTTCTTTAGTTCATCCCAGCTTTGGTTTGGTTTAGTGGCTACGAGTTCCTGGGCTCAACTCTAAGTGTCAACAGTGATGCCCACGTAGAAAGGCTGACTTGTGTGTGTGTTGCAGTCACCTTCCGGCGGCTCGTGGCTCTCAAACCCACAAGTTAATGCAAGAGTCTTTTCATTACTTGGCCAATCAGAGGAGGACACGTGAGCCCATATAAGCACTGAGAAACGGCAAAGGAACAGGACTAACTAAAGGGCCTGTTGTGTTCGTGCTGCCTCGCACAAACACAAACTAGAGCTGAATAAAGGAAGGGAACAAATAAATAAATAAATAAACTGACATAAATAAATGCATAATGTTGTTGCCTTGTATGAACACAAATAAATAAATAAATAAATAAATGAATAAATTAAACAAAAAAAGACCCAATTTTCACACACACAAAAAAAAAAAAAAAAAAAAAAAAAAAAAAGTAAGAAAAAACAGAAAAAAAAAAGATAACCTCTTCAACAAAAGTAAATTCCAGAAAATTTCCAAATAAAAATATCTTCAGCAAAAACTAAACAGAAAAAAAAAAAAAAATCCCCAGAAAAAATTCTCCAGAAAACTTGAAAATTTTAAACAAATAAAAACTCCAACAAAACAAACAAAAAAATCCCCAAAAATTAGCTTAAAAATAAAACTAATAAGAAAAGCCAAAATTAACTTTAAAAATTTCTGACTAAAACAAAAAACTACAAAAGAAAAATAGAAGAAAAAAACATTTAATACCTGTTTATAATGAAGTCTCTCTCTCTCTCTTTTTTATATCGCAACATTGTCTTGCTGAGTGTGTGTTATCAAGGTCTGGAATTATTAGTTAAAATGCCTCTTTGCCAATGTACAATCAGCTCGGTCTCCCTCATCCTTGTTATCTAATGCTGTGACCTTAAGGATACAGACAGACACTTATAGTATAGAGGATGTAAACACTGGCACAGGGTACGTACTGTTGCTGCTCCGTAACGCCATAAAGAAAAGAATAAAGATGAAAGAAAAACAGAGTTGAAAGTAAGGTGTGTACAGGACTGTACCCAAGGGAGGTCAGGGGGTCAGATGACCCCCCCCAATCTGCTACAAGGTTTACTTTCTGAGAAAGTCAGAACAAAAAAAATGGGACTTCTCTGATGCATTTCTGGAGATATAAGATATTGTGGATTCTTCTTGTTATTCTTATTCCATTAATTGCCTACATAAAGATGAATAAACATCAGGAATATGAACACAGAAATGTCTATTTTTCTAAACCTTGAACCCCCCAGCTGATTTGGCTCACTTTGCTCACCACTCACCCCTCTTCAAGTGCCTACAAAGGGTCACAATTAGAGGAAAAGATCCCCCCCATTTACTGCTCTGGGTACAGCACTGTTGTGTTCTCAGACGCTTTGGGCTCATGACCCTAAATATACAGTCATTTATAGTATAGAAGGTACATTCTTCAGAATGACATCAGTTTGGTATAAAAGACTCCAAGGCAACAGCTGGTCAGGGTGTCACCAGTGTAATACCCAGAAGTCACTTCACCAGCACTGCAGAACAATATAAGATTTGCCTCATAAATCAGTCACCACTTAATGTAATAAAACAGATGATGTGTGTGTGTGCTCATTAAAACATTGCAGAACTACATGAGACTGCCTGGTAAATAAATCACAGTTACATGTAATAAGACAGAATGATGTGTGTGTGGTTATTGAACACTGCAGAACTAGGCAAGACTTGCCTCGTAAAACAAATCACCACTTAATGTAATAAAAAAGAATGATGTGTGTGTGCTCAGGGGAACATCACAGAATTAAAGATTTCCTTGGTGTATAAATCACTGGTATTTGTCACAAAAGAGAATAATGTGTGTGTGAAGAAGCAGCTGAGCAGATAAAAAATAAACCAAAATCATATGGACTGTTTTTTTATTTTCCAAACTGACGCAGGCGGCAAGTCAGTCAGGTCCAACAGCAACAAAAAAAGCAAAGTGCGGTGAAGCATAAAAAAAAAATATATATAGTTTGATATATATTATGATTTAACCGAAAACAATACAATAATAATAACAACAAGAACAAAAAATAACTAAATAGGGATAAAAAATATATGTACAGTATATATGTCAACTAAATAACAACTTGGGATTGCACTAAAACAGGAAAACAATAAGAAAATGTGCCGAATGTACTTGTGTCAATGTCGATCTTAAGCCCATAGTAAAATAGTAGCAGCAGCAGCAGTAGTAGTAGTAGTAGTAGTAGTAGTAGTAGTAGTAGTAGTAGTAGTAGTAGTAGTAGTAGTAGTAGTAGTGTAAGATTGAGAATAGTAGTAGTGGTAGTAGAAGTAGTAGTAGTAGTAGTAGTAGTAGTAGTAGTAGTAGTAGTAGTAGTAGTAATAGTAATGTAAGATTGTGAATAATAGTAGAAGTAGCAGCAGTAATAGTAGTAGTGATAGTAGAAGTAGTAGTGGTAGTAGTAGTAGTAGTAATAGTAATGTAAGATTGTGAATAATAGTAGAAGTGGCAGCAGTAATAGTAGTAGTGGTAGTAGTAGTAGTGGTAGTAGAAGTAGTGGTAGTAGAAGTAGTAGAAGTAGTAGTGGTAGTAGTAATAGTAATGTAAGATTGTGAATAATAGTAGAAGTGGCAGCAGTAATAGTAGTAGTGGTAGTAGAAGTAGTAGAAGTAGTAGTAGTAGTAGTAGTAGTAGTAATAGTAATGTAAGATTGTGAATAATAGTAGAAGTGGCAGCAGTAATAGTAGTAGTGGTAGTAGTAGTAGTAGTAGTAGTAGTAGTAGTAGTAGTAGTAGTAGTAGTAGTAGTAGTAATAGTAATGTAAGATTGTGAATAATAGTAGAAGTAGCAGCAGTAATAGTAGTAGTGGTAGTAGTAGTAGTAGTAGTAGTAGTAGTAGAGCTCAGCTGCAGTATTGTAAGATCGAAAATAAGAGTAGTATTCATAATAGTATTTTAAGATTGAGAATAACAGAAGTAGTAGTAATAGTAGAAGCAGTAGCACCATCCCCACCCCCCATTTAAAGCAGTACCAATAGACAACTGAACCCCCTCAGTAATAAATTCCAAGACCCTCGACATTCACACGAGCAGATTCGGCACAAACAAGGTAACATAAGAAGGAGGAGCAGCCCGGAGGATGTCACACACATTGTACACACTCCGCCCGACACTCCTCTTATAAAACAACAAGGGTCTATATACAACAACACAATAATACTAACTGCTCGGTAAAAAGAATTTGAGTCCTGCTACGTCGATTAACACATAATTTATATACGGTAATAAATATTCTATCACAGATAATCGTAACACCGAATTCTTTCTTGGGCGTGTGATTGGTTGATTGATATGAGCGTTGGTCGACCAAAGCTGACAGCGGTTGTGATGAGGTCCATATTCTTAAACGTACTGAGCTCCCATTGCGACTATTTTCCAAGGCCACGGAGAAGATTAACCAGGTTTTCATGGGTGTTTTGTCCGTTCATGGTGAAGGAGTCATGTAAAACTGTCACCAGCATCACAAAACAGTCCATGAAAATCCCAACAACTTCCCCGAGAGGCTTATCAAACAGGCAAACTAAAGTGCCGATACATTTAAGAATACAGGCTGCTATGACACTCTTCATCGTCAATTTGTACACTATTCCAGTCAGTAATTGCATTATAGAAAAACAATACCCTGGTACTTGCAAGTGTGACATCCAGGCTAGCACAGTTTACCTTCCCCAGGCTTCCCCAGATACCCTTTTATCAACCAGCCAGATAGGAAAGTAAGTTGGAAAGTTTCGTTTAGTCGGCGCAACATCTGTGGTCATATGCCGCAGAGAGACAGAAGGGGAAGGAATTATAGGAGAAGGGAACAGATCCCAGGAGACGGGACACAACCCCCGATTAATACCTGGTACCCAATCACTGCTGGGTGGACAGGGGCGTAAGGTATCGAAAAAGCCGCCCAAATTTTCCCACTTCGCCCGGGAATTGAACCCGGGCTCTCTTAGTTGTGAGCCGAGTGTGCAAACCACTGCACCACGAAGCCCCCGTCAACAGCTGTGTGGGTTGCGTGTTATTACAGTTTCAATTTCCCAGATTTTCCCAGGTGCACATCTATTGACAAGCCCAAAAGGGGGGATGAAACAATGGGTGGGTTGTGTGTTGTTACAGTTTACATTCCCCAGGTTTTCCCAGGTACACATTATCGCCCAGTCCAAAAGGAAGGACGAACAGCTGGGTGGGTTGCATTCTACTACAGTTTGCATTCACCAGGTTTTCCCAGGTACCCGTTTATCGACCAATCCAAAAGGGAGGAGGAAATGTTAGGTGGGTTCTGGGTCACCACAGTTTACCTTCCCCAGGTTTCCCCAGGTACCCGTTTATTGACCAGCCACAAAGTTAAGATGAAAAGTTGGGTGGGTTGCATGCCACTACAGTTAACCCGGTAGCAGCGGGGATCATGTTTCTTAATGGCACCCCCAAGCGAGAAAAATGAGAAAAAATCACCCCTCACACAAACCATTTCATAATATATACAAAACATTTGTGATCAGATTATGTATCATCTATTTTGGGGGGTTTAAATCATGGCACAAATTTGGCCCGTCGCTGCTACACGGTAAAGCCACAAATTTGGCCCGTCGCTGTTACCGGGTTAAACTTCTCTTAATTACCCCAGGTACCTATTTATTGACAAGCCCGAAAGGAAGGATCAACAGCTGGGAGGGTGCTTTGTGTCGAGTGCTAGGGCTGGAATTAAACCTAGGCCTAGGGATTCGCAGCTCGGCATACTGACAACATTGTCATGGCTCGTGACAAGTTCCCAGGGTGTTGTTCTCTTGATACATGCAGTGACTGGACTGATGTGTATGGACTGGTGAGCAGACCTTACACTGAGACAGGCACACCTATACAACACACTCAGAAGGACACACATACTTTTACACACACACACACACACTCATACCAGCACCTTTACAGACATAAGACATATTAGATGCAAACATACACATGGACAAGGACACATACATAGACATACACATACACACAAAGACTCACAGATATACACATAAGATTCTTACAGACACAAGGACATGGACACATACACAGGATACATAAACACATTTCTAACTTAGCACATCCACATACATCCACACACAAGCACAGTAGAATCATACACATACAAAGGACATGAACACATACACGACATAACAAACTCCTTCCACACACCTGGTCCCTAGAAACACACACTGGAATGGCGCTTATTATCCTTCTCCCTCCACACACTCACTGGGCTTGTTGCACCAATTTGTACGACTTCTTCCACTTAGTACACGCACCAGGAAAGATACTACTCTAAGAGAACTGGGATGAGGTATAATACTGAGTCACTGCCACAAAACAAATGTTCATTATTTTTTTGGTGGTAGTATTTTCACATCATGGATTAAGTGCGGTGCAGTCTGTAGTGAAGCCAGAAGTTCCACGGACACCCTTTTTTTTTTTTATATATATCTGGCCTATAGTGCCAGTAGGCTATCATGATGGAGCCTGTTATTTGGCCCAAGCCTGTTAGCAGCACAGGCAAGTGTTTTATAGTGATGCCATTCTTGCTTGGCTCATGCTGCCCCCCAGAGCTCCACTTGATCCTTTTTAAAGACAGGTTCTCTAGAGTTCAGGTTGATTGGTGGTTTTCAGAGCAGAATGTGGGTAGTCCTGGGCCACGCGGCAATGACTGAACATTGTCAGCTCGTAGCGGTGGACGGGACTCACGCCCGGGTCCCCTAGGACACCATGCACACACGCTGGCCACTCAGCCACTGCTACCACTAACTCTTTCACATGTTTTCTCTCTCTTACAGAGGATCAATTGGTCCTTATTGCATAAATTTATATGGTCTCAAAAGCCCTTTAAATATGGTTAGTCCTGAATATATTTAGGAAAGTCTTTGATCCAGTCTGTGAGTTTGTCTTTCTTGTTGCTTAATTAAAAGTAACTTTTCCACAGTAGTTCTCCCTGACACAAGTACTAACAGGAACAGTGTGTACAGAATGGTGGATCTACCCTTGATTAAGGCACTTTTGTCTTGAGATACTTTGTCCTAAATTTATATATTTGTGACAGAATAGGCAGTGGTCATCCATGTACTCACGACACATTCATTGACACAACACAGGTTCCATACACACACACACACTCACACACATACACAGTCTACAATAAATATTTCTATACATGGCTCACTGTGCAAAATAAATGGAGATACAAAACATACACACATAACTTGAGTATTTATAACTAAGATTCCTCTATAGGTTAGGTAAATAACGTCCGCCGTGTCCCACCCAGGAGAGAAATCGTGAATGAGGCAAGCAAGTGTTGGCGAGGATTAGAACCAGCAGGCGAGAGGAAGGGTGAGTGGGTGGCTAGTATGCAGAGAAACAACAACAACAATAATATACAAAGAGTGAATCACGTCGGCCCAGATCTCTAGTTAATAAATACTGATAAGCGACAATTCCAGCGTCGGTGATTCACGTCAAGGCCTCGGTACAGTGGTCTGAGAGGGACGTGTACGCAGCCTAGTTTGCCCTAAGATGCTTGTGACCTGCCTCGCCGCACCACTGAAGCCACCGCTGCAGGCTTCTGAGATCACTGTGGTTGGAGGAGTAAAGCTTGTGTGTCATTCACCATGGTCTGATCAAGTGCTGGACTCTCGACTGCCCAAAGAGTTAAGGCTGCATAGGTATGGCTGTGCATGTGTGTGTGTGTGTGTGTGTGTGTGTGTGTGTGTGTGTGTGTGTCATTCACCATGGTCTGATTATGAACTGGACTCTCAACTGCCCAGAGTATTAAGGCTACATCAATATGGCTGTGACAGTTGGATACTTATATTCATGTACGTATGATCCTAACTCTGAGCCTATTCCTGTCCAATGCATTGTGTGTGTGTGTGTGTGTGTGTGTGTGTGTGTGTGTGTGTGTGTGTGTGTACGCAGAGACTGAGACAAGGACTGGTGACGGTTCCTCCTATCACCTGAGGTACAGAAGTTGAAGGCAAAGCTCACACAGCGATGCTAAACTATTGCAAACACATTAAGTAGTCCTCCGCTGTTGTGTTCTAGCTTACTGATACCAAAACACTTCCTTTACGCATCATAATTTATGTTGCACGAGATTCATTTAATTACTCTTAGACTTCAATAAACTGAGGATGTGGCAGCGTTCCCTCACACAGCACCGAAATAACACACTAAACGCTGCTCAGCTTTCTTAAGTATCCAAGACAAGTATACAAGACAAGATAGAGAAAGGTACATCCTCAAGTAGGCACCAACAAGAGGGAGGAGGAGGTTAATGTGCGAAGATGGTGCCATAGAAGACTGAAGAAGGAGGTGAGGTGTTCAGTAATGGTTCTGTACATGAGCGGTCAAGGAAGAGAAGGTTGAGTGAAGACGTCGGAGGGTGACTGATATCTACTAGGGACAAACAAGAGGAAGGGGTTAATAAAAGAGAATGGCAGGTTGAGAGGTGAGGTGTTCAGTAATGGTTCTGTACATGAGCGGTCAAGGAAGAGAAGGTTGAGTGAAGAGGTCGGAGGGTGACTGATATCTACTAGGGACCAACAAGAGGAAGGGGGAGGTTAATAAGAGAGAATGGCAGGTTGAGAGGTGAGGTGTTCAGGAAAGGAGCACATGAGCGGTCAAGGAAGAGAAGGTTGAGTGAAGAGGCTGGAGGGTGACGGATATCTATTAGGGACAAACAAAAGGAAAAAGGAAGGAAGGGGTAAATAAAAGAGAATGGCAGGTTGAGAGGTGAGGTGTTCAGTAATGGTTCTGTACACGAGCGTTCAAGGAAGAGAAGGTTGCGTGAAGAGGTCGGATGGTGACGGATATCTACCAGTGACTAACAAAAGGAAGGAAGGGGTAAATAAGAGAGAATGGCAGGTTGAGAGGTGAGGTGTTTAGTAAAGGACCACACGAGCGTTCAAGGAAGAGAAGGTTGAGTGAAGAGGTCGGAGGGTGACTGATATCTACTAGGGACTAAGGAAAAAAAGAGGTAATACTTGAAGATAGCGACATGGGAGATGATAGAAGGTGGGTGTTTGGTATTAGTAAAGGTTCAGTACATCAGTTGGGGCGAGGTTGAGGCTGGTGGGCAATTTGATATTCACTAGTATGTATAAATTATCAAAAACCTAAATGTCCACTCACTCTCCTTGGACACGTTAGCTGAAGGGGCAACCAATGGGATAAAAGGATGTAACTTCTCCCTATTACAGAAGCTGGTGGATAAGACTGAATGGAATATATGACAACTATCTGCCCATCCACTCTCTTCCTGGGCACCAACTGAGGGGGGAACCTACGAGACAGATTCCTGAACCACTCCACTGCAGGAAAAGGTTGACAGGTTAGAGGTATAAGGGAGGAGACCAGCTGGAAGACCGAAGAAGCCCTGGGGACGGTGTGCAGAGGAAGACATGTGAAGAATGAACACTACGGAGGAGTATCTAATCATCAAGAATGGGGGAGACTCATAGGGTCGGATTTTAAAACATTTCGTCGCCAAAGTTCACCTATTTGACAAGGCTTTCCTATGAGTCTGGGGTATTTCCAGAAGTAGTTTTATGACCCTGGTGGTAGTCTGACCCTTCTTCTGTACCGTGAACCTAAAGAACCACTCATTAGACCCTGATTGACCCCATCTTTGACCAATAGAAATACTTGATGAGAGAAGTGAAAATGTCTTATAATACCAACCATAGCCTGTCCAACCCCATGAGGGAGAATAAGGATGTTAAATGAGAAGCTGAAGAGCGTAGGTTGTTATGTGTGAATGTAATGAAATAATGAACTTGAAGTGTGAGATTCTTGCCTACACTAAAGCCAGGATGGTATGCTCAAGATGGTGGGAAGGAATGGGAGAGAGGAAGAGAGATTAGAAGGAGGAGGAGGAAAAGAAGGGAGAGAGGAGGAGGAGAGGGGAAGGGAAAGATTGAGGGATGGAAGGATACTTAGAAAGGTATAGAAAGAAAGGAGAGAGAAGGAAGAGGAGAAAAGAGAGAGAGAGAGAGAGAGAGAGAGAGAGAGAGAGAGAGAGAGAGAGAGAGAGAGAGAGAGAGAGAGAGAGAGAGAGAGAGAGAGAGAATGGATAGACAAATTAATATCCTACGGGAAGAGAGAGAGAGAGAGAGAGAGAGAGAGAGAGAGAGAGAGAGAGAGAGAGAGAGAGAGAGAGAGAGAGAGAGAGAGAGAGAGAGAGAGAGAGAGAGAGAGAGAGAGAGAGAGAGAGAGAGAGATAAGGAAGGCTACAGAAAGGCATTTTTTTTTTTTTTTACAGCAGAGGAGACAGTTCAAGGGCATAAGAAAAGAAAACAACAACGAAAAAAAGAAAAGAGCCTGCTACTTACTGCTCCTGAATAGAGTAGAGGAGTGGCCAAAAAGAGAAATCAATTTCAGAAGATGTGTCCTGATACCCTCCTCTTGAAAGAGTTCAAGTCGTAGGCAGGAGGAAATACAGATGAGGGAAGATCATTCCAGAGTTTACCAGCGTGAGGGATGAAAGAGTGAAGATGCTGGTTAACTCTTGCATAAGGGGTTTGGACAGTATAGGGATGAGCTTGATCAGAAAGTCATGTGAGGCGAGGCCGTAGGAGGGGGGGGAGGCATGCAGTTAGCAAGTTCAGAAGAGCAGTCAGCATGAAAATATCGATAGAAGATAGAAAGAGAGGCAGCATCGCGACGGAATTTAAAAGGTAGAAGACTATCAGTAAGTGGAGGAGAGCTGATGAGACGAAGAGCCTTAGACTCCACTCTGTCCAGAACAGTTGTGTGTGTGGAGCCCCCCCACACGTCAGATGCATACTCCATTCGAGGGCAGACAAGGCCCCTGTATATGGATAGCAACTGTGGGGGGGAGAAGAACTGGCGGAGACAATAAAGAGAAAAGAGAGGAGAAAAACAAAGAGAAATGGGGAGAGAGGAAAAGTGGAGGCAGTAAGAGAGAGGTAAAGAAGATGAGTACTGTCATCAATAATAAGAAATGAAAGTGAGAGACACAGAGATGACAGAAAGGTAGTAATCATCATTCAGCCAACCAGAGTCACTTCAACCTTCCAGTCCCCTCTAGCAAGGATGGAGAATATAAAGGTTAGGAAGAACACATCCATGAGCCCCGAGCCAGGAAGGAACCTCTCAGAACTCTGTCAGCTGTTGGACGGAGAGAGAAACAGGAGTAAGGAGGAGGTGCCGAGGGAGTGTAAGGTCTTGCCAGCACGACAGAGGGAAGGCACGCACCACCGAGCACCGCCTGCGTACCGTCAAACAATCTCTTGCTTGTTTTTGTATGTACACAGACTGTTTATTCCACCATCTGAAAACTTGAACCTACAGCAGCAACAGCAGCAGCAGCAGCAGGAGCAGCAGTGAGTATGAAGCTGATGAGAATATATTTACACAGGTACACACACACGTACACATAGAGGCATGCACAGCCGGGGTGTGTATGTATCTATGAGTCAGCGTGTGCGGAGGACAGGCAATGTACACAGTGAAGGGCAACAGGGAGGAGGAGGAGGAGGAGGAGGAGGGGGAGGGCAGGAGTGGTGTGTTAATAACAGTCCCACCACCACCGTGCTGGTCGGCGTGCCCCCACCGAGCAAGGCTCCAGCCGCCCAACTCTACGTTACCATTACGAGTGTTCATTATGGGCCACCTCAAGGTGCTTCTTCAGATCAGTTCTTATGTCAAACCACTGAGGGCAATAGAAACAGGGCACCTGGTCGGAGACACTATGGACCAGGCCTACGTGGTACTTTAGTGCAGCTATGGTGGAGTAGCGCTTGCCGCAGTGGGGGCAGTCGCGGGGGCCAGCGTAGCGCGGCCGGCCAACTTTCACCGTCAGCTGGGTACCTGCAACAAGAGTCACCGCCCTTAGTCCTCCACACTCCCCACAGCCCTCAACTCCCTCCTACTCCGCCGGGGCTGCCGCTCCCCGGCCCTCCTCCGCCACAAGTCACCACACAAGGAGCCTTCCTCTTGGGAACTCAACAACAACTGTCTTGACCTCTGAGCCACTGGCCAGCATGCCTCACGCCTCACTCCTCTCCTGCCCTGCCTCTGTGGCTGTGAGGGGCCACACAACACTGGCAGCCTGCACTGTGCCGCCACGCTGCCACTCCTCCCTGGCCCGCCAACCTTGCATTGTTGCATAGGATCAAGGATCACTAACAAGTGTCATGC
This sequence comes from Eriocheir sinensis, assembly GCF_024679095.1. Classification (NCBI taxonomy): domain Eukaryota; kingdom Metazoa; phylum Arthropoda; class Malacostraca; order Decapoda; family Varunidae; genus Eriocheir; species Eriocheir sinensis. Next base: position 17,145,157 of record NC_066515.1, on the reverse strand, counting down.
AAGCATCATCACACAGGCCTCCAATTGACAGTTTTCTCACTAAATTCCAAAGTTAATGCAGTGAAGGCAAACTCTACAGAATAATTTCAACACTGCCGCAAGGCAAGGTGTGTTTAACAAGCCACTAGTGAGGATTGAGTGAGTTTTCAAAGGAGAATTTTGTTTAAGCTTTGGTTTTAAAGTCTGATCAATGGAAATGTTACTTTACAACTAAACTTGAGTAAAGACAAGCATACCTGCCCTCTGTTGTCCTCAGGCCAGAAGCAAGCTAGTAATGCATGGTGGTGGAGGAACAAGTCATCAACACTGATCACACTGACACAAAGCCTCAGGATGCTGCCCTACACATGCACCTCACACACACACACACACACAATGAGTGGCAGAACACACTTGATACATGATAAAAAAAGTTCAAAAGGTTAAATCAATAATATATGTAAACTATGAAACGTTTAACCCATGAAAACAAATATTCAATAAAAAGTTTGGTTTTATGTTGGAAATCCTTATTATAATGGAGTGTTTACTAAAGTTTAGCAGAAGTGGGAGCCATGAAACAAGGGAATGAAGGTGAAGGGTGAAGACCTGGAATGAAAACTTGAAATGAAATGTTTACTGACGTTTACCAGAAGTAGCAGCCAAGAAACAAAGGCATGAAGGTGGAGAAAACCTGGAATGAAAATATTATAATGGGGAGTCTTGCAGGTCAATACTACCTCTGTACGTACCTGAAGACATTGCTTAACGAGTAGGTTGACGTAAAGGAGTAAAGTTATTGGTCAAAAAACATGAAAATGATAACTGAGGATGAATATAAGCACTTCTGGGCTTACTAAAAATGCATTGCTAGATGTTATGAAAGTAAACGATCTTTCCCTTTCCTCTGGAGGAAAGTCACACGTTTTGCAATAGAAGACTCACTGCTATAGCATAACCAAGACAGCACCACCATTCCCTCATACTCTATTCACCCTAACTTGACAAATAAGCCCTGCCTACGCCAACCCAAGAGCCACCAATACAATTCAATCTTTCAGAGCATCAACCAATCATACGCAGCCTTAATTAGCAAGAGGAAATAGCTTACTTGTGAATTGGTAAACATAAACTTACTGGTGAGAGAATTCCTGGTCAACATGGGAATACGACTTACTTATGTGATATTCAGTGGGGCTTATTCATGAAGTTAATATGAATAGAGTACTGAATCTTCCATTTCCAATTATTCAAGTCGACTACAGCACCCAAACACAACCCAATAGACCACAGAACCTAACCTAAGCCATCTCACGACCCAGGAAGAACCGTGACCTAACCAACACAGGACCTAAGAGAGCAACACAGCCAACCAGTAAGGAGGACACACCAACACGACCACCTGTCACAGAGGGAATAAAAGTCTCTGTGGTCACTGTGACATTGTTTATTGATGAGTTAAGAGGGCTCCCTGCAATGATTGGGGGCCTGAGTACACAGCAAGCATCTGTTGGGAAGGGACGGGAAGGGAAGGGAAGGGAAGGAATGGAGCACAAGGGGTGGATGTTGGAGGGAGGGGAAGGGAAGAGTTGTTCTGTTTTGAGGTAAAGATGAGGGATATTAAAAAGATGTAAAGGGTTTCTTGACGTGAGCAAACTGGGGTCAGGATGTGCTGGGCACTGACTGTATAGAATTCCTTCTTCGCAGGGTTTGTTTGGGTTGGGAGTGCGGCAGAATCTGACTTCTGCATCTCACGTTTGACGACTGAGTGTAAAAATGTCGACGTACATAAGAGGTGTATTTTGTGACCCTGTTTACTTGTCAAGAGGAAGACAAAATAATTTAGTGCTCAATTTAAGTGTGCATGAATCTCAAAAGTGTCCTGCAGGGTGTCTGAGGGCATGTAGTGAACGGAAGAGGGTGTTGGCATCTGAAGGAATTTTGATCAAGCGTTGAGCACCACTCCTATACAAGGTATTACATACGTGTGGGGGGCAGACCCGCCCACTGGAAGATGTCAAGAGTGGAAGCTGACGGCAAGACTGTTCGTCACCACTAAGGGGCCAGCCAGTGGCGTTTCACCACCACACGCTGGCCCGGACTCACTAACGGACACTCAACAAAATTAACAATTCTACAAAACTTAAAGAAAAAATTTATCACTTCAGATTTTGCTTATGAAATGAGGCCAAACACTGCACTTCATAAATATCATTGATTACTCCAAAACAAAAACAAAAACAAAAATGTATTTCTTTCCAGTCTGCTTGGAGCTGCTGAGCCTCAGCCAGCAGTCCAGCAGCCCAGAGGCCCTGCAGTGCGTCAACTTTACCTGGCAACACTGCAAGGCCGTGCATCATCGACAACGGTGCACTGAAAAACTTGCTTTAAAATTCCAACTCGTCATTGGAAAGCTATTCTATCCATTACCAATAAATGTTTTGAGTGATGACAAGTTCAGTCTTGCAGAAACAAAGTTTGGCACAGCCACACTAAGAAAATAGGAAGGTCATCTTGGTTCAGGTACAACACAAAGAGGGCATAAATCCTTGGCACGAATTCTTCCAAGCCTTCGGCTCAAGAAAGACACATTCACATTCATTAATAAATAAGAGTATCACATCAAAAATGTCTTTCACTACATTACTTCTCACAGTCCCCAGCCCGCCACCACCGAGCCGCCCGCAGGCACCACCTTTGGGCTGCCAAATGGTCAACACTGCTGCGCCCGGGGCGCCTGACTGCTGAGATTTAGTTACGGTGCTGCCTGTGGCGGGGGGGCTGCGGGGAGGGGGGGGCAGTACATCAGATGCTTGCAAAACTCGGGACACAGAAGACATATAACTAAATCTATTTGCACATAAAACATCCAATATCATTAAAACTAACATTATGACAAAAAATTTGTACATGCGTTAAGACAGATGCTGAAATCGACATTTAACAAAACAAATTAGCCAAAAATATTTTTGCTTACGATATTTGAACTAGAAATCACTTGGTCTGTCTCTAAAATAAGCCCTTATTGCCATGGTAACAAGGGGAAGGAGTTCAAACAAGTGCGGACGCAGGGGGCTGCGTCGCCAATATCCCTGAATAGTAGCACAGGCAATGAGATTGGTCTCCATTTGAACTTTCTTACTTTATGACCTTCCAATTCTAGTCCACCAAAAGCCTTTTCTGTCGAATGACCCACAATGCCGACATATCAGCATCCATCGCATTAAAAAAAATGAGGTCCAAATGTAGCAATTGCATGGAGCCAAGCTTGTAGCACAGTGTTAGGTCAGTTTGTACTCTGGATAGCCAGCTTTCATGGGCCTGACGAAGCAGGGTTCTATCCGTACGGGAGTCCGTGAGTTGAACAGCGCGATCTGATCCGCCGCTCTGGGCACACAAACCATAGACAGACACATGGGATAATAGAACTATCATAAAATAATTTGCTATAACTTAAAGGTAGAATTCGTATGTCACTCCCAATTTGTGAACTTAATAAGAAACTAAATAAAATAGACTTTCTGATAGAGAATGTTCATAAGCGCATATGAATGTCATGAACACACACACTGGACAACAGAACAGAGTCACGGAACCCTGCAGGGCTTCCACGCATCAAGAACACTCAAGACTTGGCCTTGGCGAATCAGCTGATGTTCAACGATCACGGACTCGTAACTTGGGTCTGTCTCCCTGCAACGAGCCTTCCGTACACAGATAAGAAATATGTCTTTATAAATATCAATAAACATAATTACAGTAATGATACATATCTGAGAAATATAGACTCTGAAAATAAAAAACCTGTACAGATGGGGCGGCGGGCAACGAGGGCCGGCCAGCGCAGCGCCGCAGCCCGGCGCATCTCCCTATTTACAGGAAAAATGAATAAAAAGGATTTCTATAAAACAAAGACAGGAGAACAGGGCATGATTGGGCCTCAACGCATCTGTCTGGCGCCGCTGCGGCCGCCGGCTGGCCCGCCCTCGTTATTGTTACCCCGCCGCCCCACTTTGGTAACCTGTATTAGGACCTGTAAAAATTTCCTGTGGCAATGTGGCACCTCCTCGGAGGCACTGATCCCTGGCTTGTGAGGTGAGTTTAGAGTATAGTGGCTGGGCAGGAGGGCCGCAAGGAGCCCCTGGGACTAACGTGAGGACTGACTGGGGGTGGGCTGTCGCGATTACTTTATGCATCGTCACAACGCTGCAACTCATCCAAGTAGCTTCATTCCCATCGTTTTTTTAAGTCAATATGATTTGCCGAGTCAAGCACCCATAAGTACCCTGGATTTGTCACTGGATATAAGAACGGTTGTACTCTTAGTTTAGACATAGGGTAAGGGTCATTAAATGAAACATATTTATAGTGGATCATATGAAAATACTAACTCAACATCCACTAGCATGCTATTATCTCGGGAAATTCATCTGACGAAGGCACTTGGACAACACCGTGCATGGCTGAGGCAGTCACTCATTCACCGGCCATCCCCCACGGAGAGAATCCCGCCCACCGTAGTCTGCGCCACCCTAACTACACAGCTGAGTCCTCCCCTACGCCCCACACACATAAGGTACACCACAATGCACTCCAACTAAACTAGCCCTAAAGAGAGACAGACAGAGAGAGAGAGAGAGAGAGAGTTTCTAAGCCTCACGAATCCCTCCTGCCCAGCTTGGGGTAATAACAACCTGATGAGCAACCTGATTGATTTGGTATGGGCTTTGATGAAGAATTTACTATCTGACTTATATCTATAATGGCCTACAGCTGCTCGGCCCTCCAGCAGCCGAGCAACTCCCCAGAACAAGAGCTCATGGAGAGTGGCAGCGACGGCTGGACAGGGCCGAGGCCGGGCCACACATACTGGTACGTTCATGATAAACGGAACATCCAGACTCCAGGCGGCTCCAGGCACTTCCTGAGTCTACGACAAGTCTCGTAACCCGCCAACTCTTGATAATTGTGCCAGGGTGAGGAGCTGCCTGGAGTCCACTTGCCCCCGTTTCATAGCTTGGCTAATCTCCTAAATTAAGCACAACTGTGTGGGGACTGGCAACAAGTGGAGGGCAAGCTAGCACTAGGAGTCACAACTAGCGGGATTAGGGTGAGTGTAACAGCTTGGGGCCTAAGTGTGACTGTGTTGCAGCGCTGGCACCCAAAACACCGGCCCCGTCACCACCGCCAGCACATGCCAACGAGCGTGACACGACACACCTTCCAGACCTGACGGTCGGAGCGTGTGTGTGCGTGTGTGGCCAGAGCTTCGTGTGCAGCGTTGCTCTACGAGTCCTTGATAACAGAGGCAATGAACACTTGAGTAATGTAACAGGTGCATAAACTCCTTGCAAAACATTCTTAAACATAATGCACTAAAATTTCTCCTCCTGTAGTGATTAGTAACCCAAAATGATATGTAACAGCCTGGATTATGGAAAGCATTGCACAATATTGTTTACCTCCACAAACAAGAACAAAGTTTTGATGCTTCAAAGAGACCTCCGGACGTGTTAACCTAAACCGTCGACCTAAAGTGCCAAGAACACCAGATGAACTTACAGGGAACAAAAACAATTCCAAAAATAAATATAACTCAAGTCTGCACTAAACAAGCAATAGAGCTGAATTATTCCGTTTATACATAAATCCTTACCATGTAGTCCGCCTTAAACCTTTATCGTAAGTACCAGACACCACACATAAGAATCTTTAACATTACACATACACTAGTCACAATGTACACAAATTGGCACAAAAAACTGGGTACACAACTGTACCCAAATTTTAATAAGTTACATATATGAAAAATAATGGGAAATCACAAAAATAGTTTCAAACTGAACACTTATTCTTCAGAAGTATCATATATGCTAGGATGGCAAGCATGACCATCTCTTCAAGCTCAGCCTCCCAGCGCAGCGCTCGCACTCCAGCGACGGCTGCTATTTAGCAGAGCAAGGCGGGCAGTCTTTGACACCCACTTGGCCTGCTAAACATAACCCTGTCTTATTTCAAAAGCGGTTCATAACCACTTACAGAACACTGAAAACCATCATATGAAAAGAACCTATACTATCACCTTCAATTTTCTACCACTATGGATCGTCCCATCCATCACCGGCTGGCCTGCGCTGGGCTGGGACACTCCCTCCCGCTGGTGCGGCGGGGAGTGCCGCGGCCCAGCGCAGGGCCAGCCCTGACATAACAAAACCTTTGCTAACATAAAGCACAAACGTCTGCTCAAAGAGGTAGTCACACTTGCTGATATGGAAACAAGAGACACAGTGAGGGTGAAGGGGGTTTGAGCAATGGGTAACACTGGGATAATGAGCGTCTCATGCAATATCGCTGTACAATCCTTGTCCTCACTGATTGTTCATCACATTATACCATTCCGGAGTAAACGAGAATGTTCTCCGAGTCAAGAGAGCTTATTGTCGGCACCTCCGCAGCGAACGTGATAACAAGACCCGATAGACCGGAGGTTAGTGCCATGCGCCGCCCCGCCGGGCCGCCGCCACCTCTGCCGCAGCTGGGGGCAGGGCAGCTGGGCCGGGCAGGGGGGCGCACCCTGTCATGGAAGTGCTCACTTAACTCTGCTCCTTCCCAATCTTCAAGTCATGTATAGAGCTTACTGTCATGATGCGTCCAAGCTACAGTGGGAGTCAGTGTATCAGAAGTACCTAGTTCACCTACTTATAATATTTAAGTCATATATATTTCAGATCCTGCTAAAGTATTGTTCCTATGAGTCCACCAAACAAACCACATCTAAGCCCAGACTCAGATGTTCTCCTCAAACAAAATCAAACAACCACACAACAAAAAGGTTACTTATGGTATACCAGCGACCTAAGTACGTTGTCGCGCGCCCCAAGAGGAACACTGGCGGCAAGAGTGGCTGGCTGGCACCGGCGGACACGAGGTAGTCAATCCCTTCAACCCTCCCTGTGGCGGTGAGGCGTCGTGCCCCGTCAGGTGTTCGTAAACCCGTATTCAGGCGTGAGTGTTCTCCGCTCACCCTGTACCTGAGGCTCTACACAGGCGGCAACCCTTCCAGGCAGGCTGACCCACTGATGCATCTCATGGCGGTGTGTGGCGTCCGCACCATGTGTGGAAATCCGCTTAAGTCTATTAAATTTACATAATAAATCTTTATCGAACCTGAGTGAAGAAAGACGCCTTAACAGAGGAAGAGGTAGCCAATCTATTGCTTTGAGACCCTCTGATAGCTTCCCAGCCTTAAGGGAACTATGAATTTGAAAGTCGTCCACAAGATTCATGCTCAACTGCTTTCATATAATTTGGCAACTTTGTAACAGCTAAACTATCTTCCCTTCTGGTTACAGACCCGTATGTGGCCAGGGCAAAGGGCAGCCTACCCGCCTCCTTTCATGCTGACCCCGCCTGGCCACTCTCCTTAAACCAGACAAGTTCCCTTAGCTTTCTGTCATCCCTGAACGTTCAAGCCGTGATTGTGCCGTAAGAAGATTTCCCAGCCATGAATGTTGAGCTGATGAGCCAAAGACTGAGCTGCATTGGCTCACTCACACACACCACTGCCATTACCACTCCCACCAGGCACTGCTCGGGAACACTCAGATGATATTAACAAATCAGTCAAAATAAAGGTTGATAATCATTGTTTCGACAATTCTTATATCAGTCTCAGCTGAGTGCTCCCTGCAGGCTGCTGTGAGTGGTAGGTGGAGGGTGTGTGTGAGCCACTGAGCTCAGCCCAGCAGCCCAGCCTGCCTTGGATTGCCTTCACGTCCCACTGTTGCCAACGCGAGTCAGCTTCTATTCCCAGCGCTTCCCATCATCGCCAACAAATGAGGCGCGGGAGCCGCCGGGGGTGCTCAGCAGGACTCCGCAGCTCATTGGCAGACAATAATAAATTCCGCGGCGCCTGCCATGGCCTCTCGGGCCCGCGGGTGTTCCTCGGAGGGGCGGCGAGTCACAACTGGGTTCGGTGTCGTCTGGTATCAACAAGAATTCAGAGGTAATATCGGTTGCTTCTTATAACTTTTCTCTTTCTTCTATATGATTTCTGAGGTAATGAAGGTTGCTTCCTAAATTAAAATAAATTCAATATTAAATAATCTTAAACAATTAAAATCCACCCGTTTACCAAAAAAGAGCAATTCGGCAAACAGCCACAGTAGCCCGTAGCTTTCATAGAAATTTATGCATGCACACACACACTCATAAATTACATCTAATATTTGAGGTTAACCTTACATCACCACCCACACACACACACTTACAAATCCCACACATACACACATACACACAGGCACACACACACACACAAGCATACACCACGCCTTTCTAACTAAGGGTTCTAAATGGTGAGTGAGTGTGCGGCAGAGTGATGCAAACTGAGTAAGTACACACGAGGTCCTGTGTGGAATCTGCATAAGCAATACTGTACCACTGAAGTGTGATTGTTAGATGAGTGTCCTCACTTTGCATAAGATAATTTTTTTCTTTCATAAATGTAATTCCTTCATACAGCAAATGTCACTAAGAAATCTGCATGGCTATGTTGAAAAATATTCTTTTATGTTACAAGCTCATGAGAATATTACACTCAGTGCTCACAGAACAGTACAGTCACCATTCAGCTGCAAGCTGAGACTATCCTGCAACCAGAACTGAGACAATGAAGTCTTGTGAGAATGATGTCTGAGTGAGTCTGCAAGGCTGTTTTTGCTCAGTCTTGTGACCATTTGCTGAGGGCTGACTGGCACACTAAAGAGTGTTCTGGCGCCACAATGGCTGGTGCAGCACAGGCGTGGCACCGTACACACCGAGGTCCTGACTGTGACCACTGAGGGTCTGCTGCCTAGGTCTGGGAAGGTTCTCGGCCAAGCCTGTGAAGGAGCAGAGTTGCCTGGCTGGACTGTTTGGGGAGCAACACTTGCGTCTTGGGGACAGCCCCTACCAACTCTAGTGATGCTTCTTGCTTTTTGAGGTATTTTCAGAACTTGACAAACAACAGCTACTGTCACGGCAAAATACACAAACATACTGCTTAGGTATTGTCGTAGCCTTTGGAAGACATAGAAGTTATGAATAAGTGGCACAGTATCTTTGCACTCGAGACAATGTGATTTGCTAAGCATTTGTACACTTTTGTTACTTGCATTTTCATAACTTTTGAAACACAGGTTTCTGGTCATCACATCATCTCAGACTTGCACCAACTGGAAGCGCAAGATCTTGATTGCCCAAAGATTTGGCAGAATGGCGGCGAGCGTTCCGTTCTCCGAGTTCATAAAGACTTTTTGGCACAAAATAGGTACAGAGAAAGTACTGTGATACTAAACATATTCCCAAGTGCATCGGGACTCTAGCGAACAGTTCTTGATAAATCTATATCTGAGAGAGTTCCTGTATTGCTTGCTTCCATCACACAAAAGACCGACAGCAGAGAGAAGAGCTAAGTATTCCTGCCAGCTTGTCAATTACCATATGCAAGTGGTAAAGATCCACAACACTCTCACACAGACACACGGGAAAGAGACATCACCATCCATCCACTCACCAGTGAACCAACACATTACCAATACTCAAGTGGGCCCTTGTTCCTTGTATGCCGTCCAAGGCTGGGACATTAAGTAGTGACATAGTCAGTCTAACTCTAGGCCTATATTGTAAATGTTGAGCACTTATGTTATTACTTGATGCCTGAGAATGAAAACTGAGGGCTTGGCAAAGACTGTTAGCTCTTAGGAGCTGCATATCTGTGTAGAATATGGTCAGCCTCTTTGGGGGAACAAGTACCAGGTTAGCCACTTTGTAACCTTACATAACATTACTTCTACTACACATAATTCTCTACTCTGGGAGAGTGAAACAGTATATAATAAAAGGCTCTGCATGGCTAACCTGAATACACTTATTGATATGTTTCAGCAGCCCGGGAGGCAGCAGGGCCTGACTCCTGCTGCCCAGCGCCTGCCGGTGCGGGCACCGCCACTACTCGGACGTGGCGTCCTTGGCTCCCTGATCGTTCTCGTCATTGACATACTTCTCCATGGCGTAGTTGCGGTTTCGCTTTAGAGGTGCCCCGTGGTGGGTCACCTGGTGGCGGCGCAGGTACCACTTGTTTTTGCACTTTTTGTGGCACAAGTCACACTCTACCCCCTCACCCTTGGTGTGAATATTGATAATGTGCTGTTTCAGATTGAATTTGTTGCTGAAGACGCGGTTACATATGGGACAGATGCCTGGCTGCCGGCTATTCCAAAGCTTGGGAACGCATGCCCGCACCAGATATTCAGCGTCTGCAAGGGAAGAAGAAATGTCCTCTCAGTATGGCTGTCTCTGGGGTTATCATCCCAGTCCACTTAGCTTACTTAGGGAATTACAGCTAGATGGGTTCTTTGACCAAGGGAACCACAGGTGGACAAATGGATTTCTTTGTTTAGCTTAAGCAAACAGGCTTTGTCCCAGCCAATACTCCATGCTTATGCTCATTCCTTACCATTACACTTGATCTAAATATTGCATTAAGTCTCCTGAAATTTATATTAATTAATTTAACCAATCAAGCATGTCTTTAATTAATCCAATTATATCTAGTTACCAGTTAATAAGGAGTAAGGAGGCTACTCTACCTTCCAAAGTAGTGGTAGAGCCTTGAAGAGAATGAGGAGGAGGAGGAGGAGGAGCAGGAAAGAAGGAGGGAAAGAGGAGGAGCTAAGGACTACTGAGGTCTACTGGACAGGGTCATGCTGAGCGAGGCAAGAGTTTGGGGTCATGCTGCTTGTTACTGGGGGCGCGGGGAGCCTGGCACCTGAGGACCGTCTGTTACAAGCTACACCTGAGAGCCGGGTGTTACAAGCATAGGGAGCAATTATTCTGTTCAGGATCCCAACCCAGAGTCCATGTCCACCTGTTGCCGTGCTCAAGGTTAGCCATAGAAACAATCAACTGACAGGACATTTTTCCACTACTAGACAGCTGCCGCGGCTCAGTGGACAGCCACGCGCTACCCTGCCAACACTCCAGAAGCAGGACATACTAGTGGACTCGGAGGATTCAGCACATGCGGTCCATTTGTTTCTTAGTGAAGACCTCTTGGGGCTGGGAGGAGTCCACCTGGTGGGGAGTAGGAGTGAGTGGCAAGGCCAGGTCCTTGGGGAGGTCACTGGCCGGCAGCTGGCTGGCCAAGGCCTTGCCGGCTTTGGGCTCGGCCGGGCCCTTGGAGCGGCGCAGGGGGGCCCCGTGGGCGGTCACGTGATGCTTGCGCAAGTACCACTTGTTCTTGACCACCTTGTGGCACAACTCACACTCAATCCCCTCCCCTACAGTGTGCACGTTCACAATGTGTTGTTTCAGGTTAAACGAGTTACTGAATGTTTTCCAGCAAAACGGACAGAGGCGGGGTTGCATGCAGCGCCACCTTTGGCGAGCGGGGGCATCTGGAACAGAGCAAAACATGGCATTAACCTGGGCGCTTAGAGTGCTGTTGCCAAATGCCCCCACTCAGCCAAGTGCTCACTGCTCGTTCTGAGATCACTTCAATGCTCTTCAGACTTGCTTCAGCTTACTGTGGCTCATCTTAAGGTATGAAGCATTTAGAACACATGAGTTATTTTCTTGAGTTGTGAAACTGTTGTGTTTGAAGAATACCTTTAACAGACATGTATGCATCAGGTGATACGTGTCAGGTCAATACACAGGGCTAGATAAAAATGTGTGTGTGCATGCTGCATGAGTGTCTCCTGCAAGGTGTGAAGCAGACTCATCACTGATCACTGACAGTACAATCAAGACAACTTGGTCCTTCACAAAAAGGATTGAGAGAAATGAAGAGATGCTACTTCTCAAAACAGACTTTACTGCATAAGCAGAGTGATCAGAAAGGAACAGAATGATCAGCTAAATCATTACATGAGGCTACAGTTAACTCAAGGAGCTTATGCAATTCAGTCAAGTATAACAATGAAAAATGTTTATTCCTATTTCAACATCTACAAGAAGTATCAACATGTACCTACATACTGTTACAGTTGAGGCGAGTGTCTACACATGCAAGACCTTAAATAAATATTCTTACACAGTACAATTGGCCTTAATGCTACACCTTCTTTCATGGTAAATTCACCATTTTGCCCATTAACCAATATTGTGTTTGTTGTACAAGCTGTGACTCAAACCATGATGCCTTCCATGCCAAATGACTCAGGGGCAGCAGAGAGGACAAGGCTGCACGTGGCCAGGTGAACTGTTGTGCTAAGACACACCACAGTCCTATGAAACTCTCCCTGGCAATGCAATGACAACAACAAGACCCAAGACAAACACCTCAACTACAACCACCGCCACAACCACCAACACAATCATCAAGAACAACCGATCAACTGACTCGATTCCAACAGCTGCATCGTATCACCTGACATCCACTGCTAACTTCTCTAGGGAAAAAAACAGGACCCCATCCTGCTTTGGCAAAGGTTCTATTTTGATCTCCACCTGATTCTCTGCCCAGGAGAAGGTTTTAGTTTCATCTTTCCACCTGATTCTCTGCCTCATGTTAGTGTACTCCATCCTGTTCTGGCAAAGTTCTGATTTCCTCTCTCCACCTGGTTCTCTGCCTTGGCAAAAGTTCTAATTTCATCTCTCCACCCACTTCTCAGTTCTGGCAAAGGTTCTAATTTCATTTCTCCACCTGGTTCTCTGCTCAGGCAAAGGTTCCAGTTTCACCTCTTCACCTGGTTTTGTGTCTGATCTGACTTATACAGTTCCTGAATTGCCATTTCATCTCTCCACCTGGTTCTCTGTCTGACCTGACTTGTACCATCGCTGGGTTGTCACTGTTATTTAGTTGTCAATCTGTTACCAAGTCCACCACCAGGAGCTAAGCCTTCTGATGGTGTTTGCAGTTTAGGAACACTGTTTACACCATGATATCTCAAGAAGACTAGAGATAGGGAGCTTGAGGTATATGTCAAGCCTTCCACATAAATATTTCCATGAGATACCTATATAGTTGGTTGGCTTTATCCCTGAGGTAGTAAATAAGGTATGAGAGGTTTATTGTACGATTTAGTGAGGACAGAAAGCAAAGGCCACTGATAAGACTCGATAAAAGCGTTCATGTGAAAAAATAAAATAAATAAAAACTAAGGACATCTGTTACCACTGCATGAATGGGTAAATTTTCCAGACCTCCCCGAAAGCAAGGCCAGTGATAAGGTTCATTGATAATGGCACAGAGGCAAAAAGAGAAGAGGAAAAAGTAGATTTATAAATAAGCAAGGAAGATCTTTGTCTCTGTGGCTTTTTTTCCAGTTCCGGACTTTGTATTGTATAGATTTCATGACTTCTCCAGTGATGGATAATTGGAGAAAAAAGATGAGAAATGGATGAATGAAAGGAAGAAAGAGTGGATATAAATAAAAGATGAATAGAGAATGAAAGGAAGAAAGTGAATAAAAAAAAGAAAGATAAAAGACAAATGAGAGTAAGAGTGGATATAAAAAAAAGATGAATAGAGAATGAAAGCGAATAAAAAAGATGGATAAAAGAAGAATGAAAGTAAGAGTGGATATAAAAAAAAGATGAATAGAGAATGAATGAATGGAAGAAAGTGAATAAAAAAGACGGATATGAAAAAAAAAAGATATATAAAGGGTGAATGAAAGGAAGAAAGAGTGGACATAAAAAGATAAACAGGGAATGAAAGGAAGGAAGAATGACTGGCTATGAAGGTATTTTGTGGCTTCCCAGAAAACAAGGACAGTGATAAGGCCCTCCCTGATAACATGCAACCCTCATGACTGCCCACCTAATGCATTTTTTGGTGTGTGTGTGTGTGTATTTACCTAGTTATATTTACCTAGTTGTAATTTTACAGGGCCTGGGCTTACGCTCGTGTGGTCCCGTCTCCGTATCTATAATTATCCAACTTTTCCTTGAAACTTTGCACACTCTTCGCCGATACTATTTCTTCACTTAATCTGTTCCAAACCTCTATATTTCTTTGTGTGTGTGTGTGTGTGTGTGTGTGTGTGTGTATTTACCTAGATGTGAAATACAGGAAAAGAGCCGTACTATGCTCGTGCTGTCCCGTCTCCATAACGCTTATTATCCAGTTTGGCTTTAAATTCATGAATCGTTTTTGCACACAGTCTCCTCGTCAAGTCCATTCCATGTTGTTATTCTTCTGTATGGAAAACTGTATTTCTTGATGTCTCTCCTACAGTTGCTCTTCTTTAATTTCTTACCATTGCCTCTTGTCACACTTCTGTCACGTACCACTTGGTGTGTGTGTGTGTGTGTGTGTGTGTGTGTGTGTGTGTGTGTGTGTCAGAGAGGGATTATTCAGTATTCAGGTTTAATTGTATTCATATTCAAATAATTGACGTCAGAAATTGAAGTATCCCCATCTGTACTTGACTATTTAAAGCATTCGCATTTGTTGAAAGATAAGTTTAAGATCAGAAATACTTATCCACATGACTAGTATAATATGAGTATGAACGCCAGGAGGTACTACAATATGCTATGAAGTGTAGTATATGTTCTCAGCCCACAATGATTCCTCCAATAGCATTTCCACATTGTAACAAGGTCAAGCGAGAAACACCCAACAGCAAGAACTAGATGACAGGGACAGTGACGGCAACCACAGACAAAGACACTTGAGGGGAGATATGAGGTGTGACTTGAGTATGATTGAGTTTTTTTTTTGATTTTTTAATTTTTTTTACAGCAGAGGAGTCAGTTGAAGGGCATAAAAAAAGGAAACAAATGTGAAAAAAAAGCCCGCATCTCCGCTCCTAAAAAGAGTTAAAGGAGTGGCCGAAAGATACAATAACAACAGTCAATACAGTGCAACAGAGAAAAGTTTCCAATGTATGACTGCAGAGGAAAATGAGGACACTAGTTTGAGCTGATTAAAGCTACGGTCACACTTGCTATTGTTAACGCTAGCCTGGCTTTTGTTTTCGCTGGCTTGCCAGCGATACGCGCGGCAGTCTGGTCACACCACATGCAGAGTCCGCTAGCTAGCTAGCGGATCATATAACAACACTAGCCGCAATGGAGGAAGCACTTCTTGGATTCGCTCTGTCCACAGTTACTCTTTCCACTTGTTTTGTAGCCAGTGAGGACTTAAAGAAGAAAAGAAAAGTGAAACGAAAGTGGATAAGACCATGGCTGGCAAGTGTGTTGGCTCTTGCTCCTGCTCCTGCTGTACATGTGACCCGTTGGAAAGTCACCGAGGTCAAATGAGAACTGAATATTATATTTCCATTAAAGAAAAAAAAATACATTTAGAAATTTTCTTGTATTGTCGTCTAGCTTTTTTAATACGCATTTAAAGTACCTCCCAAAAAAGAAATGGAATATTTTTTGATTGCATGTATGCTGAATAAATGATAGTTTTTTATTCCCTTCCATTCGGCTACTGCTATCGCTAGCAATACGGCCAGTGAAAACGGTCCATATCGATAGCTCAAAGCAGCCGGTATCAATAGCTTGTGCAGCGCAAATGGTTGGCTGATCAAGCCATACCACTGGATCCAGCGATATCAGTAGCTGGTGTGACCGCACCTTAAGAGGCCATGAGATCAATAGAGAAGATCTTCCAATGTATGACAACAGAATACAATGACAAAGTTGAAAAAGCACCGGCGTAAAATAAAATGTCCAGAAATTCAGCTGTCTATAGTGAATTGTAGATGAATTGTAGATAGATAAATAAAGAATGAATGAAAGGAAGAAAGAGTGTATATAAAAAAAAGATAGAGAATGAATGAAAAAAGTGGATATAAAAAAAAGATAGAGAATGAATGAAAGGAAGAAAGTGGATAATAAATGAATGAAACGACATAATCCAGAGGTGGTTCAGGCAAGGATTATTCACGAGTTTAAGGAAGAATTTGAAGCAGGATAATATATGCACGACTTTAATCCCGTATACTAAAACCAAGTAATGTGACGTAACGAACAAGGCTTCCAAAAACTAACTCCCTTCTACTCCTTCAACAGTGTCATGGGGGAGTCACCAACGTCCATCCTCAAACAACATAGAATGACCGAATCTGTTCCTGTTTTCCTTGGTGCTGGCCCTCTACTGCCTTTCTTTCCCTTCTTCCTTCAATGCTAGAAGATGACATATATGACACTGATACTCTACTCAGTTTCTCTTCATTCTGGGTGTATTTAAAAGTAGGTAGTTAATCCTTTATTTTTCCCTTTCCCAATGAGATGGAGAGCGGTAGCTGAGGTAGAAAGAAATAAGAGATAAGAACATAACTACTTATTTATCCAATGTAACTGATAAGACTGACAGAAAAATTACCTAACCTGATCTACTAAATGGAAATATAATGAATAACCTAACTACCCGCCTCTCCAATTAACTGATAGACAGATACATAGAAAGACTAGCTTATCTTACCTATCCACCCTCCACAGATAATACAGGCAAGAATAAGAGTAAGAACCTAGACTAGAAAATAAATATTGATAAGAACCGAACTCCCCACCCATCCCATGTACCTGATAAAAGGATAGATAGATAGATAAACAACTCTGCCTTACCTGACCACACTTCTCCAGCCCAGATAGAAAATCTTACTCTCTGTCCATCACAAACACATAACCTAACCTAACCTATCTTGTAGCCAGCAAAGATGTGTAAGAGTGAATGTAAGAAGGTAGGAAAGACAAGAAAACTTAATAACTGATAAAAAGGTGAGGGATAAACATACACAACCTAACCCAACTTATCCATCTCTAATACCCATGAAGAAAATGTAAAAACAGAGCATGTAACTTAGCGCACTGTTGCAGAATGTGACAACAACCTAACCTGACCAAACCAAACCTGACCTAACCTAATCTGACCTAACCTAACCTAATCTGACCTAACCTAACCTAACCTAACCTAATCTGACCTAGCCTAACCTAACCTAATCTGACCTAACCTAACCTAACCTGACCTAACCTAACCTAATCTGACCTAACCTAACCTGACCTAGCCTAGCCTAACCTAACCTAATCTGACCTAACCTAACCTAACCTAACCTAACCCAACCTGACCTAACCTAACCAAATCTGATCTAACCTAACCTAATCTGACCTAACCTAACCTGACCTGACCTAACCTAATCCAACCTGACCTGACCTAACCTAACCTAACCTGACCTAACCTAACCTAAAAGACCTGTTCTGTCGCAGCCCATAAGTGTAAGGTTGTAAGGAGCAGGAGAATGAAAAAGACAAGAAAACAACGTAACTTAACATGCAGAATGAGAGACGGAAAGAACCTATCCTAACCTCCTCTGACTTGTCCTTCTGTCACAGCCCTTAAGGATATGTAAGAGGGTGAGGAGGAGGAGGAGGGAAAAGATAAAAAAAAGAAAAAAAGTAACAATCCATGATGCAGAATGAGACACAGAAACAACCTAACTTTTTTTTTTTTCACAACAAAGGAGACAGCTCAAGGGCACAAAAAAAAAAGGAAACAATAATAAAAAAAAAGCCCGCTGCTCGCAAAAAGAATCCAAAGAGGTGGCCGAAAGAGACCTGACCTCACCTAACCTAACTTGTCCATCTGTCATAACCAGTAAGAATGTGTAAGAATGTAAAGGGCAGGAGAAAAGACAGGAAAACAATGAAACTCAACACGCAGAATAAGACAACCTAACCTAACCTGACCTGCCCTGCCCTGTTCACCCGTCGCATCAGCAGGGTAGGGTGTGTAATATGTACGTAAGAAGGCGAAGCAACACTCACCCAGTCCTGCGTAGGCTTCCCCCAGCCCGCCATTACGTGGTTCTGCACGGATAAGATGAGGAACCACGAGATCAGCAAAGCATCCACATAAACATCCCTTTCCCACGGACCTTAACTCTTACAGTGGCTGAGAAAGTGACTCTTGGGGGAGGTTTGTACTGACTGACTTGACTGAGACATCCCTTGCATCTAGTGTTTATAAGTGACTGAATCAAAGCAATGAGGGATTAGTTTTCTTTGGGGTAGTTTTATATGACTGACTTGAATATTCCTTTCCATTCTTTAGCTCATAAATGACTGAATGAAAACAGTAACTGAATACAAAACAAGATCTATTTTTCTAAGGAGAATTTTTTTACTTGACTCAAAACTGAAAATAAATGGTCTGCATAGCACCAATATTTGAATGGTAAACCTTCCCATTAAATTTTGTGGATTAATTTACATCTTAGAATCAACAATTTCTATGGCATACATCTACAAGGGGTTTAATTTTAACACAAACTCTCTGATCCCTGAAAATATATAATAATGTATAACCATATCAGGTGGAATGCTTTTTGGCCACCATAAAATGGCTTGTTTAAGGCCAGGCACTTCCAAGCCATTATTTCTCATGACTGATATTTTGGGGAGGGGAAAATAAACTAAGGTAATTTCTTCTTACTCTCCTTCCATTACTTTGTTTACAATGAAAGGTCAACACAGTCATGGTGGAACCAGAGCCATCTCTTGAATACTAACTTCTTTATCCCTTTCTTGAACTATCCGTAATTCTCTTGGTATCAGGTCTAGGATGCTCTCAATGGAACCAGAGCCATCACTTGAATACTAACTTCTTTATCCCTTTCTTGAACTATCCGTAATTCTCTTGGTATCAGGTCTAGGATGATCTCAATGGAACCAGAGCCATCTCTTGAATACTAACTTCTTTATCCCTTTCTTGAACTATCCATAATTCTCTTGGTATCAGGTCTAGGATGCTCTCAATGGAACCAGAGCCATCTCTTGAATATGAACTTTTTTATCCCTTTCTCTTCATGGTCTCCTTCAAGGTGGCTTACTAAGACTCTGAG
Source organism: Eriocheir sinensis (assembly GCF_024679095.1). Classification (NCBI taxonomy): domain Eukaryota; kingdom Metazoa; phylum Arthropoda; class Malacostraca; order Decapoda; family Varunidae; genus Eriocheir; species Eriocheir sinensis. The sequence goes on along the minus strand of NC_066515.1, from coordinate 17,126,339 downwards.
GAAGCTGCCCTGAGCCTAAGGTGCTGAGAGATGCCCAAGCCACTGAGTGAGTGAGTGAATGAGAGAGATATGCTAACACAGTGGTCATATTGTGCTGAGGTGAGTGAGTGGAGGGTGAGTAAGCAGCTGCCCTAGCTTGTATGAGTCAGCTAATTGAGACACTGGCAACTAATGTGACAGACACTGGTTAGTAGTTATGTTAATGGACCTGAAAGTTTCAAATGGAGGTTAATGAGATTCAGGGATGGGTTGGGCAGATGTCAAGTAACAATGTATTAGATGTAATTAAATGTATTAGATCCTTATATCCTTGCATGTGTAGAGGAGAACACTAATGCTTTATGTCCCTCAAAACACAAATAGGAAATGACAATATGGAGTCCCAGATTTCAAGAGGACAAGAGAATAAATATCATTTTCACTTAAATACAAGGAAACGACAACATAGATTTTTTTAAACAGCAAGGCAGGCTGTAAAAAAAAAAAAAAAGAGAGCAACAAAAATGCCCACTATTCACTTCTCTGATAAAAGAACAAACAATGAGAGGCCAAAAGAGGGGTCAATTTTGGGTGGAGAGGTGTCTTGATACTCTCCTCTTGAAATATGGAGTCACAGTTCTCAGAGATGGTGAAAAAAAAAAAAAAAAAAAAAAAAAAAAAAAAAAAAATGGTCACAGTTCTCAGAGATGGTAAGGTCAGGCGTACAAGGATCTCCACTTTCTCCTGCTCCCACACCCCCCTTGTCTCTCTATCTGTGCCTGTTTGTCTGTCTCATCTGCCTTGACGTCTAGCTCTTGATGTTCCCTCAGAGGGTAGTAATGGTGCTCTCCCGTCCACACACTGTCCATCTATGTTCCTGTCTACAGTTCTCTCCCTCTTCCGTTGGTGTTCTAAGACCGTCCTCTATGTCAACTACCTGTCATCCATGCCAACAGAAATGGCCACCAGGAACGAACATATAATTCAACTGATGTGCAAACTTGCTGAAAGGAAATTGAAAGGAAACTGTAAAATCTTATCCTTGTTTTATCCGATATTTCTGTGATGTGTGAGTACAGCAACGAGTACATGCGTGTAATACCAGATGTCTCGTATGGAAAGTTTTGCAAGAGAAATCTCCAAGAAACTTCCAAATTCCATCATGTTTGCCATCAAAAGTATACATGACCTGTCCTCCCAACACAGTGGACTCAAGATACAATGTGTTTTGGGCACATTGTACATACCCTGTCAAGTGCATGATAATACTGGTATCTGCTTGATTCCACACACTAAGAGAAGCAGTTAATATTCCAATGATTCGCGGAGGCCATCGTGGGTCCTCTGTAGTCACGAGACACACCAGTTGTCACCACTCAGTAAAGCCGTGCCCTGATCCATGAAACCAAGATGTAGGAGTCACCCAAAGAAAGCTTGCCAGAGATCAATCAGCATCTTGAGCCAGGAAATAATTTAACATCACTGCCCAAAATGCACCTCGACAAGTGTTTCATCTCCTCGGTACTTTACGTGAGGAAGGAGAGATGGTCCTTTCTTTTGTTGCTGGGAGACATTCCATACGAGCCTTTGAAGAGTATCCGGATTATATTCTTAAACAGATCAGCGCCCAGAAAGCACACATATTTGACAGGGCTTTTGTAGGAGTTCTGGGCATTTCTAGGGGTAGTTTTATGACCCTGGTGGTAGTTTGACTTTTCTTCTATGCCATGAACCTAAAAGAAAACTCATTAGGACCTGATTAATCTCCTTTTTGGCCTTTGAAAATAATTGATGCGAGGGGTGGAAGTCTGACAATACTGACCTGCGTGTCTCGGGGTAATAGTCTCAAGGGCCCGTGACACAGATGAGCACCAAGGCTATAGCGTGTGCTCCCAGCTTTACCTTACCCTTTCAAGAGTATACGATCGATTACAGTGTGTCCAGAGCTAAGAGGACTTGGAAAACTTGGAATATAGCTGTTTATACCCATCACGACCTTCCCATTTACACAAGGGTCACACACACTGAACCAGACTTGTGTGTGGAAATAAAAACCCATATCATTAGTCATACCTTTTTCCTATAATTACCCAGCTTGTGTTATCTTTCCTGTAATTTCCTACCATATATTCTCTTCATATTCCCACCTTATGTACTCTCTCTTATTACTCTCTACCTTATATTCTCTCCCCTCTTACTTCCCATCCTTCATTACTTCACACCATATACCTTTTTTCCTATTGCTTCCCATTCTCTTCCCTGTTGCTCCCACCTTTCTCTTCTCTCTCCAGTAGTGACAGCATGCCCTTGGTCTCTTCCCCTTACTGAGACAAAGTAATAATGAGAACTAAGGGAATTTATACACACAGATTCTGGCTTGTGAAAATGACAGCTAAGGTAATAGACATAAGACAGTGTAACAATAGGTTCTGATCCCATATGTTAGCTTGTATGTGAAGGGAATCCAACCCCATCACTGTTTCTATTAGTTCCCTTCTCTTTATCCTCCACACTATCTTTCCAGCCCTGCATGTGTTCCGATCCCATGTGTTAGCTTGTGAAGGGAATCAAACCCCATCACTGTTCCTGTTAGTTATTCACTTCTCTTTATCCTCCACACAACCTTTTCAGCCCTGCATGTGTTCCGATCCCATGTGTTAGCTTGTGAAGGGAATCAAACCCCATCACTGTTCCTGTTAGTTCCCTTCTCTTTATCCTCAACACTACCTTTCCAGCCCTGCATGTGTTCCAATCCCATATGTTAACTTGTGAAGGGAATCAAACCCCATCACTGTTCCTGTTAGTTCCCTTCTCTTTATCCTCAACACCACCTTTTCAGCCCTGCATGTGTTCCGATCCCATATGTTAACTTGTGAAGGGAATCCAACCCCATCACTGTTTCTGTTAGTTCCCTTCTCTTTATCCTTCACACAACCTTTTCAGCCCTGCATGTGTTCCGATCCCATATGTTAACTTGTGAAGGGAATCCAACCCCATCACTGTTGCTGTTAGTTCCCTTCTCTTTATCCTTCACACAACCTTTTCAGCCCTGCATGTGTTCCGATCCCATATGTTAACTTGTGAAGGGAATCCAACCCCATCACTGTTTCTGTTTGTTCCCTTCTCTTTATCCTTCACACAACCTTTTCAGCCCTGCATGTGTTCCGATCCCATGTGTTAGCTTGTGAAGGGAATCCAGCCCCATCACTGTTTCTGTTTGTTCCCTTCTCTTTATCCTCAACACCACCTTTCCAGCCCTGCATGTGTTCCGATCCCATGTGTTAGCTTGTGAAGGGAATCCAGCCCCATCACTGTTTCTGTTAGTTCCCTTCTCTTTATCCTCAACACTACCTTTTCAGCCCTGCATGTGTTCCGATCCCATATGTTAGTTTGTGAAGGGAATCAAACCCCATCACTGTTTCTGTTAGTTCCCTTCTCTTTATCCTCCACACAACCTTTTCAGCCCTACATGTGTTCTGATCCCATATGTTAGCTTGTGAAGGGAATCAAACCCCATCACTGTTTCTGTTAGTTCCCTTCTCTTTATCCTCAACACCACCTTTTCAGCCCTGCATGTGTTCCAATCCCATATGTTAACTTGTGAGGGGAATCCAGCCCCATCACTATTTTTGTTATTTCCATCCCTTCACTCTTCAAGCATAAACGTAAGCTAGTTTGTACTATAGCAGGCCCCATCACTACAGGCATACATAAGCCCCATCATTTGTATCACCCATTCCCATCAGTCAACTCTTCATGGCACTCGCCCCATTACTTCACCCCTTCAAAATGTGCTCCATCCCTTCATGAGTCCCTTCTGTAACTCCTCCCGTCACTGCTCTTCCATTTTTTACCCCATCATTTTACCAAACTCTCCACTCTTCCTGAGATTCTTAATTCCCATCACTTTTACCTTAAGTGTACATGTTCCTCCCATCACTAAGTTTACATAGTTTACAGTTTACACCCATCACTGGTAATCTTCATAAATTTGCCCCATCATTGTGCATTTAGATTCCTTTGCTCCCATCGTCTTCCCCTTCCAAGTCTGTGTTCATCCCATCACTAAATTTCTATCATTTCTCATCACTGCAAATTTAGATCCCTTATTCCTATCATTTCACTCTTAGAAGTGTGTGCCCATCCCATCACTAACTTCCCATCAACCCTCCCCATTTGTTTCCCCTTCAAAGACTACCCTTCACCCATCACACAGATTCTTTATCCCATCACTGACTTCCCATCAGTTTCCCCTTCAAAGTTCACCCTTCACCCATCACACAGTTCCTTCATCCCATCACTGTTAATTCCCATCGATTCTCCCTTCCAACAGGACGAGCAGTTCCCTCAATTTCCCAGCAATCCTTCTCTTTAGTTCCCCTTTCAAAGCCTCCCTTAACCCATCACAAGCTGTACCCCAAAGCCACTCCACCCATGACAAGTTGTACCCCAAATAACCCTTCACCCACAACAAGATGTACCCCAAACCCACCTCACCCATGACAAGCTGTATCCAAAACCCCATTTCCCCCATGACAAGCTGTACCCCAAAAGACCCTTCACCCATTACCAGCTGTACCCAGAACAACCAATATCACAGCAACGACCCCAAAATGAATTCCGTTAAGGCACGACGCCCCCCATCCCTCCCACACACCCCACAGTATGCAGCACCCCAAACTGGCTGCATACAAGAACAAGGCGACATTCGTTACTTACCTTGAGAAGATTCATGTTGCTGACCTATAGACCCTGATGTTCCTGGACCCGCGTATAACCCTGGAACAAGACAGAGCCACGCGTTAGTTAGTTAGTTAGTCAGTTGTGTTTTTTTTTTTTTAACAGTAATAGAAGAAACTCAACGACAAAAACGGTGAAAAACAAGAAGACAAGGCAAGCCAAGTGTTGCTCCACATACAACCCTGGAACAACACAGAGCCATGTGTTAGTTAGTTTTTGTGTTGCTTTGTTTTTCGGTGAAGGAAGTAACTCAATGATAAAAACGAGGAAAAAGAAGAAAAAAGGCAGCAAAGTGTTGCTCCTTGTATAGCCCTGCAACAAATCTAATTGGGAAGTTACTATTTTTAGATCGTTTCCGTGTTTCCCTCAGTGTGTGTTCCTGTCCCCTTGTCCTTCCACTACCCTTTTGTTTTCCTCAGTGCTCAGTGTATGGTTCTCTCCCCTTGTTCTCCCCTGCCCTTCAGTCCCAAGCCCTTCTCACCTGCAGCATCCCTGGGAAGAAGCCCCATGAGTGGTGGTCTGATCACCATGGGTGGTGGACTGGCTAGAGCCTCCTTCTTCTCGTCCGCCTCTCCCATCTCCCCCCCGGCCTCCCCCACCACACTGGTGTCGTCGCTGAGAGTGTCGTCCTTGACGGGGGGCGGGTGCAGGGAGGGGCGAGCACTGCCACTGCTGGTGGGGGGCGGCGGGGGGAGAGATAGGGGTGCCTCACAGCTCCCTTGGTAGCCCTGAATCCGCTGCCTCAGGATGGAGCCTTCCGTCACTAGGTTGACGGCCTCGGGCATGTGGTTGTCTTCCTCTCCCATGGCCCCCTCCCCTTCCTCCTCCTGCTTGACGTTTGGCACATCGGGGGCGGGGTGGGGCGCGGCTAACAAGGGGGGCGGGGGAAGCTGAGCGGAGGGGGGGAGTTGCGAGCTGCGCGGCGCAACGTCCCCTCGCTGGGCAGCGGGGTTGAGGGGCTTGGTGAGAGCTGCGGCCAGAGTGGAGCCCTCCAAGTGGGGGCTCAGCTCTAGGCGGGCCGGGGGCACCTCGGGGCGTGGCGGGGTAGAAGGAGTTGCGGTGGAAACTGGCAAGCTGAGAGTTGGACTGCTGGCTGGTCGGCGCTTTTTGGGTGGCGGTGAAATGTGGGACGGCTGCTGCAAGACATGGATGGGGGGCGAGGGGGTGGACCGCAGGCGGGGTGATGAGGGGCCTTGGACTGCTATGGACCCAAGGCTACTCACCACCTTGTTGACCAACCCTCCCTGCGGAGCAACAGAAAACACGACCATTAATATCAACAACAACAACTAATGAGAGAAAACATATCCATTACTTACTAACAACACAAACACCTATTCAACTTTTCTTAGTGCACAAAAACTCCATAATGACTCTGGTCCCTATTCATAAACATCTCAGGGCCCAAGCATATATTTGACAAGGCTTTCATATGAGTTTTGGGCATTTCCATGGGTAGTTTTATGACCCTGGTGGTAGTTTGACCCTTCTCCTGTACCATGAACCTAAAATACATTCATGAAAACCCGACTGATCTCCTTTTGGCCTTTGGAAATAGTTGGTGTGAGAGCCGAAAGCATCTAACAATATAGCCCTCTCTCTTTCTTAGTATACCCCGGCAGTGGCTTGTCTCTCACCTGATCTCTGTGCAGCTGGTGTGTCGCAAGGTGTGGTTGTTGCTGGTTCTGCTCAGTCAGTCCTTTAATGTGGAGCAACTCAGCGGTGCGGAGGAAGGTGGTGAGTCGGTCTTGAGACACATACACCTCCCCCTGATACACGAAGCTGAGTAACGCTGACATGTCCACATACGCCACATCTCTCAGGATTATTATTGGATGCTGGCATGGGTTTTGCTGCAGGGGAAGAAGGGAGAGAACATTAGATAACCTCACCACAGACACAGAAAGAAAACAATGTACATAACTTCATACACCTAATCCTCTTTATCTACCTAACTAACATACTAACCTATCAACCTACCTACCTACCTACTTTCCTTTCCTTTATTTTCTTTCTTCTTATTTATCCACCTAATTCCATACCTACCTACCTAACTCTGTATTAACCTGTCAACCTAGCCTACCTAACCTGACCTGTCCCTCTGCCACAGCCCGTAAGTGAAAGATTTTAAGGAGCAGGAAACAGGACAAGACAAGAAAACAAAAGAGCAACATGCAGAATGAGACACAGAAACACCCTAGCCTGACCTGCCCTGTCCACCAGATGCAAGAGATATATAGATTACACTGAGGGATAGATGAAGACCACACTACCTACTTATATACAGTAAGCCTCAAAATAAATTATACCCCAGAGTCTATAGTAATGTAAACACTTCAGAATCTGACTTCATACATATATAGAAAGACAGAGCTGCATAGATTATACTGAAGGATAGATGGAGAACACACACCAGCTAACCTCACAAAATCATACCTAAGAGTCTTAAGTAATGTGCAAATTTAATAAACATACACCATCCCTATTCAACGGAAGGTTTTCGTAATGGTAATCCCTTGAACACAGGCATCACAGGTACTCACATGACTTATATAATTCAAACACTACCTTAGCTCACATTATACAGACCCTAAGTAACCATACCTAAGAACTTAAATGTAAACACTTCATAAAACACACACCATCTTCATTTAATAAGCTTTCATAATGGTAATCCCTTGAACACATACATCAGACGTACTCAACCCAGTAGCAGCGACGGGCCAAATTTGTGGCTTTACCGTGTAGCAGCGATGAGTCAAATTTGTGCCATGATATAAACCCCCCAAAATAGATGATACATAATCTGATCACAAATGCTTTGATATATATTATGAAATGGTTTGTGTGAATGATGATTTTTTTCTCATTTTCTCGCTTAGAGGGACCATTAAGAAACATGATCCCCGCTGCTACCAGGTTAAAACACACACTAACTTGACTCATTATACAGTTAGACCCTAAATAACCATACCCAAGAACCTATAATATTGTGTAACTAAACAAACATACACAATCCCTATTTACCAGAAGGGTCTCATAATGGTATGGCCTCAAAGATAAATGTCAATGGCACCCCCCAACAGCCTGGTCCAGTACCCACCTTGAGCAAGTTTCTGAAGTAAGGGGAACACGCAGACAGCACCACCTTATGTGCCTTTAAGCTGCGTCCCTCGCATGCCAGTGTCACGTCCACAAAGTCCTCATGGTCGCGGAGGTGCTCGAACGATGTGGCGATGTTGCTGTGAAAATTGTTCCACCGCAGGCAAAAGTGTTGGTCACTACCCATGGCGATCATGTGCTGCTTACTGCTGGCCCGGGCGTGGTGTGGAGGGGGGGCAGGGGTGGCGATGGACGCAGGGAGGGAGGAAAGAGAGGACAAAGATAAGTGAAAGGCTACACATTAAATACATCTCAAGTCTTATCATCTATTGGAGAGCATGCTTATAGGTGGGAATGTCACAGCGCATAAGATAGATCAGATTTTTCTTCCAATATAAGTACTAAATGAAATGGCGTGTGCACAAACTGGCAAACATATCCCACCTCTTATGTATCAGTCACTCTTAGAAGCAATGGGTGCCACAATGCATAGATAGAACTGGCTTTTCCAATACAAGTCGTAAAAGGAACATAAGACAATAGTTTTTCTTCTGATATGAGTACTAAATGGAAAGGTGTGCGTACAAATCGGTGAACACAACCTCCGCTCATTCTTAAAGGAAATAGATCTCACAGTACATAGATACAATAGTCTTTTCCAGTCCGAGTACTAAATGGAAAGGTGTGCGTACAAATTGGTGAACACAACCCACCACCCACACGTCAATCACTCTGCAAACTACCGATAAATTCATACTCCCGACATCCAAACCGTGGCGTAACCCAGGCACTTGTGACGATAGGGTGCCACCGAGGGCCACTACCGCACACACACACACACATACACACACTCACACATACGTACACACACACATACACAGGTTCTTATCTCTCATCCCTGCCCAGCGTGACTCATTCTGTTTATCATCCTTCTAAACTTGGTTATTCCACACACGAGTCATTATATTTCTTTTGTGACGTTTATAGTGCCGGAGTTTTTTTTTATGGCCGAGAAGAGAAAGAAAAGCTCAAAGGAAATGGAAATAAAAATGAAAATATAAAAAGCCTACTATGGCAAAGACTGATCAGGGGGAAAAAATAACAATAAAATAAGTAAATGAATGAATGAAAAGTCCACTATGTCACTACTAAAGGAAAGACAGCTCAGGGAAAGAACACAAAAACATAAAATAAATAAATAAAAATAAATCAAAAGCCGATTTTTCTGCTACTTCTTCTTTTTGTTCTTGTTATTCTTGTTTAATGTCCTTGTTTTCCCTCATGGGGTTGGACAGGCTGAGTCTATGTCACTGCCCACCATGAGGAAGAAGTGAAAGGTTATCTCTCTAATGACTAGTATTTAAATCTAACTCAATGTTGCTTTATTTTCTGAACACTCATTTCCTGTTGCTTGATCCTCCCTGTTTGACTGACTGAGGAAATGGGCTAACTGAACTGACTGACTGACTAAACTAAATGAACAAACTGACTGACTAAACTGACTGACTGACAGACTAAATGACTGACTAAACTAACTGACTGACACACACACACACACACACACACACATACACTTCAAAGATATGTGGCAACAGTAGACAGCTTAACACACATAAAATTTTCCTTATCAATGTCATATATTCCGCCTTAGAACACACAGAAATTCCTTTATAGGTGTGACAATACTCGTAGATACTTTAACCTGGTACCAGCGACGGGCCAAATTTGTGGATTTACCATGTAGCAGCGATGGGCCAAATTTTTGCCAAGATATAACCCCCCAAAATAGATGATGCATAAACTGATCACAAATGCGTTGATATATATTATGAAATGGTTTGCGTGAGTGATGATTTTTGCTCATTAATTCGCTTAGAGGGCCCTTTAACGAAACATGATCCCCGCAGTAACCAGGTTAAAAGTGCGTAAAAAATGTCATATAATCGTAAACTCCTCATAATCTAGTGCCTGTCAGTTCTCAAATGTTGAAACCTACTTCTCGGTTATCTGATGCTTGAGATCCTGTAATGAATCGACAGTATGAATGATAATGCAAAGGTTAACCCAGTAGCTGCGGGGACCATGTTTCTTAAAGGCCCCTCTAAGCGAGAAAAATGAGAAAAAATCATCACTCACGCAAACCATTTCATAATAACTATCAACGTATTTGTGATCTGTTTATGCATCATCTATTTTGGGGGGTCTTTATCATGGCACAAATTTGGCCCGTCGCTGCTACACGGAAAAGCCACAAATTTGGCCCGTCGCTGCTACACGGAAAAGCCACAAATTTGGCCCGTCGCTGCTACACGGAAAAGCCACAAATTTGGCCCGTTGCTGCTACACAGAAAAGGCACAAATTCGGCCCGTCGCTGCAAACAGGTTAAGGTTAATGCTCATCTTCATCACATTAGCCCTTGAGCCTGTGGTGTGTAATGTAATGAATGAATAATGTAATGCATCAATAGGATGAAGACGATGATTCAGTGGAAAAGAGGAATGGGAGGAGTCTTGCATGAACCTCAATAAACACCCTTTTGTTCAGCGCATTCCCTTATCTTATCACGAGGCAGATGGTGCACTCTCAACGCACCACCACTGTATTATTTGCCTTGACATGCTTCCATAGGTACATTTACCCTCTGCCCCTCACTTGAACCATCTCTAGGTTCAAGCTCTTTTGTTTGCTCTACATGGGAAAGACTTGTACTGCCACGCTTCTATAGCTTTGAAGTATGAGAAAAGATGAACCGAGAAACGAAGAATTAAAAAAAGTATAAATGAAAAAATATCGTACCCTGAGAATGAAAATAATAATAAAAAAAAAGTGCCCAGAGAAATGAAGAATAAAAAGAAAGAAAAAACTACCCAGAGAAACGAAGGATGATAAAAAAATGAGAATTAAAGAATGAAAAAAGAAAAAGGAGAACAAGACCTGCCCTGAAAAATGAATAAAAAGAACAAAAGAAAAAGACCTGCTATTAAAAGTGAAAAATAATGAAGAAAAAGAAAATAAGTACCGAGAAATAAGAACAAATGCAGTGTAGAAAATAATGAGAAAATCAGTCTGTCCACCACACACTGACAAGCACGAAAGGAAGTGATCACGTATAATTAGACTGAGCTTGTTGCTGTTGTCCTTGTGATAAGATACATGCGCGTCACAGCTCTTCACTGCCACTTAACGCTCCATCGATAGGCAGATTGTGTGGGTAACCAGCACTCTCTTACCCCCTCCCTCCCCGCACCCGTGAATTTGATTACACGAACTTATGCTGGTGGTGACTATGGGTTGATGGGCTGCTTAATTGGTTGAGTAATTAATGAGTGGTTTGGGTAATGTCCTGTCTCTTTAATGTTGTTGGTGTCAGATTAAGGTCGGCATTATAAGTCACTTTCCTTTCTCACATCAGCTATTTCTAAAGGTCAAAGAGGGGGTCAATCGGGTTCTAATGAGTGTTTCTTTAGGTTCACGGTACAGAGGAAGGGTCACACTACCACCAGGGCTATAAAACTACTCCTGGAAATGCCCAAACTCCTATGAAAGCCTTGTCAAATATGTGTTTCTTTAGGTTCACGGTACAGAGGAAGGGTCACACTACCACCAGGGCTATAAAACTACTCCTGGAAATGCCCACAACTCCTATGAAAGACTTGTCAAATATGTGTTTCTTTAGGTTCATGGTACAGAGGAAGGGTCACACTACCACCAGGGCTATAAAACTACTCCTGGAAATGCCCACAACTCCTATGAAAGCCTTGTCAAATATGTGTTTCTTTAGGTTCACGGTACAGAGGAAGGGTCACACTACCACCAGGGCTATAAAACTACTCCTGGAAATGCCCACAACTCCTATGAAAGCCTTGGCAAATATGTGTTTCTTTAGGTTCACGGTACAGAGGAAGGGTCACACTACCACCAGGGCTATAAAACTACTCCTGGAAATGCCCACAACTCCTCTGAAAGCCTTGGCAAATATGTGTTTCTTTAGGTTCACGGTACAGAGGAAGGGTCACACTACCACCAGGGCTATAAAACTACTCCTGGAAATGCCCACAACTCCTATGAAAGCCTTGGCAAATTTGTGTTTTTGGGCGGCGAAATGTTTTATAATGCGACCCTAAAAGATGAAATGATGGAGTAAGACAGACAATTGAGAGAGAAAGGGAGAGATGTCTTGCAAACTATTGGTGGTTGAATAGACTGATGGATTGAGAGACAGACGGACATGGATAGAGATTGGAGAGTTTAATAGTACTGCCCTGTTTTTTTTTATTTACTTACCTATCTACCTATCTGGCAATCTACCTACCTACCTACCTAACCTATTGATTTTGCGAACTACCTTCTCTTCCCTTCTTCTCTTTCTGACTTTCTTTCTTTCTCCCTATCTATCTACCTAACTCCATATTAACCTATCTACCTACCTTCCTTTCCTTTTCTTTCTTTTTTCCTTCCTTTCTTTCTACCTACCTACTAAGATAACTCCTAATCAACCTAGACAATTCCATACCTGCCAACCTATCTACCTAACTCCATATTAATCTATCTACCTACCTTCCTTCCTTTCTTTCTCTTTTCCTTCCTTTCTTTCTTCCTACTCCTTACCAACCTAGATAATGCCATCCCTACCAACCTACCTACCTATATCCCTGCCTTCCCTAGCAATGCCTGATGTAAGCTGCATGACTGGGACAAACGACACCCTCTTATCTCAAGGTTACTACTCTCGGCGCCACAAGATAGGTAAGCCTCAGGTAAATCTCCATAAGCAGGTCAGTTACATTGGGACCTCATTATCTCACCTGCCAGTTTTAATCAAGGGACTGTAGCAGGTATTAGGAGCTGGTTACCAAGAAGACTTTGTAAGGAATGTGCCCAATAAACAGTACCTACATCAGAACAATTAATTAACGAACCTACGCTATACACCTGTACACTTCTAGATTGGTACTGTCAGACGCTTGTCCAACCCTCACACTGACCATTTCCGAAGACCAAAAAGAAGATCAGTCAGGTTCTAATGAGTGTTGTTTTATGTTCATGGTACAGAAGAAGGGTCATACTAAAACCAGGGTCATAAAACTACTCCTGAAGATGCCCACAACTCCTACGAAAGCCTTGTCGAATATGTGTGCTTGGGCGTGGCAATGTTTAGGAATGTGGCCCCTACTGTCTTTCCTTCTCCCCCACCTGTACCTTCACCACTAATACACTTCCTCTTCTTACTATACCCTTGATTAACCCGGTAGCAGCGATGGGCCAAATTTGTGGCTTTACCGTGTAGCAGCGATGGGCCAAATTTGTGCCATGATATAAACCCCAAAAAATAGATGATACATAAACTGATCACAAATGCTTTGATATATATTATGCAATGGTTTGTGTGAGTGATGATTTTTTCTCATTTTTCTCGCTTAGAGGGACCATTAAGAAACATGATCTCCGCTGCTACCGGGTTAAAATAAAGAATAAATAAATGAAAATATAAAAATGAGAATTTGCATGTAATCTTGTGCTTCTAATCTTAGGTAGAATCTAAACCAATGCAGTATTTTCTATTTATTTAGTTATAGCATAGTAGCGGCTTTGAGTGTAACCTTGTGAACTTGGGTTGAATTATTAAGGAATTTGATACTATGCACGTCCAACCTCATTATAAAAAAAGACAATTGATGTTAAACTGATATAAGCTTTTTCACAACTGTATTTACCTAGTTATAGTATAGAGGATTTGAATGTTATCTTGTAGTCTTGTGTTGAATTTACATGGAATCTTACACTACACTTCTAACCTCACTACTAAAAAAATAATAACAATAATAAAAATAAAAATAAATAAAAAAGAATGATGATGATGAGTTAGCCATTCTATTGTGGGATGACCTTTCACCCCTAACAATGGGTCTTTCCTCTCTGATAAACTGTGATATGCATGGGAAGGGTGGGGAGGGACAGGACAGGAGGGGGGGGGGATTTCAGGGTACGGGAGCAAGTGTATCAAGCTTATCAGAGGCCTCACCAATGCCAGCCAGCCCTGCCTATTTGTCGCTGTTATCACTGTGGGTACTCATTTATTTAGCCTTGGACTCCTCCCTCCCTCTCTATCACTCTTTATGAATTCTCTCCCTTTCTGTAACGTAAGCTAACTCAGACTCCTCCCTCCCTCTCTCTCTCTCTCTCATTGATTTCTCTGTCTCTCTGTAATGTAATGTAAGCTAACTTGGACTCCTCTCTCTGTCTCTCTCTCTCTCTCTCTCTCTCTCTCTCTCTCTCTCTCTCTCTCTCTCTCTCTCTCTCTCTCTCTCTCTCTCTCATTGATTTCTCTCTCTGTAATATAATGTAAGCTAACTTGGACTCTTCCCTCTCCGTCTCAATGATTTCTCTCTCTCTCTCTCTGTAATATAATGTAAGCTAAATTGGACTCCTCCCTCTCCGTCTCAATGATCTCTCTCTCTCTCTCTCTCTCTCTCTCTCTCTCTCTCTCTCTCTCTCTCTCTCTCTCTCTCTCTCTCTCTCTCTCTCTCTCTTTAATGTAAGCTAACCTAAGATTTAAAAGATAGAAAAGGGGAAATATATAAGAGAGAGGTAGCTTATTCTCTCTCCTCTTCTCTCTATATAAATCAGAACAGAAGTTAAATTTGAAGAGTTAAAAATGAGGTCTGTATCTCTGTCTCTCCCTCTCTCTGATGTAAAGATACTTAACCAGCACTAGGAAGAAAGGGGGTAATATATATTAGAAGGGTTGTCGAGTCTCTTTCCTCTCTACCAGGTATATAAATCAGAACTGCCACATATACCTGACTGGACTAAAATAAGAGATAACCACCACTCTGATAGGAGAGATCTATCACCAATATACAAGCACATAAGAGCCGCTAATCTGAACAAGACAGAGGGAAAGAAAATACCAATCAGAACAAGACAGAGGAAAAGAAAATACCAATCAGAACAAGACAGAGGGAAAGAAAATACCAATCACAACAAGACAGAGGGAAAGAAAATACCAATCAGAACAAGACAGAGGGAAAGAAAATACCAATCTGAACAAGACAGGGAAAGAAAATACCAATCACAACAAGACAGAGGGAAAGAAAATACCAATCTGAACAAGACAGGGAAAGAAAATACCAATCACAACAAGACAGAGGGAAAGAAAATACCAATCAGAACAAGACAGAGGGAAAGAAAATACCAATCTGAACAAGACAGAGGGAAAGAAAATACCAATCTGAACAAGACAGAGGGAAAGAAAATACCAATCAGAACAAGACAGAGGGAAAGAAAATACCAATCACAACAAGACAGAGGGAAAGAAAATACCAATCTGAACAAGACAGAGGGAAAGAAAATACCAATCACAACAAGACAGAGGGAAAGAAAATACCAATCAAAACAAGACAGAGGGAAAGAAAATACCAATCAGAACAAGACAGAGGGAAAGAAAATACCAATCAAAACAAGACAGGGAAAGAAAATGCCAATCAGAACAAGACAGAGGGAAAGAAAATACCAATCACAACAAGACAGAGGGAAAGAAAATACCAATCACAACAAGACAGAAGGAAAGAAAATACCAATCTGAACAAGACAGAGGGAAAGAAAATACCAATCACAACAAGACAGAGGGAAAGAAAATACCAATCAGAACAAGACAGAGGGAAAGAAAATACCAATCACAACAAGACAGAGGGAAAGAAAATACCAATCACAACAAGACAGAGGGAAAGAAAATACCAATCACAACAAGACAGAGGGAAAGAAAATACCAATCACAACAAGACAGAGGGAAAGAAAATACCAATCTGAACAAGACAGAGGGAAAGAAAATACCAATCACAACAAGACAGAGGGAAAGAAAATACCAATCACAACAAGACAGAGGGAAAGAAAATACCAATCAGAACAAGACAGAGGGAAAGAAAATACCAATCTGAACAAGACAGAGGGAAAGAAAATACCAATCACAACAAGACAGAGGGAAAGAAAATACCAATCAGAACAAGACAGATTGAAATAAAATACCTATCTGAACAAGACAGAGGGAAAGAAAATACCAATCAGAACAAGACAGAGGGAAAGAAAATACCAATCAGAACAAGACAGAGGGAAAGAAAATACCAATCTGAACAAGAGAGGGAAAGAAAATACCAATCAGAACAAGACAGAGGGAAAGAAAATACCAATCAGAACAAGACAGAAGGAAAGAAAATACCAATCTGAACAAGAGAGGGAAAGAAAATACCAATCACAACAAGACAGAGGGAAAGAAAATACCAATCAGAACAAGACAGAAGGAAAGAAAATACCAATCTGAACAAGAGAGGGAAAGAAAATACCAATCTGAACAAGAGAGGGAAAGAAAATACCAATCTGAACAAGAGAGGGAAAGAAAATACCAATCTGAACAAGAGAGGGAAAGAAAATACCAATCTGAACAAGACAGAGGGAAAGAAAATACCAATCACAACAAGACAGAGGGAAAGAAAATACCAATCAGAACAAGACAGAAGGAAAGAAAATACCAATCAGAACAAGACAGAAGGAAAGAAAATACCAATCAGAACAAGACTGAAAGAAAGAAAATACCAATCACAACAAGACAGAGGGAAAGAAAATAGACTTAAAATAAGCTAAAATAAGTGATACACAGAAGAAGGAACATGAAATAATGAGATAACCAACATCTGATAGGAGATATGACTTCAAGGTACAAGCACTGGAGAGGCCAATCAGAGCGTAACAGGATAAAGAACGCTGCCAGCCCACTATAGCGTCATGTAATCCGGTATTCAACTCTGGCCTCGCTGGTACGTGTGTGCTGTAGCTTAATTTATTGATGCAATGATGAACGGCTGAGATAAGAGTTGAACCAGAGCCAAATGTAAACCAAAGTATTAGGTCTATCTTACTCTGGATTCTGTGACCATCAACCTTGTCTGGCATAATTAAACTTAACCTAACCAAACTAATCCTGACACCAACCTCACTGGGCTTTTTATTTTTTGTTTCTGCCCTTCACTTGCCAAACTAAATCTACCACTAGCCTAACATAGCCAAACTAACTAATACTTACCTAACCTTACCAAACCAAACAAAACAAAACTAAGTCTAACACTAACCTAACCAAACCTAACCAAGCCAAACCAATCAAACTTTACCAACCTAACCTAACAAAACTAACATTAACCAAACCACACTAACAATAGTCTAACCAAACTACCCTTACCAGCCAAGCCAACCAACCTAACACTAGCCTAACCTAGCCAAACCAAGCCAAACCAATCAAACTTTACCAACCTAACCCAACAAAACTAACATTAACCAAACCACACTAACAATAGTCTAACCAAACTACCCTTACCAGCCAACCCAACCAACCTAACACTAGCCTAACCAAACCAACCTTACCTTACCCACCTAACCAACTCTAACTTAACCTTACCTAACAACCACCAACACCAAACTAATCTTACCAACCTAACCTAACCTCACCAACTCAATCAAACTCTCCCTTACACTAACAAAAACCCCAACCAACACCTCATTTCAGCCCCAATACATGAACCACCATCAGCTGAGCACAGAACTTGACACTGACATCACTCATTACATAAACATCAACCATTACATAACCCAAGACAAGAGCAAATAACCCTAATGCAGACCAACCACAAAGGCTACATAGGCCTAATCCATGGTATTAAAGGGGTGTGTCAAACTGATAGGGGGGAAGGAAGGGAGGGAGGAGAGGGCAGGGGGGGGAGGAGTTAAATGGGAGAAGGATGGGGGAAGAGGTAAGAGGGAGCAGGTGATGGAAAGGGAAAGGCAGGGAGAGAAATGAGAGAAAAGGGAAAGGATAAAGAGAGGGAAGGAGGAGGAATGAGTAATGAGAAGAGAGGGAAGGAGTGTGGAAAAGAGGAGAGGGAGGTAGAGAAATGGGAGAGAAGGAGGTAAGGGAGAGGAAAGGGGTAGAAAGGAGGAAGAGAAGGGAGTGAATGGAGTGGAAAAGGAAGAGGGAAGAGAGGGAGGGGAGAAAGGAAGGGAGAGAAGAAAAGGGAGTAAAGGAAGGAGGGAATGCAGAGAAGATGAAGGAAAAGAAGCAGATAAAGAAGGCAAAGAAGGGAGGAGATAGGAAGATGATAAATAAAAGAAGGGAGAAGGAAGTGAAGAAGGAAGACAAAACAGGGAAAATGAAGGGAGAGATGGAAGGAAAGAAAAAAAGATAAAGAAAATGAAGAAGGGAGGAGATAGGGAGAAGGTAAATAAAAGGATGGAGAAGGGAGGGAAGGTAGGGAGAGAAGGAAGTGAAAAAGGAAGGCAAAGCAGGGAAAATGAAGGGAGAGAAGGAAGGAAAGAAAAAAGGATAAAGAAAATGAAGAAGGGAGGAGATAGGAAGAATACAAATAAAGAAAGGGAAGGGAAGAAACACAGGAAAAGAAGGAAAATATAGAGGAGGGAAAACAAGATAAAGAAAATAAAGAAAGGGAAGGAAGAAAAGGAAAATATAGAGGAGGGAAAACAAGATCAAGAAAATGAAGAAGGGGGAGACAGGGAGAAGGTAAATAAAGGGAAGGGATGGGAGAATAACAAAGCTAGGAGGTGAGGGGGGTGGAGGGGAATTCCAAGAGACAGGAAATAGTAGTACATGTGTCATTATTCTCCACATTGTCACCAGTGGCCTCATTATCATCAACAGCATTATAGTCACCTTCAAACACTAGTACAATGCCCTTATGTAACTTTGAGCTTCCTGTCGCTTATACTTTCGTCACTTATCATCATCATCATCATCTCTATTAGAACACTACAGTCTAACATCATCTCTATTAAAACACTACAGTCTATCATCATCATCTCTATTAAAACACTACAGTCTATCCTCATCTCTATTAAAACACAACAGTCTACCATCATCATCATCATCATCTCCATCGTTAAAAGAATGCGATCTATCTTCATTCTTATTGCCATCTTCATCACCTATATTACAACTCAATATTCTATCATCATTCTATCGCCATCATCACTAATAAAATACTACATTCTATCTCCTATAAAACTCCTTTCTACCATCTATCATTCTATTTTATCTCTCTATCATCTAGCATAAGTACATTTGGTTCATCTAAGTTGTGTCTTCATGGCTTGATACACTCACTGAAGCTGACCTTGTATAAATGTCAACCTTCTTCCCCTTAAGGTCATATTCGGTTTGGTTTAGGAATGAACTTACTACTCTAAAGCTAATAGCATTCTTGCTTTTTCTCACTAACTGGCTCTTTAGTACATGACTGAGGGGCTGGACTAACTGTTCTATGTTAATTTCTATAGGGGAAGACGTGGAGTGTTATAACCTTAATACAAATATATCTTTATACATTCCATTCATATCCTTGCTTTCTTTCACTGACTGGCTCTTAATACACAAATGGGAGACTAGATTAACTTTTTCTATATTCATTTCCATAGAGCCAAGCTGTTTAAATTATCATAACCTGCATGAAATCATCTAAATCCAATCAGCTCACATAACTTTGCACCTCTTCCCAAAATTGTTAATTCTAAATGCTGGAATTAGTGTATAACCTATTTAGATGCTCACTGACGTCAAAGGTGACAGGAGTAAATTAGTGTTGTCATTATATGCACATATGTTTAATGATGGGAAGTTAATTAAGTCCAATCCTTCCTATTAAATAAGTGGAATTTCAGCCATTCACACAACCAACCAGACACATAGAACTATCTAAATGCTGCCAAACATAACGGATAATAAATTATTAAATAAATGAATTAATAAATAAATAAAGATAAATCTCTCCAGTGTATTCAGACTTCATAAATATCAACAGCACAAATTCCTGAGCCATGCAACACTAAACTAACAGTCACCATACTTCTTATTAATCAAGTGAGACAGTCAGGCACTCCGGTAAGCAGGCAGCCTAGGCAGGTAAAACAAGCAGGTGGGAGGCCAGCCTGCATCTCTGGAGGGAGTGACAGTCCAGCAGGCCACACACAGCCTGTATAACTGCCATTTACACTCACTAAGCATGAGCTAACACCTGATATTCCCAGGTAACCAGGCAGCTCAGCCAGGTAAACCAAGCAGGTGAGAAGGCAGCCTGCATCTCTTTAAGAGACAGGATGACCAGGATGCTCACACAGCATCCAATGCTAATTCTACACATGACAAGGTATGCAGACAGGCTAATCAGGTTAAGTCAAGGAGGTGGGAGGCTTGTCTGCATCTCTGTGTGGCTTGACAGGTGACCAGGATGCTCACAGCATCCAACACTACCATTCAAGCCATCACTACCAGGGCACAGCACTTGATGCATATTCCCAGGTTAGCAGGTAGCCTAGCCAGGCAAAACAAGGAGGCTGGAGGTTTGTCTGACTTTCTATGTGGAGTGACAGGTGACCAGGATGCTCACAGCATCCAACACTATCATCACAATCCCCTAGGCAGGAGCCAGCTCCTGGTGCAGCCACCTCCAGGTGAGCAGGCAACACAAGCAGGCCGGGGGCTTGCCTGCATCTCTGGAGGGAGTGACAGGCAAGCAAGATGCAGCCTCACCCCTTCCCGGCCGCCCCTCCCGTGCACACCTGTCCCCACACACCTGCTAGGCCTCTCGCGGCACACCTGGGCGCGGGGTGCCAACCTACCTGGCCAGGGGCGGGCGTGAGGCAGGCCAGGCATCGCTGGGGCAGGCGGGGAGCCACACTGGGCCTCTTTGTTCACGGCAGCGCCAGCCTCACTCACGGAGATGCAACATGCCTAAAAATCAATAGCCACCACTCCATCCACTGAGCCTCAACTCAGTACTCTCCACTGTAGGCCTATCAGCTGGAACACTCGCTAACACGCCACAAACTACGCCGCCAGTGCCAGCGGGTGCCTCCGCGGGGCCGTGGCACTGGCCTGGAGGGCGGGGGCGGCCTGTACCTGTGTATTGCATGGTGTTGCAGGTTGCAGGGTAGGCCTGGCGTGGCGGCGCGGCGGCGGCTGGCAGACAGGCTGGCAGGCAGGCCCACACAAGCCGTCCTGATCAATAATTTCCCTTCCCTCTCTCCCGCGGCTACTCTCCCTCACCCTCCCTCCCTCTCCCTCGCCCCCTCACATAACGGTTAGCAATAGTCACACTTCCTTGTTTCCACCTCAACATTCTTTTCTATGTTTTTTTTCGGAGGGTTTGGAGGTTAGTGCACGACATATAGGGCAACACAGGAG
>NC_066515.1:17045280-17100280 GCF_024679095.1 Eriocheir sinensis | reverse complement strand
TACGAGTAAGGACTGAATTGTGAATAATAAGGTCAAGCAAGGAGGGGAAGGATTGGGTAAAGATAAAAAAAGGGTTGAATTTTGCATAAGATCATGAGAGAAGAATAAAGAGAATCGGAAGAAGATATAAAAGGATTAACCTGTGCATAAGATTAAAAGAGAAGGATAAGGAAAACATTCTGAAGATATAAGGGATTGAATTGTACATAAGATCAGGAGAAAAGGATAAGAAGAATTTGACGGAAATATAAAAGGATTGAATCGTACATAAGGTCACGCGGGGAAGAAGATTGTGTGAAAATATGCCGGCTACAAACACACCTTTAATCACACGAGTCATCCCTGGCAGCATAGAAAATGGTGAGTGGTTGTTATCATTATCATTATTATAATTATTATTATTATTATAATTATTATTATTATTATTATTATTATTATTATTATTATTATTATTATTATTATTATTATTATTATTATTATTATTATTATTATTATTATTATTATTATTATTAGTAGTAGTAGTAGTAGTAGTAGTAGTAGTAGCAATAGTAGTAGTAGTAGTAGTAGTAGTAGTAGTAGTAGTAGTAGTAGTAGTAGTAGAAGGAGGAGGAGGAGATGAGGGAGGAGGAGGAAGAGGAGGAGGAGCCTAACAAGTCGAAACACGAGAAGAAAGAAAACAATAGGCTAATAAGAAAAAGAAGAGGAAAAAAGAAAAAGAGGAAAAGAAAGCTGATGATGATAGTGAGGAGGAGGAGAACAAGACAAGGAACAAAAATATACATAAGAGAAAAAGAAAATAATATAAAAGAAAGTAACATCAGCGAAATAACACGAGAGAGCATTCCTAAACCCAACAAACCTTTACCAAAAATAATAAAAAACCATTCACGCATGCTTAAAGCCCCTTCTTAAACTTTGCATGAACCCCTTACTAAACCAACGATCCCTCTAATAAGTGAATCTGCATATTATTACAATGAGAATTATGGCTGGAAATACTAAGGGATCGAGTAAGTGAAATGTGTGATGCATCTACCGTAGAGTTTTTCAGACATACGCATTTGCTACATACTCGTGCTACCACTACCACTGCCACTACTACTACTACTACTACTACTACTACTACTACTACTACTACTGCAGGGCTTGAGGTGAGAGTGGGAGCAGTCGGGCACCATTGGGTTCGCGTGGAGTGGGGCGAGGAAGGCCTGGAAGAGGAAGGAACAGAAAAAGGGGGACTGCAGACTGATGTGGCCCAACCCCCTTCACGGCCCTCAAGCGCTGGGTGAGAGAGAAAGAGAGAGAGAGGGTGAGAGAGAGAGAGAGAGAGAGAGAGAGAGAGAGAGAGAGAGAGAGAGAGAGAGACACGCATACATACATACATACATTCATACATACATTCATACATACATACATACACACATAGAGAGATAGAGAGAGAAAGATGAAAAAATATATATAACAACCTTCTTTCTTCTCTCTTTCTTCCATTATCTATGTTTCTCTTTCTCATATTCCAATTTCACTCCTCCTTCTTCTCCTCCTCCTCCTCCTCCAGGGAAGGCGAGGGAGTGAGCGATGCCTACGAAGACTACCTCGCCCTCGCTTATGCTAAAGAGACCGAACAAGACCAGTACCCACAAGATGAAGACGTGAGCCATTCCTGTAGCAGTAGTAGTAGTAGTAATAGTAGTAGTAGTAGTAGTAATAGTAGTAGTGGTAGTAGTAGTAGTAGTAGTAGTGTTATTTTCGTTATTATTCCTATTCATATTCCTATTATTATTATTATTATTATTATTATTATTATTATTATTATTATTATTATTATTATTCGTTTTCCTTGTTATTCTAGCTTATTTTCTCTCTCTCTCTCTCTCTCTCTCTCTCTCTCTCTCTCTCTCTCTCTCTCTCTCTCTCTCTCTCTCGCACCTTCCCGGAACCCCCATACGCAGAGACTTCCAGGAACGCGGCACGCATTCCCGATTCCTGGAAGCTCTTCTGAAAGCCCGACCAAAAGAAGTGTTGTCAGGAGTGGCTGGACGAGTTGCTACTGTGCTCTCTCTCTCTCTCTCTCTCTCTCTCTCTCTCTCTCTCTCTCTCTCTCTCTTAATGGGTATAGATAAAGGGGGAGCTTCTATTTTTTTATGTTCTGCCTGTAGCGCCGGTAGGCTTTCTTGAGGGCTCCCTTGGACGGCCCCATCCCGTTAGTGGTGCAGGCGAATTTTATTTATAGTGTCTGCCGTGATGTGTGTGTCTTGCTTGGCCCATGCTGCCCCCCGGTGCTCCTCTCGACCGAAGTCGCTGAAGTCAGGGTTGATTCAAGATCTGGGCAGCATGTGGGTAATCTTTACTTTCGATATGGACGGGAAAGTCTTGCACGTTGCCTTCTCGTATTATTTCTAGTATCTTTTCTTTTTAATATAGACGTTAAATTCGTATACAATGTTTCCTTCTCGCACTCTGTTTAGCATCTCTCTTTCCAGTCTCTTTCATCAGCAGCTTTTAATCGTATCTTTCTTCTCAGCATCTCTTTCTTTGCCATCTATCCAGCATCTTTACTTTTTAGCATCAATCTACTTGGCATCATTCAAGCCTTTCTCCTTGTCTCTCTCAGCACCTGGAACACGGATCAATGGGCTCTCTTTTTACCATCTATCTATTTAGCATCTATCTTATTCAGTATCAATCTATTTATCATAATTTCTAGCCTCTCTTCTCGTCTTTCAGGGCCTGGATGACGGACCGATGGAGGAGGAGGTTGACCGCACGGAGGTGTTCACGGACAAGCCGATGAGGGTGGTCACTGTGCAGCTGATGAGGCCGAGGACAGGCTGGACGACCATCTATAGGTGAGGGAGGGAAGGGAAGGAGGGGGGCAGGGGTTGAGGAAGGGATCTGTCTATCTATCTATCCATCTATCTATCTGCAGGGGTGGGGGTGGAGGGTGCCTGGTGGACGGCCTCTCTCCAGCCCAAGAGGTCAAGGTCAGAGTGCTGGTGACCCAAGATGACCTGACCTCTCCTTGGACACACCTCACCGCCAACACGAAGTGTAAGTTGACCTCTGACCCTTTGACCACTACCACCAATACCACAAAGCTGTCTATCTATCTATCTGTTTGTCTATCTATCTTTCAGGCCTTCCAGTGAGCGGTCAAGACTTGGTGGAGGCCGTGAAGGAAAACAACGCCACTTCAGTCAGAGACGTTCTTACTGACCTCATTCGCTTCTCTCAGTAAGTGCAAAGATACGGACGTTCGCTATATAGTCTACAAATGCATGAAGGGCTCTGGTAAGAGTGGTGCCATTGTTCCCTCCTGTCCCTCCCTCGCTAGGCGGTGTCACGTTTCCAGGAGCTGCCGTGTGTAGCCCGACTAACTAGCGTCTTATTACAATCTCCTAATACTCCCTTCTGTCTCTCCCTACAGGGTGGAGCGTGTGGACAGCGTGGTGGAGGGCGGGCACACCTCCCTGGTGGCCGGGGTGGCGGCGGGGGCCCGGGACGCCCTGGCCGTGCTGCTGGAGAGGCGGGCGGCCGTGGCGGCCTCCACGGCGGGGCCGCACCTCACGCCCCTGGCCATGGCGGCGTGGCAGGGGCGCGTGGACTTTGCCAGGCGGCTCAAGACGGCGGGGGCGGACTGGAACCTGCCCGACAGGTGAGCAGGGAGATGGGGGAGCTGCACCCTGACTGCCCGGGTAGGGATTCGAACCCAGGTCCGCGGATTCTTGGCTAGGCGGAGGCGCTATGAGTTTGACACCTGTAGAAGTATTTAGACAGGTGGCTTTCGTAAACCTAACCGTATCTTACCTCACCTAACCTCCCCTATACCTTACGTAACCTCTTCTAACCTTACATAAGTTTATATAACCTTCCCTAAATTTTACCTAACCTCACCCAACTTCATCTAACCTCCCTAAACCTCCCAACCTCCCCTAACCTCCCCTAAACCTCACTTCACCTCCCCTAATCCCAGTCTCGCCCCCAGGAACGGCTTCACCGCTCTGCACTACGCCGTGGCCGGGGGTCGCGTGGAGATGGTGAAGGCGGCGCTGCAGGAAGGGGCCGACCCCAAGCTGCCCGCCGCCTCCCAGCCCATCCTTACCCTCGCCCTCACTGCCCTGGCCGGCGGTGGTGGTGGTGGTGGCGGTGCTGGTGGTGGCGGTGCTGGTGCTGGTGGTGGTGGAGGTGGTGGTGGTGGTGGGAGGTGAGTTGGATGGTTTTGTTGGTGGTGGTGTTGGTTGTGATGGTGGTGGTGTTGGTGTTGTTGTTGATGGTGGTGGTGTTGCTGGTGTTGTTGTTGTTGGTGGTGGTGGTGTTGCTGGTGTTGTTGTTGTTGGTGGTGGTGGTGTTGGTGGTGTTGTTGGTGGTGGTGGTGTTGTTGTTGGTGGTGGTGGTGGTGTTGTTAGTATTCTTCGTGTTCTTGTTCTTTTTCTTTTCTTTTTTTTACTTCCTTTTTATCATCATTCTCCTCCATTATATTTTTTTCTTCTGACTTTTCTTCTTCGTCTACTATTCCTCCTCCTCCTCCTCCTTTCTATTCTTCTTCTTCTGTTTCTTCCTCTTGTTTTTGTTCTTCTTGTTCTTCTTTTTCTTCTTCCTCATATTTGTTACTTTTTCAGCTTACTTCTCCAAATATTTCTTCCTCCTCCTCCTCCTCCTCCTCCTCTTCATCTACTTCACTTCATCTGTTAATCCTCCTCCTCCTCCTCCTCCTCCTCCTCCTCAAGCCATTGTTCTCATTGGTATATTATCACACACTGTATTGTTCTCCTCCTCCTCCTCCTCCTCCTCCTCTTCCTCCTCCTCCTCCTCCTCCTCTTCCTATTACACACTTAGTACAAATTAACAAAAGCGTTTTCTTATCAACAGTTAATTTACGAGAGAGAGAGAGAGAGAGAGAGAGAGAGAGAGAGAGAGAGAGAGAGAGAATGTATCAATTATTCAAGAGGACGCATGATTACGGTAAGGATATTCTCTCTCTCTCTCTCTCTCTCTCTCTCTCTCTCTCTCTCTCTCTCTCTCTCATTTTTACATTTTTACCCCACAGGAAAAAGAAGAAGGAGGCGGAAGAAGGAGGAGGAGGAGGAGGAGGAGGAGGAGGAGGACCACGAGAACGAGAAGGACATGAAGGAGACGATGAAGACAAGAAGAACGAAGGAGAAGAAGAGGAGGAAGAAGAGGAGGAGGAAGAGGAAGAGGAGGAGGAGGATGTGGTGACTCGTATGGTGGAGGTGCTCTTGGAGGGAGGGGCGGAGGTAAACCAGAGAGGAGGAAGAGGAAACACTCCCCTCCATGCCTCCCTCAGCCTCGGTCTCGCCCCACTGGTAAGTAGAGGAGGAGGAGGAGGAGGAGGAGGAGGAGGAGGAGGTAATTAATCGTGTGGGTAAGCAAATATGTGATTCGTGGTTACCTCTTCTTATTGTAATAGAGGAGGAGCAGGAGGAGGAGGAGGAGGAGGAGGAGGAGAAGAGATGACTTTGTGGAGTGTTCAAGAGGTGACTAATAGAGAAAGAGAGAGAGGAAGGGAGAGGAGGAGGAGGAGGAGGGAGAGAGAGAGGAAGGGAAGGTAAGAGGGGAGAGAGAAGAAAGGAAATGTGAAGAATGGAGAGAGGGAGGGAAGTAATGAGGAGGAGGAGGAAGAGGAGGAGGAGGAACGGAGGAACAAAGAAGATGTCAGAGGGGACGGCATTGAGGAGGGGGAGGCAAGGAGGAGGAGGAGGAGGAAGGAAGGGAGGGAAGGCAAGCAGGGATGAAGGGAGAGTAACGAAAAATAGCGGAAAGGGGAAAATAGCCAACGACAAAAAACACCCAATATTTTTTCATCCTTTTTTTCCCCTTATTGATGATGTAAACGGTGCAGTGGTCAGCGTGCCTACCTACAGTTCCGCGGGCCGGGGTTCGAATCCCGGCCACATAAATAATAACAGGAGCCAGGATTTGCTAATAGGATTCCTACTTACACTCAAAGTTGACGAGGATAGCTGTTACTCTTAATAAATTGAAACTATTAACTTGGATAGTAACTTTAAGGGTAAGAGAGAGAGAGAGAGAGAGAGAGAGAGAGAGAGAGAGAGAGAGGATACGGGCCCTGCAGCTTTTCACCCTCCTTCTCGGGCTTGTTGATATATGGGTACCTGGGGACACCTGGGGAAGGTAAACTGTGGTAACCAGGATGTCACGCCGGCCCTGTGTCCCCCGGTGATGGGCTCTTACCCGCGACAGCCTCAAGGGGCCAAGCAATTAACGTAAAGGGGCTATTACATTGGGCAAATTCTCCGTGGGTCTTCAGTCAAACCACGATATCCGCTGGCGTGGTTCTCATATTTCCGTGGTTTTCTGACGTGTCCACGATCTTCCAAAGCTTCGGTAGATTACTCACCATCATCATCATCAGCAATAACAAGAAACAAATGAGAACCACGCCAGCGGAAATCGTGGTTTGACTGAAGATCCACGGAAAATGTGCCCAGTGTAATCCCCTTTACCAGATTACCGTACGCATAACATTGTATTCTCCGGTTTCTGGCCCATATATTGCAAAAAAGAGCATCAATAATTACCGATTTTAACGACAATTATAAATGCATATCGTTATCTTTGTGGGTGCGATAGTTTTTGGTCAGATTCGGCAAAACAATACGCCGAGTACGAGAATTTGGTAACGTTTAGGCCAATGCGACGGATATGAGCACCGAGGCCACGCGCAGCTATAGCGTACAACAATTATAAATGCATATCGTTGTCTCTGTGGGTACGACAGTTTTTGGTCAGATTCGGCAAAAACAATACGCCAAGTACGAGAATCTGGTAACGTTGGGGTCAGTGCATCGGATATGAGCACTGAGGCCACGCGCAGCTATAGCGTATGCCCCAAACTTCACCAAAAAACGGAGAAACGAAAACGAAAACAAACACGCAGCTTCTCTCCATCGCTCCCATTTCTTAACCCGTTATAGAAAGCAATAAATA
This sequence comes from Eriocheir sinensis, assembly GCF_024679095.1. Lineage (NCBI taxonomy): Eukaryota > Metazoa > Arthropoda > Malacostraca > Decapoda > Varunidae > Eriocheir > Eriocheir sinensis. The sequence goes on along the minus strand of NC_066515.1, from coordinate 17,093,311 downwards.
GAGGAATTTTTCGGATTCTTTACAGGAGCAACGAGTAGCGGGCTTTTTTAATGTTTCCTTTTTGTTGTGCCCTTTGCTGTAAAAAATAAGAAAAGAAAATAAAGAACAAAAATAAATAAACTGATCAACAAATAACTAACTCGGTCAATGGATAAATAAATAAATATATCCACAAATACACCGACGCCGCCTTCTCCTCCTCCGTCTCCGCCGCCGCCGCCGTCTCCCTCATGACCCGCGCCTCAAGGTCACCCGCAGCGCCTCGCCCGGCAACGTGACCCAGCAGGACCTCAGCTTTAAGACCCCAGCCACCTCCACCTCGACGCCCTGCCCGCCTCTGTCTGGCTTCCCGCACCTCTCGCTCTCCCTCTCTCCCGCTCTTGATTTCTCTGTGTCTCTGTTGATTTCTCTCTCTCTCTCTCTCTCTCTCTCTCTCTCTCTCTCTCTCTTGTTTATTTCTTCTTTCTTCTCTTTTTTCACTTAATTCAAATCTAAAGGAGAGAAATGAGGGAAAAAAGTGAAGGAATGATGAGAGAGAGAGAGAGAGAGAGAGAGAGAGAGAGAGAGAGAGAGAGAGAGAGAGAGAAAAGGGGGGAGGTTGCAAGCTGAGCGGCCTATGAAGGGAGAGGAAAGAGAGAGAGGGGAGGAGGAAGGAGGGAGAGGGAGGCTGCAGTCGAGACAAGAGGAGGAGGAGGAGGAGGCAAGCAGGTCGAGGAGTGCGTGTGTGCGTTCATGTGCGTGTGTGTGTGCCTGTGTGTGCGTGTGTGTGTGCGTCTAGACTTGGAGGAGGAGGAGGAGGAGGAGGTGAAGGTGCTGGTGGCCTACTTTCCAGGGCAGACAGACGGAGGAAGGAGAGCGCCCCCCCCCCCCCCTCTCTCTCTCTCTCTCTCTCTCTCTGGTCTTTGTGTAGCTCGATCAATTTGTGGGGAAGTCATGAGAGGGGGTGAGGGGGAGGAGGGGGTGGGGAGAGGAGGGGAGGGGGGCGGCTGGTGCATGCGCGCGAGTGTCCGAGAGAGCGAGAGAAGGGGGGGGTGGGGGGTGGGGGGAAAGAGAGAGCAGGGAAAGAGGGGGCGGGTTATGTAAGAGAGAGAGAGAGAGAGAGATGCGCACAGAAGCATTACGCAGGTGCAGCGGCTATGAACAATGCAGGAGAGAGAGAGAGAGAGAGAGAGAGAGAGAGAGAGAGAGAGAGAGAGAGAGAGAGAGACTCCTACAAGACTATTACATCACTAATAATAATTACACGTTTAACACATTAATAATTCATACACAAAATAAATAAATAGATAAACAACAACAACACCTACAACCACTACAACAACTAATACAACAACAACTACTACTGCATTAGGAAAGTCCATTAATAAACCTTCTTAAGTAATATCATAGTCTAACCTTGCTACAACAACTACTACAGCATTAGGAAAGGCTATTGATGAACCTTCTTAAGTAATACCATATCCTTATCCTATCCTAACCTCATTCTGTCTTTCCCGGCCTTTCCTTGCAGGCCCGCCGACTGGTTGCCGCCGGTGCCGACCCTCACGTGGCCAACGGTCGCGGGTACACGCCCACGCACATGGCGCTCCTGACGCGGCACTCCCTGGACACGGCCACGCCCAGGGACGAGGATAAGCCGGCTATGGGGGAGCTCGAGGCCCTAGCGAACCTGGCGGAGGATTAGATACAGTGTTACTAGTGTTAAGTCAATTATCTCCCAACAATCAATCGATGGAGGCATACGCCTGGAGATGCGTCCCCTCGCCCACCGCACGACGCCAAAACCGGGGGTCCCTCCGGGCATGTGTCCATGCAGGCCCTATACCAAGTACCTCGCGGCAGGATCTATCGACTTGCTCGAGCCACGAACTTTGTGGGCGTCCCCTTGCCTTCATTCAAGGTTATGTCTTACAGATCGAGGCAACCCGATGAGCAGGTCGGCTTCTGCGCGCCACGTGCCTCTACAGCCTGAATTGACGTTAACAGACGATGCAGGTAATAGGCCTTCAATCAGTTTCACGGAGTAGGAATTGATCGCCGTTTGACACAGTCATTCAAGCGATATCCCATGATTATATGCAGGCACTTATTACCAAAGACATCAATCCATTTCTCCACGTCACTATATATTCGATTTCCATGCTGAGCGCGGATGACACTTATCATATATCCCGTATTGAATAAGAGAGAGAAAAAAAGGATTTTAATTCCCCATGTATTAGCCTTATATTAACAAAAACATCTGCGTGATGCTATGATAAGATAGATAGATAAGTATATGGAGATAGGCAGGTATAGATAGTGAGGGGGGAGAGAGTGAAGGAGGGAAAGAGAGACAAAGGAAGGGACACCAATAAAAAAATATAAAAAAGTCGCAGGTTTCCTCAAGTCTCCTCAGTGACCTTTCACCGCTGAAATAAAGTCGCAGGTTCTTCGGGCCTCCTCAGTGACCTTTCCTCGACTTGCGTACACGACCCCCACGACCTTTTTCCTAGCTCCTCGTCTAAGTGCTGCCCCCTCCTCCTCCTCCGCCGCCAGCTTCCATAACCCTTTCTCTTACTGCTGCAGGTATTTTCCTTTCTCTTTATATCCCCTTCCTCCTTCTCCTCCTCATCATCATCATCGGCATTCATGTTCCTCATCTTTCTCATCTTTTTTCGCACCCTCTTCTTCTCCTCTAACCTATACATCCTTTTCCTCCTCTCTCTCGTACTTTTTTCTCATCCTTTTCCTCCCCTTTCTCCTTCTCTACATCCTTTTAATTCCTTCTCCTCCTCCACTTTCTCCTCTTCCTCTTCCTCTAGTCTATACATCTTTTTTCACCTTAAATTCTCCTCCTCTTTCTCTTCCTTCTCATCATGCATTCTTTTTCCTCCTCCTCCTTTTCTTTCTCTTCTTCAATCCTTTGTCTCCTTCTCTTAATTTCTCCTCTCCCTCCTCCTCTTTCTCCTCTTCTTCCTCCTCTGCGTCCTTATCCTTCCGTTTTTCGTCTTTTTTTGCATCCTTCTCCTCCTCCATCCATCCTAGAGAGAGAGAGAGAGAGAGAGAGAGAAGGGGGGTGAGGAGGGGGAGGGGGAGTGCACCGTGACACTTGAGATAAACATTCATCGTCATCATCAGCATGCAGCGCCGTGTCATAGGGGACGGCCGAGCACTATTAACAAGATTTACCGCTGGTTTACCGTCGGCAGCGAGACAGATGACCTCCACCAGCGCCAAGGAAGACCTCAAGATTGTTCATGACGAGGCAAACATGGAATTCTACATCAAACTTGGCAGACGTGAGTATTGTGCGTGTTTGTAACGGGGTAACTTTTCTGTGTCGGGATGATTAAAAATAGTTGAAGATACGTAATTTGGAGAGATGGGTAAAAATAAACGGTTCGGAGACTAAGATTGAGATGATTTGGACATGTGTAGAGGCGAAGACATGTTGGGTATATCAGGGGAAGGATGCTGGGGATGGTTTGGACATGGGTGGAGGAGATGTTGCATATGTTAGGAGAAGGATGCTGGGGATCGTCTGGACAAGAGTGAAGGAGAGATGCTGGGTATATCAGGGGAAGGATGCTGGGGATGGTCTGGACATGGGTGGAGGAGGAGAGATGCTACATATGTTAGGAGAAGGATGCTGGGGATCGTCTGGACAAGAGTGAAGGAGAGATGCTGGGTATATCAGGGGAAGGATGCTGGGGATGGTTTAGAATAGATGGAAATGGATGATCACAGGGAAATATGAGTCTTTTGTATGTATTAAGAGAGAAAAATACAGACAGAGAGGCAGGGAAAAAAAAGGTGTGTGTGTGTGTGTGTGTGTAGGAATGGTATGTGTGTAAGAAAACAGAGAGAGAAAGAGTCTTAAGGAAAATATAATGTGTGTGTGTGTGTGTGTGTGTGAGAGAGAGAGAAAACTAATGTGTGTGTAGGAACTTTTTTGTGTGTTTAGGAACTGTGTAGGAAACTAATACATCCATCCTCTTTTCTCTTTCTCTCTCTCTCTCCTCCTCCTCCTCCTCCTCCAGACAAGGCCTATCTCCAGTACGACATCCTGGACCCTCAGACTCAGGCCGTGGATCTCCAGCACACGGTGGTTCCGGAGGCCTTCAGGGGGCAGGGCATAGCCAAGGTCTTAGCCAAGGTAATTGGGGACAGAGATAGCGTGCCAAGGTGATAATGGAGAGAGTATGTTAAAGTAAAGGAGATGGAGACAGAGTATGTTCAGATAAAGGGGATGGAGATAAAGTATGTTAAGGTAATGGGGATAGCGTGCCAAAATAATGGGTAAGGGGATATAGGTATGGGGACAGAAATCAATTATGTTTTTTTTGTTAACCTTGTAGCAGCGACGGGCCAAATTTGTGGCTTTAACGTGCAACAGTGACAGGCCAAATTTGTGGCTTTAACGTGCAACAGTGACAGGCCAAATTTGTGGCTTTAACGTGCAACAGTGACAGGCCAAATTTGTGGCTTTACCATGCAACAGTGACAGGCCAAATTTGTGGCTTTACCATGTAGCAGCGACGGGCCAAATTTGTGCCATGATATAAACCCCCCAAAATAGATGGTACATAATCTGATCAGAAATGCTTTGCTATATAATATGAAATGGTTTGTATGAGGGGTGATTTTTTCTCATTTTGCTCGCTTAGAGGGACCATTAAGAAACATGATCCCCGCTGCTACCAAGTTAATTTTAGAGTAAAGGCGACAGCTCAAGGGAAAATACATATACAGAAGAAAGGCTGCCAGTTCTTGTGCATTATTTGTTATTCTTTTGTAAGTGAAAAAATATATCATGATTTTTTTGTTGATTTTTTGAACCACAAGATTGAGCTCACTAATGCTCTCTCTAACTCTCTCGTGCGTTCGTGCAAATATTGTCTGTTGTATTTGATTACATTAAATGATCTTAAAAATTCACCCACAAACTTTAGGGACAAGATAGAACTTAGTAATGCTCTCTTTCTTTCTCTTTCCCCCTCTCTCTGGTAAAATTTCTTGCAAGCTCACCCACACTTCTAAGGACAAACTGAACTGACTACTAATCCTCTCTTTCTCTTTTCCTCTTCATCTTTCTCGCTCACTCCTCCCTCTGTCTCTGCTCATCTTTCTTGCTCACTCCTCCCTGTCTCTGCTCATCTTTCTCGCTCACTCCTCCCTGTCTCTGCTCATCTTTCTCGCTCACTCCTCCCTGTCTCTGCTCATCTTTCTCGCTCACTCCTCCCTCTGTCTCTGCTCATCTTTCTCGCTCACTCCTCCCTGTCTCTGCTCATCTTTCTCGCTCACTCCTCCCTGTCTCTGCTCATCTTTCTCACTCACTCCTCCCTGTCTCTGCTCATCTTTCTCCCTCACTCCTCCCTGTCTCTGCTCATCTTTCTCACTCACTCCTCCCTGTCTCTGCTCATCTTTCTCGCTCACTCCTCCCTGTCTCTGCTCATCATTCTCACTCACTCCTCCCTGTCACAGCTCATCTTTCTCACTCACTCCTCCCTGTCTCTGCTCATCTTTCTCGCTCACTCCTCCCTGTCTCTGCTCATCTTTCTCCCTCACTCCTCCCTGTCTCTGCTCATCTTTCTCACTCACTCCTCCCTGTCTCTGCTCATCTTTCTCACTCACTCCTCCCTGTCTCTGCTCATCTTTCTCACTCACTCCTCCCTGTCTCTGCTCATCTTTCTCGCTCACTCCTCCCTGTCTCTGCTTTGCCTCTCATAATAACAATAACAACTTTCTCCCTTTCCCTCTTACTTTTCCAGGAGGTGTTTGAGCATTTCATTGGCCAGGATCGAGAGATGAAGCTAACGTGCTGGTACCTCAAGAAGTACTACAAGGACAACCCGCTGCCAGAGTACACAGCCAAGGTGATCCCATCCTAGCACCAGGGAGAGGATTGGATGCTGTACACTGTTTGAAGAGGTCCACAATAGTAATAAGTGTTGGTACATCTATATACTGTACTGCACTTCCATTCTAGTAGCAAAAAGGAAAGGGTTGGATACTGTACACTGTCTTAAGAGGTGCACAATAGTAATAAGTGTTGGTACCTACATATATATACTGTACTGCACTTCCATTCTAGTACCAAAAAGGAAAGGGTTGGATACTGTACACTGTCTTATCCACAATACTAGTAATAAGTGTTGGGGTATGTACTGTATTCCCAAAGTGCTATCCTTGGAGGGTGTAAATATGTATACTTCACCAAATAAGTATGCAACAATATTTACGGGTCTAGCTCATATCTCAGAACTTAATATCCCTAAGAAAATTACTACCTCTTTACTATGTACTTTCTAATGGTCTTTTAATTAATGATATAAAGTTAGTGAAGGCTTAAGTTACTACTACATGCCTCACTACTTCTTCATAACTGTAGTACCTTCACAACCCAATTACATTATTCTCCTATACCTCAGAGTTTGATATCCCAAAGAAAAAGACTATTGCTTCACTACATCTTCAGAACTATGATTACTGTGTGTGTGTGTGTGTGTGTGTGTGTGTGTGTGTGTGTGTGTGTGTGTGTGTGTGTGTGTGTGTGTGTGTGTGTGTGTGTAGTTACCCCAGCCTCCCTTCACCCAGCATCCCAAGAACAGAAAGAGGAAAAAAAAGAAAGAAAAGGAAAGAGGAAAGATTTTAGTTAACTCAGTTCAACCAATGTGTGTGTGTGTGTGTGTGTGTGTGTGTGTGTGTGTGTGTGTGTAGCTACCCCAGCCTCCCTTCACCCAACATCCCAAGAACAGAAAGAGGAAAAAGGTAAAAAAAGAAAAGGAGAGAGGAAAGATTTTAGTTTACTTAGTTCAACCAATATGTGTGTGTGTGTGTGTGTGTGTGTGTGTGTGTTCTACTGTGCACAAAGGCCTACAACAGCGTGTCATCCTTACATACATAGGGTGAGTGAGGCGGCTGTGTGTCTGTCTGTCTGTCTGTGTCCTCTGTGGCTGCTTATCCTGTCCAAGGGAAGAAATAAGGTCAACAGGGTATTAAAGCAAACACCAAAACAGGTCAAAATATTTATAATGCAATCATCTTTTCTTTGGCTTTTAAGATCCATAATATATAATGTGTATGTATCGACTAACATCTTCACTTTTTACCAACAACAACAACAAGAATAAGAATAATTTGTAACGTAACGCAGGCGGAAGCTTGGACATAAATAATAATACTGTGCTAATAAACCTTTGAATTAAAACCATGTAGTAGTATATAGTGAGAAGGAGGCTGTTAGAGCACTTTACTAACTTATCAGAGGCACAGAAATCAATGTATAAGAACTGTCACAAGGGAAGGAAGGAAGGAGGGAGGACAAGGCAATGGACAGTATACTCATATGCCCCCTAAAAACAGTAATAGATAGTTAGACAGGCAGCATTAGTACTCATAAATGTCAGAACACTCATACAAACTTATCAGAGGCATTGGAGTGAATAGGAAGGAACTGTCACAAGGGAAAGGAAGGAAGGAGTTCAAGGATGAGGCAATGGACAGTATACTCATATGCCCCCTAAAAGCAGTAATAGATAGTTAGACAGGCAGCAATTAGTACTCATAAATGTCAGAACACTCATACAAACTTATCAGACGCATTGGAGTGAATAGGAAGGAACCGTCACAAGGGAAACGAAGGAAGGAAGGAAAGGAAGGAGTTCAAAAATGAGACAATTGACACACTACTCTTATGCCCTCAAAAAATGTAAATTCCAAGGGTTGTGCACCAAAGTATATAAGACAGGGACACTAATTAGACCTCATGTTGGGAAGGGAGTTAGAAGGATGTTAGAAATAGAGGAAGGGTTAGCACTGGATCAAGCAAGGTGGAGGAGGATCCCTCAAAAAACGTAAATTCCAAGGGTTGTGCATCAGAGTAAGTTCATAAGACAGGGACACTAATTAGACCTCATGTTGGGAAGGGAGACTTGGAAGTGTTAGAAATGGAGGAAGGATTAGCACTGGATCAAGCAAGGTGGAGGAGGATCATTGCAAGCCTGACCACAAGAATATGAGAAAATGGACTATAAATGAAGAACAAGTTTGGAAAAAATATACACCGGAAAGCTAATCCATTATATAAAAACTAAGTAATATTCATCAGTTGGGCATCAAAGTAAACAGATAGCTAGTCAGGCACTCCTATCAGTACTCACAGCTGTTGGAACACTCATACAAACCCATCAGAGGCAGAGGAAGGAGTGTATGGGAACTGTCACAAGGGATAGGAGGTAAGGAAGAGGGAATGGACCCTACTCTTATGCCCCCCCAAAACCAGAAATGGATCACATGACAGGCACTCCTATAAGTACTCACAGCTGTTAGAACACTCATACAAACCCATCAGAGGCAGAGGAAGGAATGTACGAGAACTGTCACAAGGGATAGGAGGCAAGAATGAGAGAATGGACCCTACTCTTATGCCCCCCCAAAACCAGAAATAGATCACAAGACAGGCACTCCTATCAGTACTCACGGCTGTTAGAACACTCATACAAACCCATCAGAGGAAGAGGAAGGAATGTACAAGAACTGAGTAAGGGAAAGGAGGTAAGGAAGAGGGACAGGAATGAGACAATGCAACTGCTCTTATAACCCTCTCAAAATAGCATTAGATCACAAGACAGGCACTCCTATAAGTACTCACAGCTGTTAGAACACTCATACGAACCCATCGGAGGCAGAGGAAGGAATATACAAGAACTGTCACAAGAAATGGATAGCTAGCCAGGCACTCCTATTAGTACTCACAGCTGTTAGAACACTCATATAGACCTATTAGAGGCATAGAAATGAATATATGAGAATGGTCACAAGGGAAGGAATGCAAGGAGGCAGCTCAAGGGCAAAAATAATATACAAAAAAGCAACAAAAGACTGCATAAGGATAAGAGACAAGGAGATAAGCATAAGATATAAAAAAAGGCAACGGTTATCAGTATTTCGACAACTAAGATTCGCACGTCGACCCAGTTTTCCAGAGTAGCGAAGTGAGAGAGAGTTGGCAATCACACCTTACTGATTTACACACACCTTGAACTGTACACCTTTAAACGCAGTAAATATAAACGCAGAAACCTTGACACTGCTCCAAAATAAATGCAGCCACAGTTTACCTTCCCTAGTAGCACTGAAACATATGAACATCACCTAAATGCAGAATATAAACGCAGAAACCTTGAAACTTTGAAATAAATGCAGCCACAGTTTACCTTCCCTAGCAGCACTGAAACACATAGACGTCAACCTAAATGCAGAATATAAATGCGGAAATCTTCAACACTTTCCCAAAATTGATGCAGCCATGGTTTCCCTTCCCTGGCAGCACTGAAACACATGAACATCAACCTAAACGCAGAATATAAATGCGGAAATCTTCAACACTTTCCCAAAATTGATGTAGCCATGGTTTCCCTTCCCTGGCAGCACTGAAACACATAAACATCAATCATAAACGAAGTAAAAATAACACCAGAAACCACGACGCTTTCATGGAATATAAGCGCGGAAACCTTGACACTTCCTTAAAATTAATCTAGTTGTGGATATCTCGACACTTCCCCAGAATAAATGACGCCACAGTTTACCTTCTCCGGCAGCACTGAAATACATAAACGTCAATCATAAACGAAGTAAAAATAAACACCAGAATCCTTGACACTTTCCCGGAATATAAATGTGGAAACCTCGACACTTCCCCAGAATAAATGATGCCACAGTTTACCTTCTCCGGCAGCATTGAAATACATAAACGTCAATCGTGAACGAAGTAAAAATAAACACCAGAATCCTTGACACTTTCCCGGAATATAAATGTGGAAAACTCGACACTTCCCCAGAATAAATGATGCCACAGTTTACCTTCCCTGGCAACACTTATAGATAAACGTCAATCATAAATAAAGTAAAAGTAAACGCCAGAAACCTCAACACTTTCTCTGAACAAATGCATCCTTGGTTACCTTCCCTGGCACCATAAACGCCAGAAACCTCAACATTTCCTTGGAGTAAATGAAGCCTTGGTTACCTTCCTTGGCACCACAAACACAGTATAATTATGAAGGCCAGAAACCTCAATACCTCTTCAGAGCAAATGCATCCTCAGTTACCTTCCTTGACACCATAGCGCAGTAAACATAAGCGCCAGAAACATTGGCACTTCCCAGGATTAAATACAGGCTTGGTTTACCCTTCCTGGCACACCGACAATAATATCACAGCGTACTCCACCCCCTAGGAGTTGAAAAGTGATGCTCTGAACCCTTACATCAAGCAGCCACTCGTCAAATATAAGTTTTTCGAGGCGTTCACCAAGTAATGCATTGATCTAAGGTGGGAGGAAGTGGCGTACATATAAATTAGAAGGTACAAAAGGAGGTTAACTATAATCCGTTCCCTTATGACTTGCCATCACTCGTTAAATAAGTTTCTTGAGGGGTTGACCATATAATGCATCAATTTAAGATAAGAAGAAGCAGCATACATACATATTAGAGGGTACAAAAAGGGCTATAATCCGTTCCCTTATGACTTGCCATCACTCATTAAATAAGTTTCTTGAAGGGTTGACCATATAATGCATCAATTTAAGATAAGAAGAAGCAGCATACATACATATTAGAGGGTACAAAAAGGGCTATAATCCATTCCCTTATGACTTGCCATCACTCGTTAAATAAGTTTCTTGAGGCATTGGACAAATAATGCATCAATTTAAGGTAAGAAGCAGCGTACATACATATTAGAGGGTACAAAAAGGGCTATAATCCATTCCCTTATGACTTGCCATCACTCGTTAAATAAGTTTCTTGAGGGGTTGACCATATAATGCATCAATTCAAGGTAAGAAGCAGCGTACATAGATATTAGAAGGTATAAATAGGGCTATAATCCATTCCCTTATGACTTGCCATCACTCGTTAAATATAAGTTTTTGAGGCGTTGGCCAAATAATGCATCAATTCAAGGTAAGAAGAAGCAGCGTACATACACATTAGAAGGTACAAAAAGGACCATAATCTGTTCCCTTATGTCTAGCGCTCACTCGCTAAATAAGTTTTTGAGGCGTTGGCCAAATAATGCACCAATTCAAGGTAAGAAGAAGCAGCGTACATACACATTAGAAGGTACAAAAAGGACCATAATCCGCTCCCTTATGTCTAGTGCTCACTCGCTAAATAAGTTTCTTGAGGCATTGACCAAGTAACACATTAAATATATACTAGAAGGTACACAGGGAGGTTAGCTATATATAACTTTGTGATTATAAGGAAAGCAGACCCAGACAGTGAAAAGCCTGACTGAAACTCCTGACTGTCATCTCAACTCAAGGATTCTGAGGGTCTGGAGAGAATAAAGAGCAAGAGAGTATAAGCATTGAGTACTTCTGTCATAATAAGTGCGAATGAGTTCTAAGTAAGAGTACAGAGTCTGGCAACGTCACCTCTCTACCTTCGTTGTGATGAGAGAGGATAAAGAAAAAGGGGAAAATGAAGGAGGGACGTAATACAGCTTGCCTCCTCAAAGCATCCTCCTCTACTAACCACAACCAATGACCACAGACTTTCACGCATGTATGGGTAAAAATATTCTGTGTAAATCGGTTCTCAGTAATGGCGAAACTGTATGTGAGAAATGAGAGACAAAGGGCTGTATTACAAGTCGAATCCGAGAAGTTTCGGGTCCCTACAAAGGTTGGTTTAGGGCAAAGGTGCCAGATTTTCATACTCAGCTTCTTATACTTGACAATTTCCGACCTAAAAACTGTCTCCTGCATTCCAATAACGAGATTTTTTTTTTATAGTTATGGTTACAATCTTTAATTCCTGATGTGTTTTAGGACTAGTTAAGTGTCAAAAGTCGGTAAATATGATGCTCTGAGGATAACAATCTGGCAACAGTGGTTTAGGGGCCACACTACGGGTCGTATTACAAGACACATTGCCGCCGAAGAACACATATTTGACATGGCTTTCGTAGGAGTTGTGGGCATTTCCAGGGGTAGTTTTATGACCCTGGTGATAGTGTGAGTCTTCTTCTGTACCATGAACCTGAAGAAACACTCATTAGAACCTGACTGACCCCCTCTTTGACCTTTAGAAATAGCTGATGTGAGAAGCGTAAGTGTCTTTTAATACCAACCTACATGTCCAATCCAAGAAGTTCCGGGTCCCTAGAGAGTTCGGGATGAATAACTCTGTAGGGACCCGAAACTTCTGGGATTGGACTCATAATAAGGCTCCTAAACCGACCTTTGTAGGGACCCGAAGGAGACATTAAAGTTTGCCCATTTCTGCCGATGATGTGGAAGGGAAAAAAGAAGAAATTATGAGGAAAAGAAAAAAAGAGGAAATAAAGGAGAAGATAATAAAAGGAAAGACAAAAGAGGAAATGGAGAGGAAAAAGAACATGAAGGAAAAAGAAGAGGAAAGAGGAAACTGAAGGGAAAAGAAGAAAACAAGAGGAAGAAGAGAAAATATAAGAGGAAAGGGAAGTGAAAAAAGGAATAATAAGGGAAAAAAAAGAGGAAAAAGTTGAGAAAAAAGAGGAAAAAAAGGAAGGATATCATACAGCTTGCCACATCAATGCATCCTCCTCGAATTGTAATACAGCCCACAACCACCACCACCATCACCACCACCACCACCACCCACCCCACCACTAAGAAAGAACCAAATGAGACCCTGCAACTTCACCACACTGCCAGCACCGTGGATTCCCGACTACGTGATAAATAGCTGCTTACGATAATTACAGAAAATAACAATAACAGAGGTAACTATCCCAGCCTCCCTCCCTCCACCCAGCATCTCGAGAACATAAAGAAGAGGAAAGGAAATAAGGAAAAGGAAGGAAAGAAAAGGAAAAGGAAGGAAAGAAAAGGAAGAGGAAGAGAATATATTAAAGTTTGCCCATTTCTGCCGATGATGTGGAAGGGAAAAAAGAAAATATGAGGAAAAGAAGAGAAAAAAAGATGAAATAAAGAAGAGAAGATAACAAGAGGAAGTAAAAGTGAAAGGAGGAAAAGAAGAGAAAGGTGGAATAAGAGAAGAGAGGAAATGAAAGGAAAAAAAAGGAATTAGCTGAAAAAGAGGAAAAAAGAAGAAATGGAAGGGAAAAAAAATAAAAGCAGAAAAGTGGAAATGAACAGAGAAAAGAAGAAAATGAAAGGAAAAAGAAGAGGAAAGAGGAAATTAGAGGAAAAAGAAGAAAATAAGAGGAAAAAGAAAAGAGGGAAGAGGAAATTAGAAGGGAAAAAGAAAATGAGGAAAAAGAAGAGGAAAGCAGAAATTGAAGGGAAAAGAAAAAACTAGAGGAAGAAGAGAAAATATATGAGGAAAAAGAAGAGGAAAGAGGAAATTGGAAGGGAAAAAGAAGGAAATGAAAGGAAAAAGAAGAGGAAAGAGGAAATTGGAGGGAAAAGAAGATAACGAGTGGAAGAAGAGAAATAATAAGAGGAAAAAGAGAGAAGAGGAAATGGAAGTGAAAAATGAAAACCAGATGAATAAGAAGAGAAAAAAAGAGGACAGAGAAGAGGAACGAAGAGGGAAAAGGAGAAAAAAGAGGAAAAAGAGGAAAAAAAAGAGGAACAAGAGGAGAGAAAAGAGGGAAAAGAGGAGAAAAAAAAGGAAAAAGAGGAGAAAAAAGAGGAAGATGAGAAAAAAAGGAAAATGAGGAAAAAGAAAAAAAAAGTTGAGGAGAAAGAGGAAAAAAGAGGAAAAAAAAAGGACATCATACAGTTTGCCCCATTAATGCATCCTCCTCGACTAACCAAGACCAATGAACACACAGACACACACACACACACACACACACACGCACACACATCAGCAAAAAAGATTGTGTGGAAAATAACTCGTCTCTCTCTCTCTCTCTCTCTCTCTCTCTCTCGTCACACTCCTGGGAAAGTATAAAAAGTGGACCCATTTAAGTTTTTACTGTGATTTTGATATTCGATTCTCCATATTCTGGTTACGGCGTCTATTGATCCTCTTATCCAACTCTGTAGTGTTATGTTGCCTCCTAATCAGCACAGAAGAAAGGAATGGTGTGATAAGTAAGTGTTGCTGGTGTCTGTATGAGGAAGAACTTGGGAGATCATCAACTTCTTCCAGAGTATATAGCTTCGTCAAACAACACACACCAGACTTATAGAGTACTGTGTTGCGTCTTAATCAGGACTGAAGGAAGGAATGGTGTGTTAAGTGTGCGTTGATGTTTGAGTGGGTAAGAACATAGGAAATTCTCAATAGCTTCCATAAACTCTCCTTCCATCTAACTACACACACCAGAACCAGACTTACAGAGTGTTATATCGCCTCTTATCCAGCACTGAAGGAATAAGTGTGTTAAGTATGTATTGCTGTTTGTGTAAGGAAGAACATAGGAAATTGTCAATAGCTCCTGTATTCTCTCCTTTCATCTAACTACACACCCCAGAACCAGACTTATAGTGTTGCGTCGCCTCCTATCCAGTACTGAAGGAATAAGTGTGTTAAGTGTGTTTTGCTGTTTGTGTAAGGAAGAACATAGGAAATTGTCAATAGCTCCTGTATTCTCTCCTTTCGTCTAACTACACACATCAGAACCAGACTTATAGAGTGTTGCATCGCCTCCTATCCAGCACTGAAGGAATAAGTGTGTTAAGTGTGTTTTGCTGTTTGTGTAAGGAAGAACATAGTAAATTGTCAATAGCTCCTGTATTCTCTCCTTTCGTCTAACTACACACATCAGAACCAGACTTATAGAGTGTTGCATTGCCTCCTATCCAGCACTGAAGGAATAAGTGTTTTGCTGTTTGTGTAAGGAAGAACATAGGAAATTGTCGATAGCTCCTGTATTCTCTCCTTTTGTCTAACTACACACACCAGAACCAGACTTACAGAGTGCTATGTTGTCTCCTATCCACAGTATCCAGCACCAAATGAAGGAATGGTGTGTTAAGTGTGTGTTGGTGATGCCTGTGTAGGGGACAACATAGGGAACCATCAGTAGCTCCCGTTAAACACTGGCGTCCTGCTGTGAGGCTCATCGGATGCCTCCTCTGCTTTCGTTGCTTTGCTAAAAACAGAAAGTAACGGAAATTAAAAAAACGAGGAACAAAAGAGTAATAGAAACGAACTAAAATTAGTCGTAATATTAACAAAAGGATCAAAGAGAGAGGATTAGCTTAGGACATGAGAGAAGAGAATTGGAAACTGTCACACTAAAATTAAAATTCATAAAATTAACAAAACATTAGAGAGAGAGGAAGTATAAGGGAGGTCAACTATAAAACCAAAGCATATAAGTGAAGGAAACTGCTATGGGATGCTACTGGTTAAGAATCACGTCAAACAGACTAAAATTAGGACTTACAAAATTAAGGAGAGTGAGGAGAAGAGATTAGCAAGGACAAGAGAGGAAGTATATGGGAGATAAACTATAAAACCAAAGCATATAAGTGAAGGAAACTGCTATGGAACGCTACTGGTTAAGAATCACGTCAAACAAACTAAAACTAAGACTTACAAAATTGAAGAGAGTAAGGAGAAGGGATTAGCAAGGACATGAGAGGAAGTATAAGGAAGGTAAACTATAAAACCAAGGTATATAAGCGACGGAAATTGCTATGGGATACTACTGGTTAAGGATAGCAAACAAACAAACTAAAATTGAGTATAAAATTAACAAAAGAGTGAAGAAAAGGGATTAGCAAGGACATGAGAGGAAGTATAAGGGAGATAATCTAAAAAAACTAAGAATCTGTACAGTGCTATTGAATGCCGCTGTCTAAAAATCGTGTTACTTTTGATCATGTTTTTCCCCTCATACAAAACGTCCCTCCTGGTCACTAATGGTTATGAATCGTATCAAACAAACTAAAATTGAGTATAAAATTAACAAAAGAGTAAATAAAAGGGATTAGCAAGGACATGTGAGGAAGTAGAAGGGAGGCAATAAAAAAAAAAAGAAGTATATATAAAGTAGTGCTATTAAATGCTACTGGCTAAGAATCGTGTTACTTTTGATCATGTTTTTCCCCTCATACAAAACGTCCCCGGATAAAAGATATAGATTTGACTACCTACGACCACACGCCACATAGGATCAGACTCTATTAAATGCTACGTGTGAAGAATCCTTATCGGCGAAGAACACAGACTGGTTCTCAAGATCATATAAACTTCCTGGCTACAAAGATATAGTCCCGTATTCTTAAACATATCGGCACCTCAATTCACCTCTTTAAAAAGCCTCTCATAGAAGTTGCTTGGGTTTTCATGGGGTGTTTCGTGATCCCAGTGATTGCTATACACGGCTTATACGACTTGAACGGGAAAATCACCAATGAAAACTCGGCTAATCTTCTCTGTGGCCTTGGGAAATGGTCATACTGGGAGCCTGATACGTTTAACCCAGTAGCAGCGGGGATCATGTTTCCTAATGGTCCCTCTAAGCGAGAAAAATGAGAAGAAGTCATCACTCACACAAACCACTTCAAAATATATATCAACGCATTTCTGATCAGATTATGCATCATCTATTTTTGGGGTTTATATCATGGCACAAATTTGGCCCGTCGCTGCTACACGGTAAAGCCACAAGTTTGGCCCGTCGCTGCTACCAGGTTAAGAATATGGATTTAGCTTCCTTTACCCACGTCTTTTGCTTTGCTATACTAAGGGAATAGGAGGAAGAAAAGAATAACAAGAAGACAAGAGAAAAAGCTCCACTCCATACAAGGAATCAAACTCTCTCTTACATGGAGAAATTAAGGTTAAGTTTCTGTTCAATCTCTTCGAGTGGGGAGATGCAGCCTTCAGGGAGCACCTCTTCATTTTCTTCCATTGAGGGGGAGCTGTGGGGAGGCAGAGAAGTGTTCGTTAGTCTAGGTTGTATATAGTAGTAGTCATTATTAGTAAAGGACACACTTAAAACAATTTGACTTATAAACAAAACCAGAAAAGTGGGACAGAAACATTGATAGGTTGCATACACAGAGGGTGGAGTGCTGAGGATGGTGGAGGAAATGTAGGTATGTGGAAGGAGACCAGCTGGAAGGCCAAGGAGAACATGGAGAGGAACAGTGACACGAGACTTGGTAGTGTTAGCAATAGAGGAAGTAATCCTTCCTCTATTGAGAAAATGGAGGAGGATCATTGCAAGTTCGACCACAAGAATGGGAGAAGATGGACTATAAATGAAGAAGAAGAAGAAGAAGAAAAGAAGAAGAAGAAAAAGATGAAGAAGAAGAAGAAAAAAAGAAGAAAAAAAGAAGAAAAGGATGAAAAAGAAGAAAAAGATGAAAAAGAAGAGGAAAAAAGAAGAAGAAGAAGAAGAAGAAAAAGAAGATGCATGCCTGAGTGAGGATTCCGTGATGGAGTCCTGCGTGTCCTTGAAGCTAATATCCGCCAGGTCCTGTGGTTTGAGGATCAGCTGGTCCTTCACCCCCGCTGTCTCCTCCTCCACTGCCTCTCTCTCCTCGGCATCCCTTGTAAGAACCTCGGTAGACCCAGCAGCGGCAGCGGCGGCAGTGTTGATGGTGGAGGTGGTGATGTCTTGTTCCACCTGAGTACATCCGCCCTCCTCCTCACTGGCTGGAATGTCATGTGGATGTTGTCAGCTCCCCAAAAGGAAAAATGATCGAGAGTTTAAGTCATAGGAAGGTGGAACTAGAGCCCGCATTGATTCTTCCTTCACCCCCTTCCTCTTCAACCCCGCCCTTTTTTTTTCACCCAAGGGAGGCAGCTCAAGGCCAAGACACAAGAACAGCAACAAAAAGGACCACTAGACGCTGCTCCAACGATAGGAAATAGAAGAAGAGGCCAGAAGAGAGGTCAGTTTCAGGTGAGAGAATGTTGAAATGAGATGTGGATGTTGGGTGTGGTCAGATGTGGGATATAAGTGAGGATATCCAGCTTGTTTTTGTGGCTGGGTAAGGTCTGGTGCTGGCTTTGTTTTGGGCCATCTTAGTGAAACGTTAATAAGTTAGAGTGAAAAGGAAGAAGAACAAGACAGAGGGGAAGTTCAGCTTATTCTCTTAGCTAATTTGAGGTCTAGTGTTGAATTTGTTTGTGATTATCAAGGTGTAAAATGTCTGGTGTTGGATTTGTTTGTGATTATCATGGTATTAAATGTCTAGTGTTGAATTTGTTTGTGATTATCAAGGTGTAAAATGTCTGGTGTTGGATTTGTTTGTGATTATCATGGTATTAAATGTCTGGTGTTGGATTTGTTTGTGATTATCAAGGTATTAAATGTCTGGTGTTGGATTTGTTTGTGATTATCAAGGTGTTAAATGTCTGGTGTTGGATTTGTTTGTGATTATCAAGGTGTTAAATGTCTGGTGTTGGATTTGTTTGTGATTATCATGGTGTAAAATGTCTGGTGTTGGATTTGTTTGTGATTATCATGGTATTAAATGTCTAGCGTTGAATTTGTTTGTGATTATCATGGTATTAAATGTCTGGTGTTGGATTTGTTTGTGATTATCATGGTGTAAAATGTCTGGTGTTGGATTTGTTTGTGATTATCAAGGTGTAAAATGTCTGGTGTTGGATTTGTTTGTGATTATCATGGTGTAAAATGTCTGGTGTTGGATTTGTTTGTGATTATCATGGTATTAAATGTCTAGTGTTGAATTTGTATGTGATTATCATGGTATTAAATGTCTGGTGTTGGATTTGTTTGTGATTATCATGGTATTAAATGTCTAGTGTTGGATTTGTTTGTGATTATCATGGTATTAAATGTCTGGTGTTGAATTTGTATGTGATTATCATGGTATTAAATGTCTGGTGTTGGATTTGTTTGTGATTATCATGGTATTAAATGTCTAGTGTTGAATTTGTTTGTGATTATCATAGTGAAAAATTAGCGTTAGTCTGTTTTTTTAATTTTTTATATATATATTGGATGTGGTCAGTTTTTTGGGCATATATGAATAACTCTAGCTTGTTTCCGTGACTGGTAAAGATCTAGTGTTGAGCTGCCTTTGTGATTGTCTTAGTGAGAATTTATTAACATATTTTTGGAGTCTGTTTCCCACCTCCCACCTCTCGCCCCTCCTCCTCCTTCCCCCCTCACCTGTGCCATTGTTTTTGTGACTGGTTAAGATCTAGTGTTGAGCTGCCTTTGTGATTGTCTTAGTGAGAATTTATTAATATATTTTTGGAGTCTGTTTCCCACCTCCCACCTCTCGCCCCCCTCCTCCCTCACCTGTGCCGTCACTATGGAACACCAGGTGCGCCGCGGCTCCGTTCAGACTCTCGTGCGAGGCTGCGTCGTCCATTGTCCCGCCGCTGGCCATCAGGTCCTCCATGCCGTTAGTGGAGGTGGCGACCCCGTTGGTGCTGTGGGCCCCATGCGCTTCCTCTTCCACCTCGTCCAGCATCCCGATCCCGCCGCCCGCCAGGTCTGTCTGTCGCCTGGGGAGGGTGTGTTTGTTAGTTTGTTTGTGCAATGGGAGGATATGGGCTTGCCGTCAATCTCTTTCTCCATTTCTTTTTTCTTTTCCTCTTTTCTTTCTCTCTTTCCTCTCTCTTTTTCCTATTTTTCCTTTCCATTTCCTCTTTTCTTTCTCTTTTTCCTCTTTCTTTTTCTATACCTGTTCCTCATTTTCTTCCTTTTCCTTTTCATTTCCTCTTTTTTCCTTTTTTTTCCGCTAATCTAATAAATGTTTTGCTTAAGAAAAGACATATAGGTCAAATCAAGGTGGTTTAGTCATCATCATCATCATCAGGTTAGGTCGGTGTATAGACGACACAATAAGCGCACTGACCTTGGTGAGTCCAGCAGCATGTTATCGGTGGAGCCGCGGATGCTCTCGACGGAGGCCCTGGAGAGGCGGCCGTTGGGCATGAGCTGGCTGCTTGTGAGGCTGACCACGTCCTCGTCAAAGATCTTGTACCTGGGGAGAGCCGGAAAGGTGAGCTGGGGCCTAACGAGGGGACTGGTGGACAGGTAAAGGTGGAGGTAGAGAGATGATTATGTACATGAATGATTTAAGAACAAGACGCCTCTTTGTGGGTGACGCCATCCTCGCCGTCAATGATATGCCCGTGAAGGAGGTACGAAGGAGGGTGGACAGAGGGGAGGGACTTGTAAGAGGGAAGGGGAGAGGAGGGAGGAACTTGTGTGTGAAAGAGGGAGAGAGAGGAGGAACAGAGAAGGGCTTGATGAAGGGACATGTGTGAGAGAGAGAGAAGGGGAGAGGAGGGAGGAACTTGTGTGAGAAAGAGGGAGAGAGAGGAGGTACAGAGAAGGGCTTGATGAAGGGACATGTGTGAGAGAGACAGAGAAGGGGAGAGGAGGGAGGAACTTGTGTGAGAAAGAGGGAGAGAGAGAGAGGAGGTACAGAGAAGGGCTTGATGAAGGGACATGTGTGACAGAGAGAGAGAGAGAGCTACTCCTATAGGGGCTGTGTGTGTGCCTTTTCCTGTAAGATAAAGAGGTAAATAAATGAAAAATAAATTAAATAAATGAGTGAATGGCTAAACTTACTTGAAGCCATAAGGATCATTAGGTAAAAATACAATTAAAAAGAACGGTTTGCTTGAGAAAATATTGATAAAGCAGGAATATTTCAAGCTCTGGGGGCTGTTTGTGTGCCATTTCCCATACAAGAGAGACGTTGAGATAGATAAATAAGAGGAAGAGCTAGACTTAACTGGTGATTAGGTAAAAGAAGGAAAAAACAGGGATATTTCATGCTATAGAGGCTGTCTGTGTGGCTTTTCCTATACAACATAAACAGTAACAAGCATAGGGAATCATTAGGTAACAAGAAAAAGAAGAAAAAACAGGGATATTTCAAGCTATAGAAGCTGTCTGTGTGGCTTTTCCTACACAACATCAACAGTCACATACAAGGGGATCATTAAGTAACAAGGAAAAGAAGAAAAAACAGGGATATTTCAAGCTGTAGGGGCTGTCTGTGTGGCTTTTTCTATACAACATCATCAGTCACAAACATAAGGAATCATTAGGTAACAAGGAAAAGAAGAAAAACAGGAATATTTCAAGCTGTAGGGGCTGTCTGTGTGGCTTTTCCTATACAACATAAACACTAACACACAAGGGGATCATTAGGTAACAAGTAAAAGAAGAAAAAAACAGGGATATTTCAAGCTATAGAGGCTGTCTGTGTGGCTTTTACTATACAACATAAACAGTAACACACAAGGGGATCATTAGGTAACAAGGAAAAGAATAAAAAACAGGGATATTTCAAGCTGTAGAGGCTGTCTGTGTGGCTTTTACTATACAACATAAACAGTAACACACAAGGGGATCATTAGGTAACAAGGAAAAGAATAAAAAACAGGGATATTTCAAGCTGTAGAGGCTGTCTGTGTGGCTTTTACTATACAACATAAACAATAACACACAAGGGAATCATTAAGTAACAAGGAAAAGAAGAAAAAAAACAGGGATATTTCAAGCTGTAGGGGCTGTCTGTGTGGCTTTTCCTATACAACATAAACAGTCACATACAAGGGGATCATTAGGTAACAAGGAAAAGAAGAAAAAAAAAAACAGGGATATTTCAAGCTATAGAGGCTGTCTGTGTGGCTTTTCCTATACAACATCAACAATAACACACAAGGGGATCATTAAGTAACAAGGAAAAGAAGAAAAAAACAGGGATATTTCAAGCTGTAAGGACTGTCTGTGTGGCTTTTACTATACAACATAAACAATAACACACAAGGGGATCATTAGGTAACAAGGAAAAGAAGAAAAAAACAGGGATATTTCAAGCTGTAGGGACTGTCTGTGTGGCTTTTCCTATACAACATAAACAATAACACACAAGGGGATCATTAGGTAACAGGGAAAAGAAGAAAAAAACAGGGATATTTCAAGCTATAGGGGCTGTCTGCTTACCTTTTCCCATAGAGCACAAACAGTAAGTCAATGAATCAATAAGGGAAACAGCTAGACATACTTGAAGCCATAAACAGTAAGATGGATAATGGCTGGATAAGTGATAAACAGTAAGCAGATAAGTAAAGGGGCTAGACCTACTTGAAGCCATAGGGGTCATCGGCCAAGGAGGTCTCGTCATCATCATCCTCGGGCGGCACATACATCACCTCCAGCTTGACGATTCCCTCCTGCTCGGACAACACCTGCACAGCCTCGGCATGACTTGCCTGCGGACACAAAAGTCAATATTCTCACACACATTTGGTAAGGCTTTGGTAGGGGTTGTGTTAGTAGTGTTTCCATGGGTAGTTTTATGAGCCTGGTGGTAGTTTGACAAAGCTTTAATAGAGGTTGTGCGCGTAGCCTAAGAAACAAATTTGATGAACTGCGATGTCTTGCTCTGACAGAAAACTTTGACGTAATTGCTATAACCGAAACATTTATCGACACCACTAATATTGATTTAAGTTCCGAATACAACATAGATGGCTACAGATTCTTCAACAATGATCGTGTAAACCGTAGAGGGGTGGTGTCGCCCTTTTGTCAAAAAGCTACTTGCAACCTACTGACAAAACACCAAGAAACAGTAACGTTGAACACTTGTGCGTGCGAGTAAACATTGCAAAAGTCAATTTAAATATATCTGTCACTTACAGGCCTCCGGGGCAATCACTTGATGGCGATCTTGAAATGTACAGCGTCTTAAGGCAGTCACTTAATAACAGCGACTCACTGATACTAGGAGACTTTAACCTCCCCATATCGACTGACACTGTCGGGTACAGAAGGTGAGTCCCATAGAATGATCAATTTCTAGAGGAAAATTATCTAAGCCAAATGGTTTCTGAACCAACTCGACAAAATAACATACTTGACCTTGTTATAGCGACCCAAGATAACCTAGTCAGTAATGTCACGGTAGGAGAACACCTCGGTTCCTGCGATCATAAACTAGTGCGCGTTGACATTAGAGCTCAAACATCGGTGACTGAAAATAAAGTTAAGGTGCCCAATTTCAAAAGAGCCACCTTCAGAAATCCGACGAAAACTAATAGATATGCAACTATCAGATGACGGCAATGCAGAGGACGCCTGGCTAAACTTTAAAATCACTTACTCACTCAGCAGGACACATTTGTCCCCTTAAAGTAGAAGCGAATTAACACTAATAAAGTCCACCTTGGTTTAATAGCGAAATTAAACACTCAGTCAAGGAGAGAAAATTGTCTTACAGGTTAAAGAAAGACCAAAGCACGCCCGAAAACATTAGACTTTACAATGATGCAAGGCGACGAGTAAAAAGATTAGTGCATCAGGCAAAGCGTAGATATGAAGTAAATATTGCAGCCAACTGTAAAAATAATCCAAAATCCTTCTTCAGTTACATAAACAACAGAAAGGCGATCAGAAGTGGAATTGGACCTTTAATAAACAGCGACGGTGCACTAGTGACTGACAGCCAACACGTTGCAAACCTATTAAATAATTACTTTTCCTCGGTGTTTAATAATAACAGTCCTCCCACCACCACCACCAACACCAGTACTAATGTAAATCCCGAGCATGCATTGTCTAACTTTGAAATAAAACCCGATGAAGTCCTTAAAGCCCTCAAATCACTTAAAACAAATAAAAGTCCTGGACCTGATAAAGTATATCCAACTCTGCTGAAAGAAACAAAGAGCGAAATACTCTCCTCCCTCACAACCGTATTCAATATGTCCTTGCGACAAGGCATTGTCCCTTCAGATTGGAAAAAGGCTAACGTGACACCGATTTTTAAGAAAGGAGACAAACAGTACCAGGTAATTACAGGCCCATTAGTCTAACTTCGGTTGTAGGTAAGCTACTTGAGGGCATAATTAGAGACAAAATTGTGAGTTACCTTGAAAGCCACTCATTAATTGGGGACTCACAACATGGCTTCCGAAATAAAAGATCCTGCCTATCAAATCTATTAACCTTTATAACGACCTCTTCACTGTTTATGACGTAACCAAATCACTGGACGTAGTCTATCTTGATTTCCAGAAAGCGTTTGATAAAGTCCCGCATCATAAATTACTTTACAAATTAAAACAAATAGGTATTGACGGTCAGGTAAACCAATGGATCGCGAATTGGTTGAGCAACAGACAACAAAGAGTAGTGATTGACGGATTTAACTCAGAGTGGGCGCCTGTCACTAGTGGCGTCCCTCAGGGCTCGGTTCTTGGCCCAGTGCTCTTCATTATTTACATCAACGACGTGGATGTTGGACTCAATAACCGCATTAGTAAATTTGCAGACGACACAAAGATTGGTAACTCGGTTCTCACTGACGAAGACAGGCAAAGCCTCCAAGAGGATTTGCACAAAATTTCAGCTTGGTCGGATAGATGGGAGATGCCCTTTAACGTAGACAAGTGCCAGGTCCTTCAAGTTGGAACGAGGAAAAAGTTTGATTACGAAATGCGCGGCGTTAAACTCAAAAGCGTTCAATGCGTCAAGGACTTGGGGTCAAAATCGCGTCAAACCTCAAATTCTCACAGCAATGCATCGATGCAGCAAATAAAGCGAACAGAATGTTGGGCTTCATTAAAAGAAACTTTTATTTAAGAATAAAGATGTAATACTCCTCTACAACAGTTTAGTCAGACCCCAATTGGAATATGCGGTACAGTTTTTGTCTCCCCACCATGCAAAGGATATTGCTAAATTAGAAGGTGTTCAGCGTCGGGCAACGCAAATTATCCCTTACTTGCGCAACAAATCCTACGAAGAAAGGCTTTCACCCTTAACATGTTCTCTTGAGAAACGTCGCCTCCGAGGAAAACTGATCGAATGTTTTAAAATACTTAATGGTTTCACGAATGTAGATAGATCAACATTGTTTATGATCGATGACACTTTGCGCACGAGGAACAATGGCGTAAAACTCAGATGTAGACAAGTAAATTCAGACTGCACCAAATTTTTCTTCACCAACGCTAAAAGTGCGAGAATGGAATAAGCTCCCATCATCAGTGGTCCAGTGTAACACGATTGACTCCTTCAAAAATAAGCTCGACCGTCACTTCCTTCAACTTAATATCAACTAGAGTAGAAATGCAACGTTTTGGAGTCTTCTGATTAATGTAAAATCACTTAGGTTTAAGGACAGACCACCAAGTCTGGACCATGGGGTCTGTGTGGTCTGATTTTCTATGTAAATCTATGTAAATCTATGTAGTGTTTCCATGGGTAGTTTATGAGCCTGGTGGTAGTTTGATAAGGCTTTGGTAGAGGTCGTGTTAGTAGTGTTTCCATGGGTAGTTTATGAGCCTAGTGATAGGTTGACAAGGCTTATTCACTCTCCCCTTCACTCATTCTCTTTCTCTCTTTCTCTTTCTCTTTCTCTCTCTCTCTCTCTCTCTCTCTCTCTCACACAAGTCCCTTCATCCAGCCCTCCTCTGTACCTCTTCTCTCTCACACAAGTCCCTTCCTCTCTCTTACAAGTCCCTCCCTTCTGTCTACCCTTCTCTGTACCTCCTTCAGGGGCATATCATTGACGGCGAGGATGGCGTCACCCACAAAGAGGCGTCCGCAGCGGCTGGCGGGTGTGTCTGGGTGGATGACGGAGATGAGGACAGGAACACCGTGCTCTCGGCCACCCTGCATAGAGGAAAAGTTCAAGGGGTCAGAGGTTGAGGGTCATGTTAGCTTAGGTTTGGTGAGGTTAAGTATGTATGTATGATGATGAAAACAAGAGAAGGTAGAAAAGACACATAGGGAAATGGAAGGGAAAAGATAATAAGAGAAAGCACAAAATGGAAAAGAGGAAATCAAAGGGAAAATGAAGAAAATAAAAGGAATAGGAAGAAAAAAAGAAAAACAGGAAAAAGGAGATTATTGGTTCGTCATGTCCTGGTGCCGCAACATCTGGGTTAAATGGTGGGAAAAAGGAAAAGGAAAAGAATAGACAAGGCTGTATATGAAAACTTACTTCTGTATCTGTAAACCCTTTTTTGTATGTATATAAAGGAGGCAGTTCAGGTAGGTTAGGTTAGGTACTCAGTTAGTTAGTTAGTATAAGATGATGATGGGACTGTATATATAAGTTTACTTCTATATCTGTAAACTTCTTATATACATGTAAAGGAGGCAACTAGGAGTAAAATGAAAAAAAGAAAGAACAAAAGTCAGTCAAATTTCTTATATACATGTAAAGGAGGCAACTAGGAGTAAAAAAAAGAAGAAGAAGAAGAAGAAAAGTCAGTCAAATTTTTAGCTCATATATATAAACCTCCTCCTTTAGCCTTCTTATATACATGCAAACTTATTTTTTATTTATGTTTTTACAGTATAGGAGTCGGATAATAATAAAAATAAATAAATAAATAAATAAATAAATAAATAGATAAATAAGTAATAACACATCAAAGTCCGCTCGCATATAATCTCCATCCAGGAAAAAAAAAAAAAGAAGAAAACAGGGAAAGAAGAAATGAAAACAAGGTAAAAGAAAAAAAGGAATAAAAAGAAAAATTGAAAAAAATAAATAAAATGGGAGATCAGAAAAAAATAGGAAAATGGGGTAGAAAAGAAACCAGGAAAAAAAAAGTAAGAAGAAATGAAAACAAAGAAGACCAAACAGCCCACCAAAAAGAAAAAAATGGAAAATCAGAAAAAATAGGAAAAAGGGGTAAAAAAGAAACCAGGAAAAAAAGAAAATAATAAGAAAAAAATGAAAACAAAAGACCAAACAGCCCACCAAAAAGAAAAAAAATGGAAAAAATAAAATAAAATGGGAAATAAAAAAAAACAGGAAAATGGAGTAAAAAAGAAACCAGGAAAAAAAAGAAAAAAAAAAATGAAAAAAAATGGAAAAAATAAAATAAAATGGAAAATAAAAAAAAGGAAAATGGAGTAAAAAAGAAACCAGGAAAAAAGAAGAAAATAATAAGAAAAAGAAATGAAAACAAAGAAGACCAAACAGCCCACCAAAAAGAAAAAAAATGGAAAAAATAAAATAAAATGGGAAATAAAAAAAAGGAAAATGGGGTAAAAAAGAAACCAGGAAAAAAAAAAATTAAAAAAGAAAAAAAATGGAAAAAATAAAATGAAATGGGAAATCAGAAAAAATAGGAAAATGGGGTAAAAAAGAAACCAGGGAAAAAAAGAAAGAAAATAATAAGAAAATATAGAAAACAAAAAAGACTAAACATCCCGCCACGGCTCCTCTCCGTCCTCTCACCGTGATGGATATGCCGAGTCCTTCGTTGGATGCCTTGTGCAGGTTGACGATCCTGCCCTGCTGCTGCTGCTGCTTGCTGGGCTGGGCCATGCACACCCCATTCGCCACAGCTGCCACACCACCACCACTGCCACCGCCGACACCTTCCCCGGTCACACTGCCTGGCGCCTGCTGGGTGGAAGATTATCATTAGTATTCATTTGTTTATATTATCTTTTTCCTCTTATCCTTTTTCATTTATGGTTCATCATTTATCTATTTATCTATTCTTTTTTTTTTTACAATAGAGGAAGTAGCTAACGGTAAAGACAAAACACAAAAGGCCGCTATTATTATTATTATTATTATTATTATTATTAGAAGGGAGGAGACCAGCTGGAATACTGAAGGAGAGAATGAGTGAGTATAAGTATAGGAAAGAGTGAGGAAGAGGATGGATGAATGAGAGAAAGAGTAACACGAGGAAGGAAAGAGTGAGGAAGAGTATGAATGAGTGAGGGAAAGAGTAATGCTAGGAAGGAAGGAGTGAGGAAGAGTATGAATGAGTGAGGGAAAGAGTAATGCTAGGAAGGGAGGAGTGAGGAAGAGTATGAATGAGTGAGGGAAAGAGTAATGCTAGGAAGGAAGGAGTGAGGAAGAGTATGAATGAGTGAGGGAAAGAGTAATGCTAGGAAGGAAGGAGTGAGGAAGAGTATGAATGAGTGAGGGAAAGAGTAATGCTAGGAAGGAAGGAGTGAGGGTGTGAGTGTGAATAAGGGAAGACCTGGAGACGGTGTGAGGAGGAAGACACGAGAAGAATGAACACCAGGGAGGAGAGAGTATATGATCACCAAGAGTAGGAGAGACTCATGGCCAAACAAGAAGAAGAATGAGAAAAAAAAAAAATGAAGAAGAAAAATGGGATATTAGAAAAAAAGCAAGGAAGGGATGTTAAATAATAATAAGAAGAAGAAAAGGAAGAAGAATGAGAAGAAAAAGATGAAGAAAAGAGATGATGTTAAAACAATAAAAAAAGAATAAAGAATAAGCAAGGAAGGGAAAACAAGGGAAAATAAGGACACTAAACGAGAAGTAAAGAAGGAAAGGAAAAAAGAAGAAAAGAAAAAAGAATACTGAATCAAGCACTCTATTTTCCCAGTATACAAAGAAAGAAGATGAAGAAAAAGAAAAAGAAGAAGAAGGAAAAGTAGATAGTGGATAGCTCCTGGTAGTTCCCCTTAAGCTATCACCTGCTGTCCGTGGGAGAAGCGGTTCCGGCAGGCGCGCACGACTGTCTTGTGGCGATGAAGGTGGATCTCCGCCTCAAGTTGCTGCCATAGTTTGGTGTGTTCGTCCCCTCGCAAGTCCCTCCCAAGAAGCTGGATCTGTTGTATTCTGAATAGGAAGGGAGGGTAAGGCATGGGGGTAGTTTTTTTTATTGTTACAGAAGCTTAAGAGAGGAAAGAAAACAAAATAAAAGAAAGAAAGTGAGCTGGGTCTGTTGTATTCTGAAGGGGAAGGGAGGGTAAGGCATGGGGGTAGTTATTTTATTGTTACAGAA
Source organism: Eriocheir sinensis (assembly GCF_024679095.1). Classification (NCBI taxonomy): domain Eukaryota; kingdom Metazoa; phylum Arthropoda; class Malacostraca; order Decapoda; family Varunidae; genus Eriocheir; species Eriocheir sinensis. The sequence goes on along the minus strand of NC_066515.1, from coordinate 17,064,653 downwards.
GCTTAAGAGAGGAAAGAAAACATAATAAAAGAAAGTGAGCTGGGTTTGTTGTATTCTGAAATCAAGGGGACAGTAAGGCATGGGGGCAGTTTTTTATTGTTGCAGAAGCTCAAGGGAAAAAAGAAAACATAAAAAGAAGGGAAAGTAAGTGAGGGATGACTATGCTATACATTCTTCCACTTTTTCTAGGCTATTCATTCATTCACTTGATGTTAGTTTCAATAATATCAGTTAGCTATACACTGTTCCTATCTGTCTGCCAGTATGTGTCTATCTTTCTGCATTTCTGTCCGTCTGCCTACCTGTACTTCTCTCTGTCCGTCCCTTTTTCTTTCTGCATCTCTGTCTATCTGTAGTTCTGCCTGTCTGCCCCCATACTAACTCTTCCCTAACCTAACCTAACCTTACTTAACCTTCCACATACTAACCCTTCAGTAACCTAACCTAACTTTCCACATTCTAACCTTAACCTAACCTAACCTTCCACATGCTAACCTTAACCTAACCTAACCTTCCACATGCTAACCTTAACCTAACCTAACCTTCCACATGCTAACCTTAACCTAACCTAACCTTCCACATGCTAACCTTAACCTAACCTAACCTTCCACATGCTAACCTTAACCTAACCTAACCTTCCACATGCTAACCTTAACCTAACCTAACCTTCCACATGCTAACCTTAACCTCCAACCTTCCACATGCTAACCTTAACCTAACCTAACCTTCCACATGCTAACCTTAACCTAACCTAACCTTCCACATGCTAACCTTAACCTAACCTAACCTTCCACATGCTAACCTTATCCTAACCTAACCTTCCACATGCTAACCTTAACCAAACCTAACCTTCCACATGCTAACCTTAACCTAACCTAACCTCTCTTAACCTTCCACAAGCTCACCTGCCGGCCAGCTCTTTGTCAAGGTACTTGGCCGCCAGCTTTGCCCCATAGAGTTCTCCTTGCAGGCCCAGGATGAAGCAGCGCAGGGAGTTGTTCTCGCGCCTCAGCAGGGCCGCCTCGTGAGCACCAACGTGGACCTTCAGGCTCTCTGAACGCTGCTCCTCCAAGTCTTTCTCCTTCAGGATGGAGGGTGAGGCTTGGTTAGGTTAGGTTAGATAAGGCGAGGTTGGATTATGTTATGCTATGATATATTAGGTTGGGTTAGGTGAGGTTCGATTATGTTATATTATGGTATATTAGGTTAGGTGTAGGTGAGGTTAGATTATGGTTAGGCTGCATTAGTTAAGGTAAAGTAAGGAAAGGTAAAGTAAGGTGAGGTAAGGTAAAACAAGCTGGTGAGGAGAAGTTGAGGAGAAAGGAGAATAAGGAGGATTTAACAGTTTGGGGTGGAGAAAAGGAATGAAGGAGGAGGAGGAGGAGGAGGAGGTGAACCAGGGACAAATACTTATAATAACCATGACTCCATTATTCACATCAGGTAGTTAGTTGATTTTTCTGGCACTAAACCCACACACACTATACTTACAAAACTTTCCTGTCAAGAGCAGCACAACAAGTATAAGAAACAATCATCAGAAATAATAATAATGATAATAATAAATCTAATACCCCGCTTTACATCAATTCAACATACATCAAATTTGACTTTATGCAATTGTACTATCGTAAAATTTTGTTCAGCATAAGCCATTACGTCCAACTTCAAGCCACTCAACAACTCAGCCTAGGCCAGAGTAAAGTCACGAGGGCAGGCAGTCAAAAAAGAGAGAAACGAGCGATGAAAATGTAGGATAAAGACAACATATGGAAGGCCCTTGACAAGTATGCATCAAACTAAAGACTGAGACAATCCTGAACCCTCATTAGCATAGGGCAAGAGGTACTGGGCTCCTGTAAAACAATAATAAAAAAGCAAGGCAGTCAGATGAACAAACAAATGAGAAACAAGTGATGAAAATGTAAAATAAACAGAATAATATGAGAAAGGCCACTGACAAATATGCATCAAACTAAAAACTATGCCACTCCCAAACCCTCATTAGTGTATGGCAAAAAGAATGAGGCCGCAGAAAAAAGAAAAATCAAGGTAACACAGTCAAGTCCACCCTATCGAGTGCTCACTCACCAGCCTCTCCCTGATCTTCTCTGAGTCCTGGACGTGAGGGGAGCCGCCAGCCGAGTGGAGCTTCAGCTGAGTGGAGTGCAGCTTCATCAACAGCTCCTTGTTCTCCGCCTCGCACACCTGCCGGAACGCTCGCCCCTCTGCGCACTCATGTCTCAGGTGCACCAACTCAGCCTGGCAGAGGAGTGTGTTAGTGTGTGTACTGTGTGTAGATGAGTTTGTGTTTTAACCTCTTTTGATGCTGGTCCCTCCACACACTCATGTCTCAAGTACACTACTAACTCATTCTACTGGAAAAGTGTGCTAGTGTGTGTGTGTAGAGGAGTGATGTTCTAATTCTAGCTCACCTTACTCTGCCTTACTTTACCTAACCTAATCTCATGCAACCTAACCTATCAATACATAAGCTTGTCACACCTTAACTTACCTGACTTAAAGCAAGCTAACCTAACATAACCTTATCTAAGTCAATGTTCTGACATCCTTTTAATTTTTAAAACCTCAATCATACACTCAGTACACAACTAGAGCATCACTGTTGAAGGTTAAAATCAGTACAAACTCAAATACATCAACAACTTATGGAGCCGTCACACACTCATCACCCCCCTCGGCTCACCTCCAGCTTGGCATTGGCCTGGAAGATGGTCTGTGCCTTGTGTGTGAGCTGGGCGAAGCAGGACGAGAGAGCCTCCAGTCTAGATCTCGCCTGTGACCTGAAGTCCTGCTCCTCCAGCACAAAGAAGTCAACATCACCTGAAGAAAGCATCAAGCCTCTCATTATATATGGAAGGTAAGCATGGAGGTGTGAAGGTACAGTACTCTGTTTAACAAAACAGGTACCAAAGAAATTCAAGCAAAATGGAGGTGTTATTTCAATCAATTTTTGGTGTGGTAACACTGGAGGAAAATGTGCCTCTCCAGAATAACCTTCAGAGACCACAAAATTCAATATTATCAATATTATTTAATTTTATCTGCCAGTAAGTCTCAAGCAATACGTATAAGAAATCCTGGTTAAGGGAATTATTATAGAAGGTAAGGATAATTATGGCAGGGTGTAGTTAATTAATTAATCAATCAACAGGGGGTTAAACCAGGGGGCATGTTGCCTCTCCCACCCTACAACACCAAACCCAGGACTCCTTCAGGCAAGTCTTCACGCAGCTCCCCCCTCATTCCCATCCTGAGTACCTCCTGGCAGATCTATCGACTTGCTCATGCTGCAAACTCTGTGGGCATTATTGGAGGCGCATAGTGACTCTCCATATTTACCGCAGGATCAGCTTCAGGGTAACGGGCCACGTGCCCGTATAGCTGGAGTTGGCATTGACGGACTATGCAGGTAATATGTGTCGAATGAGTCTCACGGAGTAGTCGCCGGTCTGACACAAGGTCATTCCAGCAATAACCCATGATTCTGCATTGACACTTTTTACCAAAGGCATCAATCCGCCTCTCCAAGTCACTCTCCAGGGTCCATGGCTCACGGCCACAGAGTGAGGCAGGCAGCACAAGGGTGATGAAGATCCAGATCCTTGTCCTTCTGCACAGGCACACATTTACCATTCACTGTTCTCTTTCTGTTTTAGCGCGTTTTTTACCCTTTCCCCCTCCACACACCCTCGGCAGTCGTCAGGGGAGCACCACGTCACCGCCGACTGTCACGTCAGCAGCACGTCCCCGGCAGGTGGGTAGGCCAGGTGGGCGTCCAGGAGCACAGGCGTGACTCTTACCTACTAGGATGTCGAGGTCGACGAAGGCCTTGTCGAACTCCTTCTCTAATATGTCCAGCCAGCGGAAGGTGACGTGTGTGGCCGCCATGATGCAACAGCTGGCCCATGTAAACAAACACTAAGGCCGACTTGACTTGAGGTATTTTTTTTAAGGTATTTTGTGTCTATTTTACCTTTTTTGTTGTAGTTCTATGAGATATTCATGTATGTAAAGTAATGTTTACGTGGTGTCCCTCAGATGAACACTGGAAACAAACCCTTGAGCCGACATGCAATATACGTAGGGTATTATATCTGAGCTATTCGTCTTATTCTTCGTGTTTTTGTACTGTAGTTTTGTGTGATGCTAACATATGTAAAGTAAGAATTAAGTGGCGGAACAGCTGCACAAGACGACTAAAGGTAAATTTAAGGGCATCCGCTATAACTGCGCGTGGCGGCGGTGCTCATCTCCGTCGCACTGGCCGGATTGGAGGGTGCCACCAGGGTTTCCAGAGGTCCGCGTCAGTATTCCCGCGCACTCCTGCCCCCAAACGAGCCCCCGCGGACTCCACCTTCCGAGAGTCCAAAAGGAATCCTCTATTTTATTAATAACATGCGTGTTGCGCTACAAACGAGAAAGGTAGAAACCTATAATACTACTAGTGCTACTACTACAACTAATAACAATAATAAAGAGTGTATATATATATATATATATATATATATATATATATATATATATATATATATATATATATATATATATATATATATATATATATAACGTAGTAAAATTATAATTGCAGTTTGTTGCAATATACATTTATTCTTTAGTAAACCGAATTATTATTACGATAATGCAGAAAAAAAACTCCTTAATTAAAGAAGGAGGTTGATAATACAGGTCAGCTCGTCGCTCCCGTTCTGGCACTCGCCGTGGCCGCCACACCTCCACCAGGAGTACATTATGTAGGCTACATGTTCGGTGGGCACACCCGCTGCGTGCAGGGACCACGGGAAAGGAGAAACGGACTCATCAATCAATCAGTCAGTAGTGATATACGCTAGAGGGCTTATTTTTGTTTACTTCGTCTTAGAGCTGCCCCCTTAATGGAAATATATATATATATATATATATATATATATATATATATATATATATATATATATATATATATATATATATATATATATATAATGGCGCGTTGTCTTGCCAACCCTACGACTCCATCCCCATGAGTTCCTCCAATAAGACTCCATGCAAGCCCAAACTACTTCCCACTGGGTGAAAACACATTGGGATAAGCCCTCTCGGTTAAAAGTGCAAAATAAGACAAAACCTCCCTAGCTATATATATATGATGCATTCTGTGTTCATAATTAATATTATTAGAATTATATTTTTTTCCTCTTTTCCTTTATCTTCTGGGTATTTTGTCCTTGGGGGAGGTTGTCCTTGGGAGGTTTGGATCCTCTGGGGGTTTGTCCAACATTTTTTCCCGTCGGCACAACCTTGTCGATCATTGCTGAGTGAGAGCCACCAATTTTTTCCTACTTCAGCACAATCATATACCCGCTCCCCCCCCCAACTCCTGCTCTTCCTCCTTCTCCTGTGTTTTTAGCCCCAGGCATCGTGGCGGACTGGTTCCTCTACACCCCTGACGCTGCCTACCTTGCTTGCTTCACTGTTACTTGCGTCATCTTTCTCGTTCTTCCAAGTAATAAACTACTACTACTACTATTACTACTACTACTGCTACTACTACTGTTATTACTACTACTACTACTACCACTGTTATTACTACTACTACTGTAATGCCCCGACGAGCTTCTTTTCTAAATCCTTCCTGTTTCTAAACACGGCCTCTGCGTGTATCGAAATAACACGAGAAATTAATCAAGATCAGGGTATTCGCCGGCTGCCTGGGATTGAACCCGCGACCGAGTCGGCCAAAGAGGTACCCCTCTGGCTAAGTGGGTTATGGGAGGCTCGTTCATCAGGCCGTCGCCGCACTACACTACTACTACTACTACTACTACTACTACTACTGCTACTACTACTACTACTTCTACTACTACTATTAGTAATCTCCGTGTGTCTTTGTGAATGTTCTACAAGTAAGATACTCTCCAAATTAACTTGCATCCTGTTTCTTAACTTATTTTTTACAATATTCATTTGGGACACTACTCGTTATACCAGTGAACCCTAAACTATGGACCGGAACCTTGCCCCAGCCCTGTCATTAAGCCGCGAATTTTGGAAAATCAACCGCTTTGGTGCGAATCGCCATAACTCCCTTATTTCTGGGGCTACAGAAATATTTTTTGTTATCAATCGACGGCAAACTGAACGGGCTATATTTTGTAGTAAGCGACTGGGCTCAAAAACCGACTCGAAAGGGTAAAAAATTGAATAAATCCGAATAAAACAACTCTGATTTTTTTTTTTTTGAGTTCCCAACCTTGAAACCCACTCATTTTTTGAGAATTTCAAACAGCTTATTTAACACATAATTTAGCCCTACCAATGTGCTTCCAATATAATGCAAAACACTTCCCTACTCCCAGTAGTTTCGTCGCTAGAGCTCGAAACGTAAACCCTTTTGAGAGCGATTTTGACGAACTCCAGACACTTTACCGTTTTTGTCTAGTGTGGCATTGCTATTGCCTCTAGAAGGCTGTAATTTGGCATGTAGCCCTTCTTGGCAATGTAGCTTGATCAGCTCGAAGGAGTTTTTTGATAGCTTGATTCCACGTTTGTCGTCGAGCCGTCACAATATAGCCTGTTTTTCGGCCCTTTTGCCGCGATTTGGACACGTCCTAGTTTTTTGCTTATAACTTTTTTTATTTATTTAGTGCTTTCCATTTTTTAATATTATTAATCTGTATTAATAGAGCTTTCAATCGCCACCAAGCACGCCTTCCTAGCTTCAGTAGTTTTTGCTCGAGCTTGACCAGAAGTCGCGACGAAAATTCGTCGAATCTGATTCGTTTCACGCCGCGACGAAAAAACTTCCTGACGCCACAAAAATTAATATACATATCTGCATAAAAATTCATATATGAACACTTCAATATGTTGACTATCTTGTATTAAAATCATTTTAAGATATCTATATAAAAAGTTACTATTTTTATATAATCATTTCACTATATAAATCAACCTATATTAAGCGCCTTATTATACATGTTATTTTTTTTTATTTAGTATTCAACCCTATTTCTTCCCATTTATGAATAATACATTTAATTTGCTTTCTTTTGATACCAAATATGTATGTATATATGTATGTATGTATATATATGTATGTATAGCTATACGCCAAAAGTATGCTCTCTGCCGTTAAAATGGGGGGAGGGGGGCATACTGCGCCAAAAGTATGCTCTCTGCCGTTAAAATGGGGGGAGGGGGGCATACTGCGCCAAAAGTATGCTCTCTGCCGTTAAAATGGGATGAGGGGGCATACTGCGCCAAAAGTATGCTCTCTGAAGTTAAAATGGGGATGGGGCATACTGCAAAAGTATGCTCTGCCGTTAAAATGGGGATGGGGGGCATACTGCGCCCAAAGTATGCTCTCTGCCGTTAAAATGGGGAGGGGGCATACTGCGCCAAAAGTATGCTCTCTGCCGTTAAATTGGGGGGCTGGGGGGCATACTGCGCCAAAAGTATGCTCTCTGCCGTTAAAATGGGGGGATGGGGGGCATACTGCGCCAAAAGTATGCTCTCTGCCGTTAAAATGGGGGGATGGGGCATACTGCGCCAAAAGTATGCTCTCTGCCGTTAAAATGGGGATGGGGCATACTGCCAAAAGTATGCTCTGCCTTTAATATTGGGGACGGCGGCATACTGCGCCAAAAGTATGCTCTCTGCCGTTAAAATGGGATGAGGGGGCATACTGCGCCAAAAGTATGCTCTCTGCCGTTAAAATGGGATGAGGGGGCATACTGCGCCAAAAGTATGCTCTCTGCCGTTAAAATGGGGAGGGGGGCATACTGCGCCAAAAGTATGCTCTCTGCCGTTAAAATGGGGGATGGGGGCATACTGCTCCAAAAGTATGCTCTCTGCCGTTAAAATGGTATGGGGGGCATACTGCGCCAAAAGTATGCTCTCTGCCGTTAAAATTGGGAAGGGGGGCATACTGCGCCAAAAGTATGCTCTCTGCCGTTAAAATGGGGATGGGGGCATACTGCGCCAAAAGTATGCTCTCTGCCGTTAAAATGGGGATGGGGCATACTGCGCCAAAAGTATGCTCTCTGCCGTTAAAATGGGGGATGGGGCATACTGCGCCAAAAGTATGCTCTCTGCCGTTAAATTGGGAAGGGGCATACTGCGCCAAAAGTATGCTCTCTGCCGTTAAATGGGGGATGGGGCATACTGCGCCAAAAGTATGCTCTCTGCCGTTAAAATTGGGGAGGGGGGCATACTGCGCCAAAAGTATGCTCTCTGCCGTTAAAATGGGGATGGGGGCATACTGCGCCAAAAGTATGCTCTCTGCCGTTAAACGGGGGAAGGGGGGCATACTGCGCCAAAAGTATGCTCTCTGCCGTTAAAATGGGGGGATGAGGGGGCATACTGCGCCAAAAGTATGCTCTCTGCCGTTAAAATGGGGGGATGGGGGGCATACTGCGCCAAAAGTATGCTCTCTGCCGTTAAAATGGGGGGATGAGGGGGCATACTGCGCCAAAAGTATGCTCTCTGCCGTTAAAATTGGGAAGGGGGGCATACTGCGCCAAAAGTATGCTCTCTGCCGTTAAAATTGGGAAGGGGGGCATACTGCGCCAAAAGTATGCTCTCTGGTATGTGGTGCGGATGCGGGTGCGGATTCGGATGTTTATTTCATCACATGCGGATGTGAAAAATTATGCGGATAACCCGAGGATGCGGAAGCGGATGCGAACATCCAATATATGACTAGATACTATAATCAATGTTACTTACTTGCTCCTGATGTTGTCCCATATTTTTCTGACTTGCTGCGGCGTCTTCCTGTTGCCAGTCATGTCATTGAACCTCCTGGCTACCTCCTGCCACGCCGCTGCCTTCTTGTTAACGGCATAAAACTTTGTTTCCTTGTCATTGATGACCTCAATAAACTCCTTGATGAGGTCGACCAGCATCTCCTTATCAACTGAGGATAAGGGAGATGATCGGGAAGCAGAAGTCTCCGAACAGGACGCCATGGTGCACACTACACAATGAAGATTGTAAAGTGACTGATTTCAATCATTTGGTGACGAGCATGTATACGTGCTGGCAGGTGAACAGCTGCACAGAGGTCATGGGCGCACCCTGTCGGAATTATCCCTCGGAAGGGATTAGCGGGTACAAGAAATCGCGTGTTTACTGTCACACCCTCAAATTCTCCTTATCCCCCCTTTCCCAACCCTGGGGTCGCTAAGTACTTTTCCTGGGGGTCGCGGTAATGTCTAGAGGCGCATGATTGGGGTCGCCTGAAAAAAAGGTTGGGAACCACTGCCCTAATCAGTCATTCCAGGATCCAGCACACACACACACACACACACACACACACACACACACACACACACACACACACACACACACACACACACACACACACACACACACACACACACACACACACACACACACACACACACACACACACACACACACACACACACACACACACATGTACACACACACACACACACACACACACACACACACACACACACACACACACACACACACACACACACACACACACACACACACACACACACACACACACACACACACACACACACACACACACACACACACACACATGTACACACACACACACACACACACACACACACACACACACACACATGTACACACACACACACACACACACACACACATGTACACACACACACACACACACACACACACACACACACACACGTATACACACACACACACACACACACACACACACACACACACACACACACACACACATGTACACACACATTCTTTTCTCGAGGGCTTAATAAATTTTCTTCACTCGCTAATCCCTAGGCCACTGAGGACTGGGTGAGGCGCTAATCTCAGTGCAGCCGTTGTCTTTATATCCACCCACCCACACCCATGCCACACCCACATTCATGATCATTCGTCGGAACGATTCCTACTTTTTTCCCTTATTCCTTTCCCCAGGTGCGGGGTCAGAGGCCCTTTTCATATATATGTATATATTCCTCATATTTTGTTTTTGTACATATTTCGAAACGAAAAATAGTAATTACCGTCATGTTTTTGATAAATTTTGTCGAAGGAGACCCTGATGTACCCAAAGCGGGTACTCAGCATATAATGTATGCGAAGGATGAATATGCACCATACAAATTTCCCGCGCTTTTTAGTCGACACGGTGCTACATCTAGCAGGCTTTGGGAGTGTTAGCGCGGGCGATCACTTTCGGTCGCCAAGACTGGCGATCGCCACCGCTGGAGAAAAATGGGTGTTTAAAGTACGGCCTTCCTCACCGACACGATCGCCAAGCGTGCCCGTATTGCCGGAGTTGTTGACAAACTATGCGGGTTGATATGTCGAGTCATTCTCATGGAGTAGTCGCCGGTTTGACACACAGTCATTCCAACGACATCCCATGATTCTGCAAGACACTTATTACGAGAGACAAAGAGAGAAAGAAGATAATAACGAGTAAAGAGAAATTTCCTCAAGGAAGAAACGATCGGGCTAGAGATAGGTAGTGAAATGAGCCCATCGTGTACAGGGGAGGATCGCCGCCCGTCAGCCTCCGGCTCACCCTGAGGGAACATTCTGCCCCCAGTGCGTGAGGAAGCGCTGGACCGTGTCGCGGAACCGCGTCTCCAGGCAGGCAGCATCTATCTTGCCGGAGAGGGACCGCTCCTTCCAGCCGCGGCCTTCCCGCAACACCAGGATGTGCAGGAGCTGGCGGTGCTCCGGCGTGAACCATGCAGGCATGGCCCAGTCATCCAGGGTGACGGTGAAGGACACCTCGGGGCTGAGCGGCACCTCCAGCGGCGGCATGGCAGACGCCCTCTGCCAGCTCGTACAGCCGCTCGCACTCTCCCAGACGTGAATGCCAGCGGCGGCCGTAGAGGCCCCCGTGCCGTCCGTAGTAGAGACGACAGGGGCACTCCTGGCGTCACCGCCGGCGACGCGGGGCTTGGTGGCGGCGTAGAGCCAGCAGGCCACGGGGAGGAGGAGGGCGGCGGCCACACAGGCGATGAAGATGTCCTCCAGACTGTCGCCAGGCTGACGATGTTCTCCCTCGGGCAGTGTGACACGCTCCCGCAGGCAGGCCAGCTGACGACGGTTCTCGGCGTACTTCCACAGCGCATCCCACCACGGCTGTGGGGCGCTGAGCTTCACCCCGCACTCCTCCAGCGGGGCTCGGCGCCCCACAGCCGTGGTGGGAAGCGCTGTGGAAGTACGCCGAGAACCGTCGTCAGCTGGCCTGCCTGCGGGAGCGTGTCACACTGCCCGAGGGAGAACATCGTCAGCCTGGCGACAGTCTGGAGGACGTCTTCATCGCCTGTGTGGCCGCTACCCTCCTCCTCCCACGTGGCTCGCATCCCAGAAGCCGACCCTGCGTAGAGTCGGGACAGTGTGAACGGGGCCAAGACTCTCTTGGGTTAACTGCTATGATTACTGGAAAATATATAAAAACTCTTCGATTCCATACCAATAATAGCCTATATAGACAATTTAGGATCTGCAAACTTCTACAGATTTTTTTTTTCATTCAGCTCAGATTTCCAAAAAAATAAATGGTGTCAACACTGCTTGAGAGAGGAGACGAGTGAGGAGTGACGGGGGTGTGCAGTGTGGGTGTGTGCCAAGGAGACTAGTCTATACTCTATGGTCTCCTTGGTGTGTAGGCTACCTACCACCCTGTGCGTGCCTGCTGTGTTGTGTCCTCCGTCACTCCATGTGCTTGGATATATTGTGCTTATGCCCAGAGGACTAGTGCACGGTGCTTGGAACCTGTCAATAAACCGAAACCAGTGTTTACCGTGAGTTTTCTTGTGCCTTGCTTTGCCTCCCCTCTGCGGTGTGCGGCCCGGGTGTGTGGTGCTCCTGCTGAAGGGTCTCGACCTTGTTTAGCTACACCGCCTGCCTGCCCGGTGTTGCTAGAGATTTTTTTTTTGGGGGGGGCGCAACAATAATAATAGTTCTTGTACCACTCAGCAAGCCTCAGAACACCTGCTCCTCGGTCTTCGCCTCGTGCAGTGCCTCGAGGACATCACTGAAGGCCGTACTCTTAAAACATTCCGGCGCCCAAGCACACACACATTTAACAAGACTTTCGTAGGAGTTGTGGGCATTTGATTCCAGGGGTAATTTAATGACCCTGGTGGTAGTTTGACCCTTCCTCTGTACCGTGGACCTGTTAGAGAACACTCATTAGAACCCGATTGATCTCTTTGGATTCTGGAAATGGCTGATGTGAGAGGGGTAAACGTCTGAGAGCACCAACTTCAGCCACACATGTCTAAGGATTATCAAAATGGCTCAAGTGTAGATCTTTATTATAGTTTCTCCTCGTTGGGGAAGTAGATTTTAATGCACCAACGAAAGCTTTGAACGGCAAGGAAGGGAAACAACGAAAGGGGGATGGAAACAGAGACAATTTAAGAGAGAGAGATAGAGTGAAAAAAGAAGTTATAGAAAGTCATGTATAAGGAATTGGAATATAAACAAAAAATAAATAATACATCATTCACCATATAACGGGTTGTCTGTTATAAATAAAACGTATCAAATGTTTTAAAATCTCCCTCAACAATAATAAAACTAATAAATAAAATAAAACAACAACATATACTACCGTCTACCTACTATAAGGCTGCTACTACTACTACTACTACTACTACAAAACCACGACAACTACTACCACCACTACTAACAATAATGAGAATAATAACGATAATAATAAACAAAATACTACCAAGATTTGTGATACTGAGAGATACTATAAAAAAACAACAACAACTATACAAGGTCTCCTCCCGATCCGAATCCTCTTTTAAGTATTCAAATCGTTTATGCACCAAGACTAGAAGGATCAAATACTACAAAAACATTAGAGGTATCAAATAAGACTATCATATTGAGAGATAGATAGAAAAATAGATAGAAAGATAGCGATAGACTGATGAAAATATACTCACTCCGCTAAAACTACATCTATCACAGCTTTACCCTCTTATTGTAATAGATCTTGACCTCTTTTGACCTGACATAACCTTAGAAGGACGTAAGGTGTAAAGGGTCAACTGCAGGTGTTTTAGTTCATGAGGAAAACACGTATGGGACCTGTCTTTCCTTCTCTCCTCTTTACATTTGTTTTCTTGTTTTCTTTCTTTCTCTTCTTCATTTCTTGGGTGTGTCTTCACGTAGTAGAAAACTCGTTAGGAAGAACACGACGGAGCCTGGAGAGAGGGAGAGAGAGACAGAGGATGAGAAAATGGGTCACATAAAAGGAGACAGGGAATGAGCGAAAAGGGAGAATGGGACAAAGAGAAAGGGAGAGAATAAGAGAATGGGGCATAGAGAAGGGAAGAGAAAGGGAGAGAGAATGAAAGGAACACAGAAAGGGAGACAGGGAATGAGAGGAAGGAAGAGAATGAGAGAAATGGGAGAATGGAACACAGAGAAAGGGAGAATAAGAGAATAGGGCACAGAGAAGGGAAGGCAGAATGAGAGAAAGGGAGAGAGAGAGAGAGAGAGAGAGAGAGAGAGAGAGAGAGAGAGAGAGAGAGAGAGAGAGAGAGAGAGAGAGAGAGAGAGAGAGAGAGAGAGAGAGAGAGAGAGAGAGAGAGAATGCTGCAGTCCCCCTCCCAATACGTGCTTACCTGTCCCTCTGTCTATCTCTCAATCTGTTCACTTATTCACATTCCTTTCTACCTATCAACCAGTCAACCCATCAATCATATGTCAGTCAATCACCCACTCACTCTACCTATCTACTTCCAATACCTGCTTACCTGTCCCTCTGTCTGTCTATTTTTTAATCTATTCACTTATTTACATTCTTTCCTCCCTATCAACCAGTCAACCCATCAGTCAGTATGTCAGTCAATCACCCACTCACTCTACCAACCTACCTGTCTGTCTCTTTATCTTTCAATCTGTTCACTTATTTACATTCTTTCCTACCTATCAATCAGTCAACCCATCAATCATTATGTCAGTCAGTAACTCACTCACTCTACCTGTCCACTCATCTACCTATCTATCAGTCAGTGTGTCAGTCAATCACTCACTCACTCTACCTATCTACTAATCTACCTATCCATCAGTCAGTCCGTCAGTCGTAATACTCACTAGCCAGGTAACAGCCGGGGTACATAATGAGAAGGGCCGTGCGGTAGCTGAGGAGATTCGTGAGCGGGTCCACCACGACAGGCAGGTTTCCCCCGACGTTGTTCATGACGAAGAGGAAGACAGCGAGGGCCGTGGACTGCACCTTGCCCGGCACCAGCTCCAGCAGCACTGCGAACAGCACTCCGAGCCACATTTCAGCTACGGGGAGAAAGAGGAGGATGAAGGGAGAATGGGACACAGAGATTTACATAGATTTACATAGAAAATAAAGATCAAAGAAAAGAAGGAAGGAAGAAGCAAAACAAGAATAACCAAAGGCAAGAACAAGAACACGAAGAAGTAGAAGACACACCAATACAAGGAAACAGGCGACAGTACTAACAAACAATACTATAACAACAACGACCCCAGCACACGACCCACTAAGCACGGAGGGTCGCACTCTTAAACATTTCATCGCCCAAGCACACATTTGACAAGGCTTTCGCAGGAGTTGTGGCCATTTCCAGGGGTAGTTTTGTGGCCCTGGTGATAGTCTGACCCTTCTTCTGTACCGTGAACCTTAAAGCACATATTTGACAGGGCCGGATTATCCTATACGCCAAGTACGCCATGGCGTAGGGCCCCAGCACTGAGGGGCCCACAAAACCTGATAGATCCAACCCATAATTGGGCCCCACATAATGGAAATCCCGAAAATGCCTGAAGCCTCAGGGAGATGAGTATGCTTCGTTGGACTGATGATCGAAAAAAAAAAAAGATAAAATAAAATAGTGAAAACTTGTTTGTGTTGGCAACACAAGTCAACAGTACTTGCAATTTCTTTGAACTTGTGCAGGAATTATATGAATATTCAGTCAGATCAACAAAGCGCTGGAATTTACTAACAAAGGGATTGTCACCTAATGAAAAAGGTAGAATTCTAACCCTAAAAACATTATCTTCCACACGTTGGCATTTCCTTTCTGAATCCGTGAAAGCACTGCACTTAAACTACTACTCTAGCATCCATGGTATGTTAAATGAAATTGCAGACAATGAGGAACTAAAGGGAGATGCTCGACTTGCTGCATCAGTTTTTGCAGAGAATATGTGCCTTCTTGAAAATGCATTTATGTGTGTTCTTTGGAACAAGATCCTCCAGCGCTTTCAGAAAGCTAGTACTCTTCTCCAAAGCACAAATATTGATATCAACATGGCTGTATCATTGTTTCTATCACTTGAAAGTTTTGTTGCTGAGCTTCGTGGTCAATTTGATGAACTGGAGAACGATGCAAAAAATCTCATGGAAAATGTTCAGCAAGTATATGAATCGGAAAAGGTACGGAAGAGAAGACGGCGGCGTCAAGCTGATGATTCTGCTGAACCTGATGCAGATCTTCAAGATGCACAAAAATTCCCTGTACAGAGTTTTGTTGTCATCATCGACAAGTTACATGCAAGTTTAGCTCAACGTCGCCAGGCTTATCACGAGATATCTGACGACTTTGCCTTTATCAAGTCATTGAGGGAGAATGATACTACACAGCTGAGAGTTGATGTATCCAGCTTGGTGAAAAAATACATCAATGACTTGGAACCCCACTGCGAGAATGAATTTGTAACATTCTCAGAATTTGTAACCCATTTGAAGTTGGATCGTGATCCTCATGTCCTGTTAAAATACTTAAGGAAGGATCCAGTTGTAGAGTCAACATTTTCCAATGTTTCAACTGCTCTGCGACTGTTCTTAACATTACCAGTCACAGTCTGCGAAGGTGAACGTTCATTTTCCAAACTGTCTTTGATCAAAAACAGATTTCGTTCAACAATGACTCAAAAACGACTGAATGCTTTGTCTGTTATGTCAAATGAAAATGATGTCACCTCCTCAATGACATTTGAAACCATAATTGAACGGTTTTCACAAGAGAAATCAAGAAAACGGGCATTGGTGTAGCTGCTATAGTTACCTATGTACATAAGTATGGTATGTATGCTGCTAATATAGAATATAAAGAAAATA
Organism: Eriocheir sinensis; assembly: GCF_024679095.1. NCBI lineage: Eukaryota > Metazoa > Arthropoda > Malacostraca > Decapoda > Varunidae > Eriocheir > Eriocheir sinensis. The sequence continues at coordinate 17,048,512 of NC_066515.1, read as the reverse complement.
AAGATCATGACATTCTGTATTAAATATATTGTATCATTAATTCATTCTGATGGTTCAATAAAATATGAAATTGTCCAGATCTTGCCTAATTTATTCAAGGGGGAGGGGGCCCAAAACTGTGGGTGGCGTAGGGCCCAATGCAAGTTTAATCCGGGCCTGATATTTGACAAGGCTTTCGCAGGAGTTGTGGCCATTTCCAGGGGTAGTTTTATGGCCCTGGTGGTAGTCTGACCCTTCTTCTGTACCGTGAACCTAAAACACTACTCGTAAGAATTTGACTGATCTCCTTTTTGGCCTTTGGAAATGTTGATGAGAGGGGTGGAAGCGTCTGACAGAACCGACCAGCCTTACCGAAGATGTAGGCCCCGAGCAGGCTGAAGAAGGCTCCGGGCGGGGGGAAGTACAGGACACCGGCAGCGAAGGGCGTGGCGATGAGCTACAGAGATAGATAAATAGATAGAGAGAGAAGGAGAAAGATGATTGCAGATGGAAGAGAAGGAGGAGGAGGAGGAGGAGGAAGAACATTAAGAAGGAGGAGGAAGAGATGGAAAAGGGCAAGGAAAAATGGAAGGAAGAGAGAGAGAGAGAGAGAGAGAGAGAGAGAGAGAGAGAGAGAGAGAGAGAGAGAGAGAGAGAGAGAGAGAGAGAGAGAGAGAGAGAGAGAGAGAGAGAGAGAGAGAGAGAAAGAGAGAGAGAGAGAGAGAGAGAGAGAGAGAGAGAGAGAGAGAGAGAGAGAGAGAGAGAGAGAGAGAGAGAGAGAGAGAGAGAGAGAGAGAGAGAGAGAGAGAGAGAGAGAGAGAGAGAAGGTATGTTACGGTTACAGACTTTAGAACTACTACTACTACTACTACTACTACTACTACTACTACTACTACCACTATGATTACAGAAAAAGGAAGGTTGTTTTCTATTAATATCCTTCCATTCTTTCTTTATATTTTCCTTTTTAAACCCTCTTTCAACTTTTTTTCTCCTGTTTTTCTCTCAATTATTACTTATTCTTACTTATTACTTCTCTATTTATCATTTATCTCTTTTTCGCTTGTGTTAATGTAAATTCCGTCACTACTACTACTACTACTACTACTACTGCTGCTACTGCTGTTATTACTACTACCACCACAATCACTGTTACCACTACCATTACAGAAAAAGGAAGGTTGTTTTCTATTAATATATTTCCTTTCTTTATTTACATTTTCCTTTTTAAACCCTTTTTCAACTTTTTTCTCCTGTCTTTCTCTCAGTTATTACTTATTCTTACTTATTACTTTTCTATTTATCTCTTTTTCGCGAGTTAATATAAATTCCGTCACTACTACTACTACTACTACTACTACTATATACCTGACTGCCAGCTAGCACGTAGAGTCTCGCGCGAAGCCCCAGTCTCTTCACCAGCCGGTCAGACACGAAGCCCCCGACAGCCACGCCCAGAGAGCCACCGATGATGGAACAAGCCGTCACCCAGAGGCCCAAATTGAAGTCCGGGTAGTAGGTGAGGAAGTAGAGCTGTGTGTTGTACGCCCACGAAAAGCCGGCTGAGAGGGAGAGAGAGAAAGGGATAATAACACCAGTAAGATTTATCCTTTCCCAGCATCCACCAGTAAGATTTATCCTTTCCCAGCATCCACCAGTAAGATTTATCCTTTCCCAGCATCCATCAGTAAGATTTATCTTTTCCCAGCATCCACCAGTAAGATTTATCCTTTCCCAGCATCCACCAGTAAGATTTATCCTTTCCCAGCATCCACCAGTAGATTTATCCTTTCCCAGCATCCACCAGTAAGATTTATCCTTTCCCAGCATCCACCAGTAAGATTTAACTTTTTTCACAGCATCTAACAGTAGGATTTAACTCATTTTCAGCCTCCACTGGTAAGATTTAACCCTACTAATGAGATAGCAGGGAGAGAGAAGAGGTTTATAGTAATGTTAGTGAGATTTAACCCTTTTCCAACATCCACAAGTAAGATCTGACCCTTTTCCCAGCATCTGACTGTAGGATTCAACTCTTTTTCAACCTCCACTGGTAAGATTTAACCCTATTGATGAGATAGCAGGGAGAGAGAAGGGGCTTATTGTAATGTCAGTAAGATTTAACCCTTTTCCCAGCATCCACCAGTAAGATTTAACCCTTTTCCCAGCATCCACCAGTAAGATTTAACCCTTTTCCCAGCATCCACCAGTAAGATTTAACCCTTTTCCCAGCATCCACCAGTAAGATTTAACCCTTTTCCCAGCATCCACCAGTAAGATTTAACCCTTTTCCCAGCATCCACCAGTAAGATTTGAAGTTTCCCAGCACATCTCTCTCTCTCACCGGTGTGTCTGAGGCAGGCGGCGAAGGCGAGGCACACGACAGGCGGCTTCAGGAGTGACCGCAGTACCTCCTTGAATCCGGGCTTTCTGTCCGTGAGAGCTTCGGAGGAGGAGGCGGGAGGGAAGGAGGCAGAAGACGAGGAGGTCTTAACATCACCTTCAACACTTCCTTCTTCTCCTCCTCCTATCACTTCATCCTTCTTTCCTGCCTTCTCCTCCTCCTCCTCCTCCTTCTTAGCTTGCATTCCTCTCGGTGGGTCTCTGATGATGATGAGCGCCAGGAGGGTAGCGACCACCCCCATGATTCCTGTGATGATGTACGACCAACGCCACCCCTAGAGAGAGAGAGGGAGGGAGAGAGGATTACATAGAGTCACATAGATGCCCAGACCACACAGCCCTATGGTTAAGGCTGGGTTGAACAAGAACATAGGAACATAAGGAGTCTGCAAGAGGCTTTAAATCAATGAGATGCTTCAATAAACAGGCATCAAGACTTTAAATTTCTGCCTCTATCTTTATCTATCTATCTATCTATCAATCTCTCTCTCTCTCTCTCTCTCTCTCTCTCTCTCTCTCTCTCTCTCTCTCTCTCTCTCTCTCTCTCTCTCTCTCTCTCTCTCTCTCTCTCTCTCTCTCTCTCTCTCTCTCACCAGGCCACCGATGTCCGCTTCCGTCACGAAGTTCCCGACGGCGTAAGACAGACCGTAGCCGAGGTAGATGCCCCAGTTGAAGATCCCGAGGGCCAGGGCGCGAAGGTTCTGGAGGAGGAGGAGGAGGAGGAGGAGGAGGAGGAGGAGAAGGAGGAGGAGGAGGAGGAGGAGGAGGAGGAGAAGGAGGAGGAGGAGGGAAGCGGGAGAAACAGATAAAAGCAAAGATTAGTTCAATATTTCAATAACACCAAGAAAAA
>NC_066515.1:16990280-17040280 GCF_024679095.1 Eriocheir sinensis | reverse complement strand
CCTCTAAAAGGTCTTCTAACAGTTATTCTTGATACTCTTCCTTACACAGCAAATGGTAAACTAAAGATAACCCAGAAACACTAAAAGGCCTTCTAACAATTATACTTGGCTACACTAAAAGGCCTTCTAACAATTATATTTGGCTACACTAAAAGGCCTTCTAACAATTATATTTGGCTACACTAAAAGGCCTTCTAACAATTATATTTGGCTACACTAAAAGGCCTTCTAACAATTATATTTGGCTACACTAAAAGGCCTTCTAACAATTATATTTGGCTACACTAAAAGGCCTTCTAACAATTATATTTGGCTACACTAAAAGGCCTTCTAACAATTATATTTGGCTACACTAAAAGGCCTTCTAACAATTATATTTGGCTACACTAAAAGGCCTTCTAACAGTTATATTTGGCTACACTAAAAGGCCTTCTAACAATTATATTTGGCTACACTAAAAGGCCTTCTAACAATTATATTTGGCTGCACTAAAAGGCCTTCTAACAATTATATTTGGTTACACTAAAAGGCCTTCTAACAATTATATTTGGTTACACTAAAAGGCCTTCTAACACTTATATTTGGCTACACTAAAAGGCCTTCTAACAATTATATTTGGCTACACTAAAAGGCCTTCTAACAATTATATTTGGCTGCACTAAAAGGCCTTCTAACAATTATATTTGGTTACACTAAAAGGCCTTCTAACAATTATATTTGGTTACACTAAAAGGCCTTCTAACACTTATATTTGGCTACACTAAAAGGCCTTCTATCACTTATATTTGGCTACACTAAAAGGCCTTCTAACACTTATATTTGGCTACACTAAAAGGCCTTCTAACACTTATATTTGGCTACACTAAAAGGCCTTCTGACACTTATATTTGGCTACACTAAAAGGCCTTCTAACACTTATATTTGGCTACACTAAAAGGCCTTCTAACACTTATATTTGGCTACACTAAAAGGCCTTCTAACACTTATACTTGGCTACACTAAAAGGCCTTCTAACACTTATATTTGGCTACACTAAAAGGCCTTCTAACACTTATATTTGGCTACACTAAAAGGCCTTCTGACACTTATATTTGGCTACACTAAAAGGCCTTCTATCACTTATATTTGGCTACACTAAAAGACCTTCTGACACTTATATTTGGCTACACTAAAAGGCCTTCTAACACTTATATTTGGCTACACTAAAAGGCCTTCAAACACTTATATTTGGCTACACTAAAAGGCCTTCTAACACATATTCGGCTACATTAAAAGGCCTTCTAACACTTATATTTGGCTACACTAAAAGGCCTTCTGACACTTATATTTGGCTACACTAAAAGGCCTTCTAACACTTATATCTGGCTATACTAAAAGGCCTTCTAACACTTTTACTTGGCTACACTAAAAGGCCTTCTAACACTTATATCTGGCTACACTAAAAGGCCTTCTAACACTTTTACTTGGCTACACTAAAAGGCATTCTAACACTTTTACTTGGCTACACTAAAAGGCCTTCTAACACTTTTACTTGGCTACACTAAAAGGCCTTCTAACACTTATACTTGGCTACACTAAAAGGCCTTCTAACACTTTTACTTGGCTACACTAAAAGGCCTTCTAACACTTTTACTTGGCTACACTAAAAGGCCTTCTAACACTTATATTTGGCTACACTAAAAGGCCTTCTAACACTTATATTTGGCTACACTAAAAGGCCTTCTGACAATTACATTTGGCTACACTAAAAGGCCTTCTAACAATTGTATTTGGCTACATTAAAGCCTTCTAACAATTATGTTTGGCTACACTAAAAGGCCTTCTAACACTTATACTTGGCTACACTAAAAGGCTTTCTAACACTTATATTTGGCTACACTAAAAGGCCTTCTAACAATTATATTTGGCTACACTAAAAGGCCTTCTGACAATTATATTTGGCTACACTAAAAGGCCTTCTAACAATTATATTTGGATACACTAAAAGGCCTTCTAACACTTATACTTGGCTACACTAAAAGGCCTTCTGACAATTATATTTGGATACACTAAAAGGCCTTCTAACACTTTTACTAGGCTACACTAAAAGGCCTTCTAACACTTATAAATGACTACACTAAAAGGCCTTCTAACACTTATACTTGGCTACACTAAAAGGCCTTCTGACAATTATATTTGGCTACACTAAAAGGCCTTCTAACAATTATATTTGGCTACACTAAAAGGCCTTCTAACAATTATATTTGGCTACACTAAAAGGCCTTCTGACAATTATATTTGGCTACACTAAAAGGCCTTCTAACACTTATAAATGACTACACTAAAAGGCCTTCTAACAATTATATTTGGCTACACTAAAAGGCCTTCTAACACTTATAAATGACTACACTAAAAGGCCTTCTAACAATTATATTTGGCTACACTAAAAGGCCTTCTAACACTTATAAATGACTACACTAAAAGGCCTTCTAACAATTATATTTGGCTACACTAAAAGGCCTTCTAACACTTATAAATGACTACACTAAAATGCCTTCTAACACTTATACTTGGCTTCACAAAAAGGACTTCTAACACTTATATTTGGCTACAATAAAATGCCTTCTAACACTTATATATGGATACACTAAAAGGCCTTCTAACAATTATATTTGGCTACAATAAAATGCCTTCTAACACTTATACATGGCTACACTAAAAGGCCTTCCAACCGTTCCTCTTGATCCTCTAAAAGGTCTTCTTACAGTTATTCTTGATCCTCTAAAAGGCCTTCTCACACTTATTCTTGATCCACTAAAAGGCCTTCCAACCGTTCCTCTTGATCCTCTAAAAGGCCTTCTCACAGTTATTCTTGATCCTCTAAAAGGCCTTCTCACAGTTATTCTTGATCCTCTAAAAGGCCTTCTCACAGTTATTCTTGATCCACTAAAAGGCCTTCTCACTGTTATTCTTGATCCTCTAAAAGGCCTTCTCACAATTATTCTTGATCCTCTTCCTTGCACAGCGAATCGTATACTGAAGAGGGTCCGGTCACGTGCCGTCTTACATAGAGAGGCATCGCATGATATAAAGGGTTGAATCTTATCTGGAGAAGATTTCGTGATTTTTCTCTCTTTCTGCCAATAGATAACCAAGATTGTGTGATTACTGACCTTGAGCAGTTTTTTTTCATTATCATTGTTGTTATTTTGGTTACTTCGTCGCTTTTTTTCTCACTCAGTCCAAAAATAAACTAGACCGACTTTTGTATTACTTTTTTTATTCATTATTATGGTTGTTATTTTGGTTATCTATATAGGCTAACACTTATTTTTTTCGTTTTCCTTCAGCATGCTTAATAATGCAATGTTTGGGGACTGGAAAAAACGAAAGGAAGGATGGAAGGAAAGGTAGGTTAAAGGATAAAAAAAGGGAGGGCAGGAAAGGAGGGAAGAGAGGAAAGGGAGGGAAGGTAAGAGAGGAAGGGAAGGGATCGAGGGAGGCAGGAAGGGAAGGAAGGTAGGAGAGGTAGGCAAGAACATTCCTGCAACTCCAAGGTTATAAGATTGCAAGGGTTATGTCGCTTTGACCTTGTGCTGGTGGTGATGGTGGTGGTGGTAGTGGTGGTGATGGTGATGGTGGTGGTGATGGTGGTGATAATAGTGGTGATAATACAAGACAGATAATAATAATGATGATAATAGTAATAATAATAATAACAATAAATGAGAAGATGATGATGAAGAAGAAGAAGAAGAAGAAGAAGAAGAAGAAGAAGAAGAAGAAGAAGAAGAGGAAGAAGAAGAAGAAGAAGAAGAAGAAGAGGAAGAAGAAGAAGAAGAAGAAGAACTAGAACAAGAACAAGACGAAGATGAAGGAAAAAAAAGTTGCAAGTTAACAAATCCAGCAATAGAAATTCTTGACTGGTTCTCTCTCTCTCTCTCTCTCTCTCTCTCTCTCTCTCTCTCTCTCTCTCTCTCTCTCTCTCTCTCTCTCTCTCTCTCTCTCTCTCTCTCTCTCTCTCTCTCTCAGTACAATAAGTTGATCATCGTCTTTATATCACTCTTTCCTAATCTGAGAGAGAGAGAGAGAGAGAGAGAGAGAGAGAGAGAGAGAGAGAGAGAGAGAGAGAGAGAGAGAGACAAATAGAAATACAGAGATAACGAGACACACACACACACACACACACACACACACACACACACACACACACACACACACACACACACACAAAGAGAAAGAAAGAAAAACGGTAAGAAGCCAGATCAACAAAAGCTTAATCCTTCCATTATTAAAGTATTAGTAAGATATCACGTATACTTAACAATAGCAGCAGTAGTAGCAATAGTAGTAGTAGTAGTCGTAGTAGTAGTAGTAGTAGTAGTAGTAGTAGTGTGGTAGTAGTAGTAGTAGTAGTAGTAGTAGTAGTAGTTGAGGTACACACACTTTTTATCTTCCACCTCACGCGCACACGACCGCACACACACACGCTCGCACACACACTGACTGACTGACCGAGAGAAAACACACACACACACACACACACACACACACACACACACACACTTTCTAACTCAACAGGTGAAAATGAGAGAGAGAGAGAGAGAGAGAGAGAGAGAGAGAGAGAGAGAGAGAGAGAGAGAGAGAGAGAGAGAGAGAGAGAGAGAGAGAGAGAGAGAGAGAGAGAGAGAGAGAGAGAGAGAGAGAATACAAAAAAAAGGAGTAGGAAAGAAGGGAAGGAGTAAGATAAACAGGAAGGACTGATGAAAGAGAAGATGCTGGGAGGGAGAAAGTGAGGGAGAGAAGGGAGGGAGGGAGGAAAGAGGATGCTGGGAGGGAGAAAGCAAGGGAGAGAAGGGAGGGATGGAGGAAAGAGGATGCTGGGAGGGAGAAAGCAAGGGAGAGAAGGGAGGGATGGAGGAAAGAGGATGCTGGGAGGTAGAAAGTGAGGGAGAGAAGGGAGGGATGGAGGAAAAAGGATGCTGGGAGGGAGAAAGCAAGGGAGAGAAGGGAGGGATGGAGGAAAGAGGATGCTGGGAGGGAGAAAGTGAGGGAGAGAAGAAGAGAGGGAGGGAGGAAAGAGGATGCTGGGAGGGAGAAAGCAAGGGAGAGAAGGGAGGGATGAAGGAAAGAGGATGCTGGGAGGGAGAAAGCAAGGGAGAGAAGGGAGGGAGGGAGGAAAGAGGATGCTGGGAGGGAGAAAGCAAGGGAGAGAAGGGAGGGAGGGAGGAAAGAGGATGCTGGGAGGGAGAAAGCAAGGGAGAGAAGGGAGGGATGGAGGAAAGAGGATGCTGGGAGCCAGAAAGCAAGGGAGAGAAGGGAGGGAGGGAGGAAAGAGGATGCTGGTATGGAGAAAGCAAGGGAGAAGGAGGAGGGAGGAAAGAGGATGCTGGGAGGGAGAAAGCAAGGGAGAGAAGGGAGGGATGGAGGAAAGAGGATGCTGGGAGGGAGAAAGCAAGGGAGAGAAGGGAGGGATGGAGGAAAGAGGATGCTGGGAGGGAGAAAGCAAGGGAGAGAAGGGAGGGATGGAGGAAAGAGGATGCTGGGAGGGAGAAAGTAATTAAGGGAGAGAAGAAGAAAGGGAGGAAAAGAAAGCTAGGAGGAAAGAAAGGGAAAAAAGAAAACTAGAGAAGAAGGAGGAGGAGGAGTAGTAGTAGGAGGAGGAGGAGGAGCAAGGAGGAGAGACTATTTTTGCATGTGGTTCCTGTAGCGCCGGCAGGCTTTTCTGAGGGGCTTCTTGGACGGCCCAGCCCGTTAGTGGCGCAAGCGAATTTTATTTATAGTGGCTGCCGTGATGTGTGACTCTTGCCTGGCCCATGCTGCCCCCGGTGCTCCTCTTCACCGAAATTGATAGAAGATTTGGACAGCATGTGGGTAAACTTCCGCCACCCGGCAATGACTTGAAAAATCAGACTGTTTTGGGGGGCCTCGAACCTAGTTCAACGAGCTCACCACACCAGCACACTGACCACTCAGCCACCACCGATAGATGAAGATACTGATAAAGGAAGGAAAGAAAAGTGGGAGGAGATAAGGAAGATAGAAAAGGAAGGGGAGAGAAGGGAGATAAGAGTAGAAGGAGAGAAGAGAAGGAAGGGGAAGGGAGGAAAAGAAAGGAAAGGAGAGGGAAGGGAATGGAAAGAAAGGAGATGGAAGAGATTGACAGAGAAAGTAAGGTAAAGAGAAGGCAAGGGATGGAAAGAGAAGGAAGGAGAAGGAAGGAAGGAAGGAAGGAAGGAAGAAAAAAGGAAAAATGGAAGGAAGGAAAGGAAGGAAGGGAAAGGAAGGAAGGAAGGCAAGGGAAGGGAGGGGAAGGAAAGGGAAGGGAAGGGAAAGAAAGGGAAGGGAAAGAAGGGGAAAGGAAGGGAAAGAAAGGGAAGGGAAGGGAATGGAAGGGAAGGGAAGGGAAGGGAAGGAAAGGGAAGGAAGGAAAGGAAGGAAGAATTGAAGGAAGGAAGGGAAAGAAGGAATTAAGGGAAGGAAGGAAAGGAAGGGAAGGAAGGAAGGAAGGAAAGGAAGGAAGAAAGGAAGGAAGGGAAGGAAGGAAAGGAAAGGAAGGAAAGGAAAGGAAGGGAAGGAAGGGAAGGAAGGAAGGAAGGCAAGGGAAGGAAGGAAGGAAGGAAGGAAGGAAGGAAAGGGAAGGAAAGGAAGGGAAGGGATGGGAAAGGAAGGGAAGGCAAGGGAAGGGAAGGGAAGGGAAGGGAAGGGAAGGGAAGGGAAGGCAAGGGAAGGGAAGGAAAGGAAAGGGAATGGAAAGAAAGGGAAGGAAAAGGAATGAAAGAGAGGAAAGGGAATGGAAGGGAGGAAAGGGAAGGGAAGGCAAGGGAAGGGAAGGGAAAGAAAGAAAGGGAAGAGAAGGGAAGGGAAGGGAAAGAAAGGGAAGGGAAACGGATGAAAGAGAGGAAAGGGAATGGAAGGGAGGAAAGGGCAGGGAAACTGTGCAAAGGACGGGAATTACAGGTTAGGGAATAAGGGAAGGGAAGGTAAGGGAAGGTGAGGGAGAGGGGGGGGGGTGATGGAGGCTGTGGACCAATGAGAGAGCTCCTTTTCATGACGTCACACAGCAAACACTTGTCACTGGTGCAGAGCGAGAGAGAGAGAGAGAGAGAGAGATAATTTTACCTAAACACTCTCTCTCTCTCTCTCTCTCTCTCTCTCTTTCTTCCGGTGTGCTCAGATTTGAGAGAGAGAGAGAGAGAGAGAGAGAGAGAGACAGAACATGTCAGCAACATTCCACAAGCACAGCACCGTTACCCCCCACACCATGGAGGTATACTTCCATGCCCCGCACGCTCTCTCTCTCTCTCTCTCTCTCTCTCTCTCTCTCTCTCTCTCTCTCTGAATAAAGTGCTGATTACCTCACACATCTTCATTTCTTCCTCCTCCAGGTAATTACAGGCACATTAGTCTAACTTCAGTTGTAGGTAAGCTACTTGAGAGCATAATTAGAGACAAAATTGTGAGTTACCTTGAAAGCCACCCATTAATTGGGGACTCACAACATGGCTTCCGTAACAAAAGATCCTGCCTATCAAACCTATTGACCTTTTATAACGACATCTTCTCAGTTTATGATGTAACCAAATCATTGGACGTAGTCTATCTTGATTTCCAGAAAGCTTTTGATAAAGTCCCACATCACAAAATACTTTATAAATTAAAGCAAATAGGTATTGACGGTCAAGTAAACCAATGGATCGCGAATTGGTTGAGCAACAGACAACAGAGTGGTGATTGACGGATTTAACTCAAAGTGGGCGCCGGTCACTAGTGGCGTCCCTCAGGGCTCGGTTCTTGGCCCAGTGCTCTTCATTATTTACATCAACGATGTGGATGTGTGATTCAATAATCACATTAGTAAATCTGCAGACGACACAAAGATTGGTAACTCGGTTCTCACTGACGAAGACAGGCAAAGCCTCCAAGAGGATTTGCACAAAATTTCAGCTTGGTCGGATAGATGGGAGATGCCCTTTAACGTAGACAAGTGCCAAGTCCTTCAAGTTGGAACAAGGAATAAGAAGTTCGATTACGAAATGCGCGGCGTTAAACTCAAAAGCGTTCAATGCGTTAAGAACTGGGGGTCAAAATCGCGTCAAATCTCAAATTTTCACAGCAATGCATCGATGCAGCAAATAAAGCGAACAGAATGTTGGTTTTCATTAAAAGAAACTATTTATTCAAGAATAAAGATATAATACTTCCACTCTACAATAGTTTAGTCAGACCCCACTTGGAATATGCGGTACAGTTTTGGTCTCCCCACCATTCAAAGGACATTGCTAAATTAGAAGGTGTTCTGCGTCGGGCAACAAAAATGATCCCTTCCTTGCGCAACAAATCCTACGAAGAAAGGCTATCCACCCTTAACATGTTCTCTCTCGAGAAACGTCGGCTCCGAGGAAAACTGATCGAATGTTTTAAAATACTTAATGGTTTCACGAATGTAGACAGATCAAAATTGTTTATGATCGATGACACTTTGCGTACGAGGGACAATGGCGTAAAACTCAAATGTAGACAAGTAAATTCAGACTGCACCAAATTTTTCTTCACCAACGTTGTAGTGCGAGAATGGAATAAGCTTCCACCATCAGTGGTCCAGTGTAACACGATTGACTCCTTTAAAAACAAGCTCGACCGTTACTTCTTTCAACTTAATATTAACTGGAGTTGAAATGCAAAGTTTTGGAGTCATCTGATTAATGTAGAATCACTTAGGTTTAAGGACAGACCACCTAGTCTGGACCATGGTGTCTGTGTGGTCTGATTGTCTATGTAAATCTCTGCAAATCTTCCTCTTCTTTCCCCTCAGTCTTCCTCCTCCTCCTCTTCTCCTTTTTATCATATTGTTGTGCTGGAAGCTTCCCCCGGCGACCATAGGCCTCTAGAAGGCTCCGGGAGAAGCGAGCAGGGGGGCGGGGAGCAAGGCGAGCCGTCCGCGCCCCGTGGGGCGCGGCCAGACGCCAGGCGGGAAGTGTTGCCAACTCGCATATATTTTTGCTACATGTTCTTGTATGATCTAAAATATACTGTAACATTCTAGACTGTACTGTTCTGGATATATATAGGAGAAGAGGGCGAGAGAGTCCACCCCCAGTCATAGTAAGCTAGTGGTAAGTGAAGAGTCAGAGTAAAGTGCACAACTAGGGAAGAATATTAAACTACAGAAGCTGTGCAAAGTGTTTACATATCTCCCTCCCACGGAGTCTCCTTTCGGCGACACGGAACCCAAGTAACACGTCCGGCATAACAATATTCCTAATCCTTCACTTTCTTCTGTTTCTCCTCTTCTTTCATCTTTCTCTTCTTAACCAATAATATAAATTTAGCATCAGTTGCATTTTTCATCCCTCTTCCTCCTTTTCTTATTTTCTCTTCTCCTTATTTTTTGTCATATTTTCAATCTTCCACCTCCTCCTCCTCTTTCTCTTCTTAAACAAATATCTTTTTATTTTTTCTTCTTTGCATTTTTCCTCATTCTTTTCTTGCTATTCTTGTCATTCTTTATCTTCCTACTCCTGCTTCTCTTCTTTCATTCTTGTAATCAATAACCTTTTAGCTTAATACACCTCTCCTCCTCCTCCTCCTCCTCTTTCTCTTCTTTTCTTCTTAAACAATAATCTTTCTTTTTTCATTACATTTTTCCTCATTCTTTTCTTCCTTTTCTTGTCATTCTTTATCTTTCTATTCCTGCTTATCTTTGTTCATTCTTGTAATCAATAATTTATCTTTTGGCTTAATATACCTCTCCTCCTCCTCCTCCTCCTCTCCTTTTTGTCTTCTACTTCCTCCTTGTTTCTCTCCTTTCATCCTTCTCTATCGACAATTATCTTTTAGTTTAATATCTTTCTTCTTCTTCTTCTTCCTCCTCCTCCTTTTTGTCAATTTCTTAAACTTCCACTTCCTCCTCCTCCTTTTTGTCATTCTTCCACTTCCTCCTCCTCCTCCTCCTTTTTGTCATATTCTTAATCTTCCACTTCCTCCTCCTTCTCTCTCTCCTCTCCTTTTATCCTTCTTCTCATCAATAATGTTTTGGCTCAATTACACCTGCTCTTCTTCTTCTTCTTCTTCTTCCTTCTCCTCCTCCCCCTGTACCATCGATCTCTTGGCCTCAATAACTGTAAAGGCAAAGTCACGATCGAGTCCCTTCATGTTATCTGCAGTTCAAGGCGGTGTTGTTATTGTTATCATTCTTCCTCTTCTTCTTCTTCTTCCTCTTTCTTTTCTATTTATTAATTATCTCTTTTTCGCTTAGTCTTAATCAAAATTCCGTCACCACTTCTACTACTACTACTACTACTACTACTACTACTACTACAAGAAAAAGGAAAGCGAATGGGGTTATCTTCTTATCTCACGGAATACCCCAAGTACTCTCTCTCTCTCTCTCTCTCTCTCTCTCTAACACCATCAGTAATTAAGTAAACAAATAATAAATACAGAGAACCAAGGTAATATACTCCACTAATTTTATATATATACTTTACATTTCAATAGAGGTAGATTAAGGGTAGGCCTATAAGAAATTCCTATGTTATTTTTAGTATCATATCTGCATTCCTTTCTCTAATATTCCTCTCTCTCTCTCTCTCTCTCTCTCTCTCTCTCTCTCTCTCTCTCTCTCTCTCTCTCTCTCTCTCATTATTATCTATTATTATTATCATTACTATACTTATTATCGTTATTATTTACCTTCATGGCTGAATAACTCGCTGCTATGCTTCTTCCTCCCATCTTTATCAAGGGTTATTACAAGTTATATATAGTCACAGTTATTTCAGTCAGTCAGTCAGTCAGTTAGTCAGTCCACACAACCAGTCAGTCAATCAACACTATAGTCAGTCAAAATTAAGTCACTGATCGTAGCTACTCCAGTCAGTTAGTCAGTCAACACAACCAGTCAGTCAAGTCACTGATCGTACTCCAGTCAGTCAGTCAGTCCACATTTTAAAGACCACACATACAGTCACTCACGTAGGTAATCCAGGTAGTCAGTCCACAGTCAGTCAATATATCGCCTCAGTACAGTCACTTTCGTACTCCGATCAGCCAGTCAGTCGACGGTCCAGTTACACGTACGTACTCCAGTCAGTCAGTCAGTCTAGTATTCTCCAGTTAGTCAGTCCACACAGCAGGTGAATCAATCAGTCTATCGCCTCAGCACAGCACAGTACAGTCACTCGCGTACCCAGTCAGTCAGTCAGTTCACGGTCCAGTTACACGTAGCTATTTCAGTCAGTCAGTCAGTCAGTTCACATAGAAGTTAATCAGTCAGTCCCACGTACAGTCACTCGCGTACCCAGTCAGTCAGTCAGCTCACGGTCCAGTTACACGTAGCTATCACAGTCAGTCAGTCAGTCAGTTCACATAGAAACAGTCAGTCCCACGTACAGTCACGATCACGTACCCGGTCAGTCAGTCAGTTCACGGTCCAGTTACACGTAGTTATTACAGTCAGTCAGTCAGTTCACATAGAAAGTTAATCAGTCAGTCTCTCGCCTCAGCACGCACAGTCAGTTGCAACAGTCACTATCGTACTCAGCGGTCACAGCCAAGCCGCAGTCAGCCCATGCACAGTCACCGCTAAGCCAATACCACGTGTGTTATCGCTGTTATGCTAAGCTAAGCCGGGATGGAAGTCTCGTACAGGAAGCTGACTTTTTTTTCCTATTTGAAGCCATTACGTTATAGCTAACCCTGTATAGTTAAGGTTCATGGTTTATATGCCTCTCTGATTTACTGTGTTGTGGTGTAGAATGCGTGGTTTGTACAGGAAATGTGTTAGATATGGTTTTAATACACATGCTGGTTTTGATATATATATAAACCGATTAGCGTGTTTCTAGGGGTTTATAATTTGGGTTTGTGTGTGATTTGGTCGTCTGGGTAATCGTGTTTGGGGTTAGTGAGGTTAATTAAGGGTAAAGGAAGGTAAGTTGTGTTGGCTGTGAATCCTACGTCTGGTTCTTGTCACGTTCAATACATGCTGCCGCGGAGGTGATGTAAGACAGGAAGTAAATAAATAGTGATAATAAATGAGAGAAATAGTGATAAGGTATAAGATGGAGTGACTTGAGATGACTGGCGTGAATGATATATGAGGTTTTGTGGCCTTAAGAAAATATTATGAGGGAAATAAGTTGTGTGTGTATGTGTGTGTGTGCGCGCATGACTGAGGAATACACACAAACACACACACACACACACAGGTGATGCTTATATAAAGAACCAGTTGGTGCCGTCCTCGTTTATGTATGAAAATCGATATATTTTTTTTGTCTATTTTTTTCCTTCTCATCCTGTTCCTCCACATCTCCTCCTCTCATGCATTTTATCTTCTCTCTTCTCTCTCCTCTTCTTCCTTTCTTCCTTTCTCTTCTCATTCTTACTCATCTTCCCTTTGTTTTAGTTCCTCCTCTTCCATTTTTATTTAATCTTTTTTTTCTTTTCCTTCCTCTCTTCTCTCTCATCTTTATCCTCCTTCTCCTCCTCTCATTTATTTACCCTTTCTGTCTCCTTTCATCCTCCTCCTCCTTCTCTTCCTCTATCTCCCCTCCTCCTCTTCCTTACCATTCTCTCTCCTCTTATTCTTTTTCTCCTACTCCTTTCCTTCTTATTCTTATCCTCCTCTCCTTCCTCTCTTCTCCCATCTTTATCCTCCTTCTCCTTCTCTCTCATTTATTTACCCCTTCTTTCCTCCTCTTCCCTGTCTGTCTCCTTTCATCCTCCTCCTCCTCCTTAACTTCTTTCCTCTCTCTTATTCTTACCCTCCTCCTCCTCCTTCTCTTCCTCTATCTCCCCTCCTCCTCTTCCTTACTATTCTCTCTCCTCTTATTCCTTTTCTCCTCCTCCTCCTCCTCCTCCTCCTCCTCTTCTTCCTCTCTCCTCTTCACTTTCTCCTCCCATCACCCTCCTCCTTAAACAAAAAAGAAGACTGAACCAAGTACTTTATTTTCCCAGTATACAAAGACTCTAAAACTACATAACAAACATAAGCATTTGCCTCTACATTGGAATAGAGAAAGAGTGATAAAAATACAGATAAGAATGTAAGGACGTAAGGAGTCTGTAAGAGGCTGGGCGGTACTCAATCTTATGCTACACTGTCTTAATCTGTCTCTCGTAGATCTTACACTAATTGTCTTACTCTTATCTTACTCTTTCTTGTAATGTCTATGTCTCACTGTCTTACTCTGGTACTATCTTACATTCTCTGTCTTACTGTGTTTGTCAATCTTACTATCTTACTGTCTCTGTCTTATTCTGTTCTCTTGCATCTTACAGTCTCTCTCAATGTACTGTTTTCTATCTTACTCTCTTACTCTGTTTCTCTTGCTATCTTACACTGTCTATGTCTTAACTCTCCTTCTCTGTCTCTGTCTTCCTGTCTCCTATCAGCCTCTTGCATTCTCCTTATATTCAAATCTGTTGTTTTATCATTATTTGTCTATGGAAATGATTCACAGCCCGAGAAACTAACTAACAAGTGGTATTTCCTTTACAGTCAGACTTGGCATACCTAACCTAACACAACCTTCATGGGCCAGTTTAGAGTCCAACACAGTGTCATCGTAACCAGGGCTGTGGAGTTGGGTAGAGAAAATTTTGCCTCCCACTCGGACTCCAGGAATTTTCGAGGTTGTGACTCCGACTTCAACTCCACCGGGTCCACCCCACTCCCTTTTCCCTTCTTCTGCAGCACAGTGGAAGGCAAATTACACCCACAGCCACACCAAACCCAACCACACCACATCACACATATAAAGAGTTACCATCATCATCATCATTTTGTTTAATGTCCATTTTCACTCTTCCTGAGCAGTTGGACGGTTTATGGCTCGTATTAAGCCATTTTCAGTTTTTGGCGCAAGATTTTCCGGGTGCATGCCCTTGCTAACCCAACCACCTATTTTAAGTAGTGGTCCTTCTCCATCCCATTTCTCGTCTCCATTCCTGAGTAGTTAACTCTAATATATACGTACAAGGTGAAATAGCTTAGTCAAGGCAATGGACGATAGCTTTGGCAGTACTGGAGATTAATCTGATATGCTGGAGTTTGTTTTCTTCCTTCTCTTTACTCATATTCCTCCTCCTCCTTCTCCTCCTTATTCATTTACCCCTTCTCTCCTCCTCTTGCCTTCCTTTCTCTTCCCTTCTTCTCTCATATCCTTACCCTTCCCTTCCTCCTTCCTCTCCTTCCTCTCTTATTCTTAACCTCTCGCTCTTCCCTTCCATTCTCTCATGTCCTCACTCTCCTCTTTCCTCCTTTCCTTCCTCTCTCTTATTCTTCCCTTCTCTTCTCTTATATCAACCTCACCCTCCCCTTCCTCCTTCCTTTCCTCTCTCTTGTTCGTAACCTTCCCCTCTCCCCTTTCCTTCCTCCATCCTTTCCTCTCTCCTCTTATTCTTCCCTTCTCTCACATCCTCACCCTCCCCTTCCTCCTTCCTTTCTCTTCCCATTCTGGACTTATAGCTGTGGACTGCTTGGCTACATAAGATACACAGTCATAAGCTTTGGCAGGACTTTTCTTGTGGCAGTATTCACATTCACTCTGGTATGCTGGGTTTATCTGGAGAGGGATATGTGGGCTGCTTTGTTGTATAGAGGGATGTGATGTCTTAAAATGTTGTACTGCTGGTAAATGCGCACACACACACACACACACACACACACACACACACACACACACACACACACACACATCTCTTTCAGTCTCAAAGTACCGACACCTCTACCTCTAATTTCACATTCTTTTCTCACTCCCTAACTACTTCTACCTACTCACCACTACCCACTAACGCACTTCGTCTCACTCCCTACACCTCTTTCTCTATATTCACACTCTGCCTTCACTCTCTAACTACTCTTATGTACCCACACTACCTACTAACAGGGACCCGTCTCTTTCTACTTCTATTTTCAACCTTCTCCCTTACTTCTATCTATGATACAAACCACTATCAACACGCACAGACCAACCCACCTTCTTCTATCTCTATTCTAACAATTTTCCCTCACTCCCTAACTACTTCTGTCCACTCATCCACCTTCTTCTACCTCTATTTTGTAGCCACGCCCTTGAGGTGAGGTGCGGCAACCATCATGAAGGCTGCTGGCATGGGGGCATACTCCCTCTCCACTTTGACGTCTGAGAAGCCCACGGCCTCGATGATGGGCTGGGGGTTGCGGTTGAGGTAGCAGCCGTCGAATGTGAAGGGCCAGAAGCCGCTCCAGGTCAGGATGTTCTGGATGTGTCGCCGCATCCAGTGGTTCTTCCTGTCCCACTCCTTGATGTGCTCCACGAAGATGTACTTTCCGCCCTGAAATACAAACAAATAAGTGAACCTCAGACATAGATGTGCAGCAGCCTTGTCACACTATAACTAAAGTCCGACACAAATATGAAGTACATCTGGGTGTGGCCTGAGCCTCTCCACAACACTTCCACATCACCGCCAATACATCACTCTCTCCCTCATATGTCATGTACGTATCATATGAAATTGTGTATCAAATATTCTGCATAAATTAAATAAGAATTGGCAGCGCTATGTCCAAGGAACTCTCCAAGTGGACCGCCCAAACTGACTTCATAGCTGAGTCGGACAATAGCTTCATAAAACTACTCACAGAAACATTAACACAAAAACATTTACTAAAGCCATGTCAAATGTAGATGTGAAAGTTCCATAATGTTTGAAAATATGAACCTAAGTTATAATCCCATTAAAGGAGGGAAAAAAGGAACAAGAGGACAGGTGTAGGTATTCAAAGGTATTTTTGGAGAAGATTACAGGGAAAGTTCAGACCAATAGTTGAAGAAAGGCAACAGACAAGCCACACCTCTCCCTCACTCCCTAACTACTCTCATCTACTCACTACTACCTACTAACAGGGACCCATCTCTTTCTACCTCTATTTTCAACCTTCTCCCTTACTTCTATCTACCATACAAACCACTATCAACACTCACAGACCAACCCACCTTCTTCTATCTCTATTCTGACAATTTTCCCTCACTCCCTAACTCCCATACTTACCGGCACCAGCACCCTCTTGATCTGGCTGACCACCTTGGCTATGTCGTCCACGCTACACAGCACAAGCGTCGTCACCACTGCGTCAATGCTCTCGCTGCGCACCATGTCAATATCTTCGCCTGGGGGGGAGGAATAAACAATTGAGTATATATATAATGGCCACTACCTTTTCCTTGATAAATGTACAAATAAAACTTAGCCTAGTCTGACTCCACTCAAAGATCTGAATTGATAGAGAAACTTTTACAGCACCTACCTTTTTTCCTTGCTAGGATGTACAGAAAAATCTTAGCCTAGCCTGCCTTACTTTACCTATCCTCAGCTTCCCTTTCTCCTTGTTTGTATGTGCAGAAAGGCCCTGAATAATGAAGAAAAGTAGAAGGAGGGAGGAGAAGGGAGATGAAGGGTTTAGGGAAAGGACCGAAGCTGAGGTGTGGAAGAAGGGTGAGAAAGGGGCCGTAAATGATGAAAAATAAGAGAAAAAAAGAGGAAAGGGGAATGAATTTAGGGAGTTAGTTTAGGTAAAGTACTAAAGCTGAGGTGTGGAAGAAGGGTGAGAGAGGAGCCTTCAGTAAGAGTCATCAAACCTCATAATCAAAAAAAGAGAATCGTCATCATCATAATTTCGTTTAACGTCCGTTTTCACTCTTTCTGAGCGGTCGGGCGTTTTATGGCTCTCCTCCATTACTCTATCTTCTGCCCGTTGCTCATCCAGTCCCATCAATGCCAAGTCTTCCTGTATACACCTTCTCCACGTTTTCCTAGGTCTACCAACTGGTCTCCTTCCTTCTACCTCTAATCTCTCCAAAACTCCCAGCACTGTATCCTCCCCTGCTCTCTTCACATGTCCAAACCATCGGAGTCTTTCCCTTCTGAGCACTGATACAGATGAAAAAAATAATGACGCGTTCCCCTGACAGTTGATAGAGACAGCGGACAGTAAGACAGAGTAAAACCAAGACAGTAGACAGAGAGACAGATAGAAGACAGTTGATAGAGACAGTAGGAGGACAGTCATCAAACCTAACAAAAAAATAAGAAAAGACTGACAACTAACAAAAAAGAATTACAATGCATTCCCCATTTCCCAGGTAAGACGGTGCCCCAATTAAGGTCGTTTCCGTACCTTTGGCGATGATGACGGTCTCACACTTGATGTGCGGGAACTTTGCCTTGTGGTCTTTGAAGTACTGCTCAAAGTGTGGGTTGGGGTCGGCCACCACCAGCCGCGTGTTGTCCGGGTACATAATGAAGTTCGCGCCTGAAATGTATAGCCAGTCATGAGTTACAATGGGGACTTATTTTTCAACAGCAACAGGAATCATGGGGACTTATTTCTCAACAGCAATAGAAATCATGTGTTATTATGGGGACTTATTTTTCAACAGCAACAGAAATCATGGGTTATTATGGGGACTTATTTTTCAACAACAACAGAAATCATGGGTTATTATAGGGACTTATTTTTCAACAGCAACAGAAATCATGGGTTATTATGGGGACTTATTTTTCAACAGCAACAGAAATCATGGGTTATTATGGGGACTTATTTTTCAACAGCAACAGAAATCATGGGTTATTATGGGGACTTATTTTTCAACAGCAACATAAATCATGCATTATTATGGGGACTTATTTTTCAACAGCAAAGGAGGCAGCTCAAGGGTTCCCCCCCCAAAAAAAGATAAAGAAAAAATAAAGTTCCAAAGTTGATGTTTAAGTTTAGATGATGATTAAATAAGTAAGGTTAGATTTTAATGATTATGTTGATTGAATTTGATGATGAGGTTCAGCTTTTGGAGGTTATGAAGTTGCTTTGGAAGCCACGAAGCTGATAATGTATTAACTTGAGATGTTACTGATGTCATACTGCTCTTTGGAAGTTATGAAGATGATGAATAAGTTAGGATATTAAAAGGTAGAAAAATATTAACTAAAACATCCAATACTTATAAAGAGACAGATATAAAATACAAAATACTCCACATACTGAAAACCTAAACAAGTACAGACAGACAGACACACAGATGGAGAAACAGACCCAGACAGGTAGACCCAGACACCTCTCCCCCACCGTTGCCAGATTGTCGTACTCAGAGCATAGTATTTACCGGTTTCTGACGCCTAACTATTGCCAAGAAACATCAGGAATTAACTATTTTAACGATAATTATAAGTGAATGTCCTTATTGGGGTCCACGAGACAACTTTTGGGTCGGAAGTCGGTAAATATACGAGGCTGAGTAAGACAATCTGGCAATTTTGCTCTCCCCTGTAACTGACCGCTCTTCTGGCCTCTCATTCTGTTTTCTTGTGTTGGAGAAGCATCTGGCGAGCTTTTTTGTTGCTGTTTTTGTGTTTTGCCCTTTAGCCCCCTTTGCTGTAAAAAATGACACACAGACAGACAGACAGACAGGCAGGCAGGCAGACAGACAGACAGACAGACGCACCAACACCAGCGCCAATTTCCAGTATCCTCAGCGTCTTCTCCTCCCGTAGTTTTGGGTCGTGGGAGGCGAGGTCCTTGAGGGCAGCAAACGCTGTCTTCTTGAAGTTGTCATAGTCTTCCTGCTTCAAGTCGGCGAACTTGTTGTTGATCCATGCAAAGTACCTGGAATAGTATGTCCCGGTTAATTCTATGTCCTAAGACTGAGCTGCAGAACCACAGTGACACCTCCACCTTAGTGAGTGCAACCAAGATATTATTATTATCATTATTATTAGAAATAAATCAGGTGGGGAAGAAGTGTGGACACTATAAGCTACCTCTCCAGCAGCCCCTTAACACCTGAGACACATCACTCCTTTCCATGGGCTTGTTTGGGAACGTTCCTCGTGGCAGCTCAGGAAAGATTTAATTTACTGAGAATACAGAAATCAACCTTGATCTGGACACAGGACATTGGAAAGATATGGTTTACCATGAATAGGTGAAAAATACATTTAATTTTGACATATTTCTTGATGACAGCCAAGAAAAGTTATAGTTTACCAAGGGTAAGTAAAAAAAACAGCTTTAATTTTGGCATAATTCCTGATGACAGCCCAGGAAAGATACATTTCATAAATACGCATAAAATTCCACTTATCGAACTTGTCTCAAGTCTATACTGTGGAACCTAAGTGCCATCCCTGCCGCAGCAATCATAACCTCAGTGAGCATTTCCTTGAGCTTATTTGAGCATGTTCTGCGATGACAGCCAAACAAAGCTATGATTTACCAAAAAATTAAGTGAAAAGAGCTTAATCTGGATATATAGCTTGATGACAAGTAAATAGATGTGTCTAGCCAAAAATATGCAAAAATTGGGGCTTTTTCCAGAATCACACCCAAAATCCAAAATCCCTCCGCCTTTGACTAGCCTGCCAGACGCATTTACCAGAGATTGCAAACAAAAACACCTTAATCTCACACATCTCAAGCCTGGGCCATAACACCAGAGCAGACCCAGCGACAGCAAACACAACTCCAATATTCCTTTTCTTGGTTACTTATTTTGCATGACAGCCCACAAAAAGACACATTTAACAAAGAACATCAGCTAATTTTTCTGGCAAATTTTAATGTCTTTTGAATTATGTCATAACCTGATATGGACACACCTCAAGACAAATAAAACATCAAATAATAATAATAACTAACAAAAATATTTGATTCTGTCACAAATTGCTTTTTCTGAGATTTGAACACCTGAAAGAGTGGCAACAGGTTAATGTTTCAATGGCAAGAGGTTATTATGCTTAGCTTGAATAAGTTACAATTTTTAACCCGGTAGCTGCGGGGATCATGTTTCTTAAAGGCCCCTCTAAGCAAGAAAAATGAGAAAAAATCATCATTCATGGAACCCATTTCATAATATACGGTATATCAACGCATTTGTGATCAGTTTATGCATCATCTATTTTGGGAGGTTTATATCATGGCAAAAATTTGGCCCGTCGCTGGTACACGGTAAAGCCACAAATTTTGCCCGTCGCTGGTATATGGTAAAGCCACAAATTTTGCCCGTCGCTGCTACCGGGTTAAGGCTATAGTTTACAGGTTAGTGGCAATAGGTAAAAAAAATAACCTCAATCTCACCTGTGTCTCAAGTCCGCTCCATAATACCACAGCAGCAGGCCGGCAGTGGCAAGGCCCAGCCCAACGCCTGTCTCCTTGGGGTTGGCGTGGGCATACTCCTTGAGGGCCACCGAGGTGCTGAGGATGCCCTCCCTGACGGCCGCCCTGTCAGGTATTTGGCTCCACTGAATCATGGCCACACCTGTCACCTGGACTCTTGGAAACTAACTCTTGGGTCCTCTTGGTAAATGTCTAGGTTAGGGTTTCCTCTTGAATTCTTGCTTGGAAACTAACTCTTGGGTCCTCTTGGTAAATGTCTAGGTTAGGGTTTCCTCTTGAATTCTCACTTGGAAACTAACTCTTGGGTCCTCTTGGTAAGTGTTTAGGTCAGGATTTCCTCTTGAATTCTCGCTTGGAAACTAACTCTTGGGTCCTCTTGGTAAGTGTCAAGGTCAGGTTTTCCTCTTGAATTCTCGCTTCCACAAGTTAATCTCTCATCTTTATTACTGGTTTTCAGGCTTGTCCTCTTGATATCTTGAAGTCAGGCCTCTCCTCTTGGAAAAACATTCCTCTTGTCGTGCTAAATCACTCACAGGTCCTTCCTCTTGATGGCAATTTCTTTTTCTCTTTGCAATCTTTTCCTCTCCTCTTGCTTATTAGTTCTTAAGCCTCTCCTCTTGGTATAATTTCAGGCTTGTCCTCTTGGTACTCTTAGCGTCTCCTCTCCTCCTGTTAACACGCTCAAAGCCCTTCCTCTTGACACTGGCTCTATTTCCTCTTGTTCACTAGTTCTCAGGCCTCTCCTCTTGGTCTAGCTGCTAATCCACTCCTCTTGGTATAGTTGTCACAGGCCTTTCCCTCTTAACGTTTTCCTCTCCTCTTGGTCTTCCTCACGTCCCTCTTGGTTATCTTTTCCTCTCCTCTTGTTTGCTAGTTTCCATGCCTCTCCTCTTGGTGTAGTTGTCCTCTTGGTACTCTTAGCGCCTCCTAGTAACACCCTCAAGGCCCTTCCTCTTGACACTGGCTGTACTCTTCCTCTTCCCACCCGGAGCGTCTTTATCAGGTGGTGAGGCAACACGTGGACCCAATCAGCTGCTTCCCATCTACTCCTCCTCCTCTCTCTTCCTCCTCCTCCTCCTCCTCCTCTCTCTCTCTCTCGTGCATTATTTCCTTTCTTTCCTTTCTTCTTCTGTTTGTTTGTTTTATTCGTTCCTTTCTCCTCACCTTTTACTCCTCTTCCTCTTCTTTCTCCTCAGTCCTTTCCCTCTCCCTCTCTTAATTATTCATATGTATATTATTTTATTTATCTTCTATTCTCCTCTTTTCATCTCTTGTTCTTCGCCAATGTTCCGCTGAAATCAGAACATATTTAATAAGTCATAAGTTATCATTCTCATTTTTCTTTTTTCTTTCATTGTCAGATTTATCAAAAGAAATATCTATTATTATATATATGTTCCTCTTCCACTTTTATTTTACTCTTTCTCTCTTCTTTCCTTTTTCTTCCTCTCTTTTCTTTACCCTCCTTCTCCTCCTTTTCATTGATTAATTAACCCATTCTTTCCGCTTCCTCCATCACTTCGTCTTTATCATACAATATCTTATCAGCTGATTGTGCTAGACTTATTATGTAATATGTAGCATCTGCCGGTCTGTCTGTCTCCTTAATGGTAGACTCTCCTGATACCACTTTTCCTGACACTGTACTACTACTGCTACTACTACTACTACTACTACTACTACTCAGAGGTGGGCGCAGTACTGAAAAATCAGTAGTGCAGTTGCGGTACTTTTTCCGGAGTAGTGCGGTTGCGGTAGTGCGGTCCCATTTCTTTCTTTCCCAGTGCGGTACGAGGTGTGCGGTACTGCGGTAGCGGTAGTCAAAATAAATAAAAAATACTTCAGTGCCTATCCTGGCTATCCAAACAGGAAACATGCTTAAAATAGTTTTTTTCTTTTGGTCAGTACTGCAACTTTCCGAGGAAGGAGGAAGGCGACAGGGAAGGGGGAAGAAGAGAGATCAGCGTCATGTGAGAGAGGAGGAAGTGGGGGGTGGGAAGGAAGGAAGGAAGGGTGGTGCGACCTTGAATAACAGCTGCAGTAGCCAGGGAGGAAAGGTAGGGAGGATATGGGGGAGTGAAGAGGAAGGGGAGGAGGGGAGGAAAGGGAGGAATTCTCCGGCGTTTGAGCGAAAACGAAAGATTACTAATAGAGGAAAATAATGACGGGAACAGTGTGAAACATTGTTCAAACTGTCCAACATATTAGTACAAAACACATCAACTGGTAATAGCGAGACATCGACCGTGGGAAAGCTCTAAGCACTGGCACCTCAGGCCTCAGCGAAGCAACCACGTGGAAATTTGAATCGAGGAGATGATAATAATAATAATAATAATAATAATAATAATAATAATAATAATAATAATAATAATAATAATAATAAATTATTATTATTATTATTATTATTATTATTATTATTATTATTATTATTATAGAGAGAGAGAGAGAGAGAGAGAGAGAGAGAGAGAGAGAGAGAGAGAGAGAGAGAGAGAGAGAGAGAGAGAGAGAGAGAGAGAGAGAGAGAGAGAGAGAGAGAGAGAGAATTACATAGAATTACATAGAAAATCAGACCACACAGACCCCATGGTCCAGACTAGGTGGTCTGTCCTCTAAGTGAATCTACACTAATCAGATGGTTCCAAAACGTTGCTTTTCTACTCTAATTAATATTAAGTTCCAGGAAGTGACGGTCGAGCTTGTTTTTAAAGGAGTCAATCGTGTTACATTGGACCACTGACGGGGGGAGCTTATTCCATTCTCGCACTACAACGTTGGTGAAGAAAAATTTGGTGCGGTCTGAATTTACTTATCTACATTTGAGTTTTATGCCATTGTTCCTCGTTCGCAAAGTGTCATCGATCATAAACAGTTTTGTTCTGTCTACATTCGTGAAACCATTAAGTATTTTAAAACATTCGATCAGTTTTCCTCGGAGGCGACGTTTCTCAAGAGAGAATATGTTAAGGGTGGAAAGCCTTTCTTCGTAGGATTTGTTGCGCAAAGAAGGGATAATTTTTGTTGCCCTACGCTGAACACCTTCTAATTTAGCAATGTCCTTTGCATGGTGAGGAGACCAAAACTGTACCGAAAATTCCAAGTGGGGTCTGACTAAACTATTGTAGAGCGGAAGTATTACATCTTTATTCTTGAATAAAAAGTTTCTTTTAATGAAGCCCAACATTCTGTTCGCTTTATTTGCTGCATCGATGCATTGATGTGAGAATTTGAGGTTTGACGCGATTTTGACCCCCAGGTCCTTAACGCATATTGAACGCTTGAGTTTAACGCCGCGCATTTCGTACTAATCGAACTTCTTATTTCTTGTTCCAACTTGAAGGACCTGGCACTTGTCTACGTTAAAGGGCATCTCCCATCTATCCGACCAAGCTGAAATTTTGTGCAAATCCTCTTGGAGGCTTTGCCTGTCTTCGTCAGTGAGAACCGAGTTACCAATCTTTGTGTCGTCTGCAAATTTACTAATGGGATTATTGAGTCCAACATCCATGTCGTTGATGTAAATAATGAAGAGCACTGGGCCAAGAACCGAGCCCTGAAGGACGCCACTAGTGAGCAGAGCCCATTCTGAGTTAAATCCGTCAATCACCACTCTTTGTTGTCTGTTGCTCAACCAATTCGAGATCCATTGGTTTACTTGACCGTCAATACCTATTTGCTTTAATTTATAAAGTAATTTATGATGTGGGACTTTATTAAACGCTTTCTGGATATCAAGATAGACTGCGTCCAGTGATTTATTTAAATTGGTTACGTCATAAACTGAGAAGAGGTCGTTATAAAAGGTCAATAGGTTTGATAGGCAGGATCTTTTGTTACGGAAGCCATGTTGAGAGAGAGAGAGAGAGAGAGAGAGAGAGAGAGAGAGAGAGAGAGAGAGAGAGAGAGAGAGAGAGAGAGAGAGAGAGAGAGAGAGAGAGAGAGAAGTTACAATGAAGTTAAAAACCAGATATAGTATGTTATGCATCAAAGAAACTTTGTACGGGACATGAGCGGCGATCATCTTAGTGCTTGTACAGTCCTAAGTCTATATATACCAAGTCAAGTCACTCTGCTTTAAAACTGCGACCAGTACGCGCAGGAGGCGGTTTTGGGGCGGAGCAGCGGGATGACGTCAATTGGAGCTAAAAAAAAAAATACTCGCCAGTTCAGGGGTGACTAAAGTTGGGGCCGTATGTGCACTCTGGATGTACATTCTCGCCTTCGTTCACAGCGCGTTCAGGCAAGCCACTGACGAAAAAATATATCTTTTTATTGTGCTATTGCGTGACTGTAATTTCAATGACTACAAACGGCGGTATGGGGTGTGAGGGAGGGCTTGTTGAAGTGATTGATTTAAATTAGTACGCCTTTCCTCGTTTTCTCTAAATCCCTGCTTCTACATTCTCTAGTTTGGCTCCAAGCAGTGTCACGCATAAACCACGCCTCGGCCGTGTCGCCTCCCACAAACCTGCGTATGACTTGACTTGGTGTATATAGACTTAGGTACAGTCATCGTCAGAGGCAGTCATGGCGCGCCGTCTTGGGTTAAGTGACGAACAGATTTACTCTGACTTATTCGCGTTCGGTATTGAGGATATGTTATCAACTTATCTGACATGTCTGATGATGATTCAGTAACTAATAAAAACTATGTAAAACCGAGTGAGAGTACCGTCATGTAATATGCACCAACGAGAGGCAACACCAACATATATAAGGTTGGTTTAATTTTTTTTTATTTTGCTAAACCACTTTTTGCATGTTTTTCCATTATCTTACAATAGCATCGGATTTTCTAAGCTCATAAAAAATGAAAAATCGGCCGGCACCACGGACGGGTCCGGGTTGAAATGGCCGGCACCGCGCGGGTTAAAGAAGACTCGCAGTGTTGTAGTTTAGTCTGTCTATTTAGTATTTGATTTTGAACAATAACTGAAAAGTCAGAATGACTGAATTACTGATTCTGATGACTGATACCGATTGACTGATTGAGTCCGATTCACTGTAAAGGGGCTCTCACACATTCCCGGTCCCGGTCGCGACCGTCCCCGATGACTCCCGATAAGCCGATCGGGGCCTGACCGCCGACAAAATAGGCAATAATCCCCGGACCGGCGGCTTACCGCCGGTAAGCCGGCGGTTTACCGGCGGTAGACCGGCGACCATATACGATTTTCGATTTCTCCGACCGGCGACTGCAGCAGGTCAGTCGGCGGTAGACCGCCGGCCTACCGGCGGCAGACCGCCGGTCTACCGGCGGCAGACCTGCTGCACATCGACGAGCAAACACTTTCTTTGCATTTTCATATATTTATAATTACCTCATAAATAGCTTCATACCTAAATTCATTCGTGTGCATAAAACTCTCTCTCTCTCTCTCTCTCTCTTCACCCATTCCTCTTCCTCCTTTCTTTTCATCTCTTCCACCCTCTCCCTTCCTTCCTTACTCTCCTCCATCCCTCCTCTCTCTTCCTCACCCTCCCACCTGTTCCTCCTTCCATTCCTCTCTCTCTCTCTCTCTCTCTCTATCTATCTATCTATCTATCTATCTATCTATCCATTCATCTATCTATCTATCTATCTATCTATATATATATATATATATATATATATATATATATATATATATATATATATATATATATATATATATATATATATATATATATATATATATATATATATATATATATATATATATATATATATATATATATATATATATATATATATATATATATATATATATTTTTTCTCTTTCACCCATTCCTCTTCCTCCTTTATCGCATCTCTCTCTCATCCTCGCTCCTACCTGTTCCTCTTCGTTTTCCTCCTTCCTCCCTCGCTAATCCCCAGGTCAGACACAGGTGTTCACTCGCGGTCGACCGCCGGTCGACCGCCGGTCTGCCGCCGGTCTGCCGTGGGTGTCGGCGGCTGACCGCCGGTCGACCGGGCGCATCGCCGATATCTTTGAAAATTTTAAAGTTGACCGGCGGTGGTCGGCTGCGTCTACGGTCCTCAGGGTCGACCGGCGGTCGACCGGCGGTCTGCCGCCGACAATCCCCGATCTTACAGCCGGTCGACCGGCGACCGGCTTATCGGGAGTCATCGGGGACGGTCGCGACCGGGACCGGGAATGTGTGAGAGCCCCTTAAAAAAAAAAAAAAAAAAAAATCTGTGAGCATGCCGCGCTGCAAATGTCGTCTTCGATAGTTTTCAAAGTACCGCAAAAAAGTACCGCAGGATTTTTTAGTGCGGTCCGCGGTAGTGCGGTATATTCAGAAATTTAAATTTTGCGGTAGTGCGGTACTTTTTTGTGATGCGGTTCTACCGCACTACCGCACTAAGTACCGCAGTTGCCCACCTCTGCTACTACTACAACTACTACTACTACTACTATACTATTACTACTACTACTATTTGCCAGGACCTTTCACCATAAGTCTTATACATCACTGAACTATAATAATTGTCAATATCAATAAATACATCCTCTTTGTGTCTTAATCTCCTCTGCTCCTTCTCTACTAAAATCTCCTCCTCCTCCTCTTCTTACTCCTCCTTCTCCTTTAACAACTCGTCCTTTCTTCCGTGTGTAGCGCCACGGACTCAAGTTTAAGACATGCATTGAAACATCGACTTATTATGTGTATTTTTATTATCAATCAACATGTATTAAATTGTATTGCCATTGAAAACTGTCTTATATACAAGTCTTATTCACAGAGTTGGTACAGTAGACTTAAGTGCTAAGTACAAAAAATAAATACAAGGGTGGCCCCCAATAAACGTAAATCAGAAGTAACAACTTAAGGTAAAAAGACCGCGTAAAAAGTCCTAAAGGTTAGCCTCAGTGTGCATGCGGTAATAAATAAATGACAAGGAACACTTCCGCTACATCTGTGACATTGGCAAGAGCACCAACGAAAGAGAGTATCCGTAAACCTAGTGTAAAAATAAGAAGAAAAAAACTATTTGTCTTTAACAAGACATATTCAACACTGACGAAGGCACGCAAGGAAGGATACGGTTCTTACACTGAACGTTGTGGCTGATAATATGAAATAGTTACGTGTAGACATCGGGCAAGGCACGAACAGGGAATCTCTCTAAACAACGCTAAACAACCTCGGCTCACGGTGTTATCAGCAACAAGGAGCAGGTTACCACAGGGACAGTTATCGTGAAAGATAAATGCACTTGAGCCTTCACGAGCTCTATGTGTCCAGTGTGGCGAGGCAGAAACACTGAGTCACTCTCCGCTTTGGTCTCCAGCAAACACATGACTATACAAGGGACTAAGAACAACCCTCACAATACTACACTACTATACTATACTACTCTGTGCTACTTCAGGCCGAAGATTACAGGAATTAAACAATAAACATTTAGGATAACCCAGAAAGTTGCAAATTCCTTATTATGCAACTCTAGTAAGGACGGTGTAAACACAGCCAAGCTGCGAGGCTGGCGGCTAGGAATAGTAAAGGCCCTTGCCTGGCCAGGCCTACTCAGGAAAGAAGGGTTCCATGTTTGCTTCACACTGCCGTTTCCGGTGCTTTTCCTATTCCTCGCTTTACGCAGCAGCCAGCCAGCAGCCTGGCTGCGTCTACAGACTGTGGGGCATTGGACGCTATCTGGGCACAGTAACGTTCACACACGGACTAACCTAACTCTGTGCACTACAAGACATGGACACTAACTAACGCCAAACTGTATTACGCCTGCACACTAACAGTCGACACCCTCGTGGCCAGCGTCATTAGGTAGATACAGCTTGTGACTATGTGTGATGAGCCTCTGAACAATCATTGAGTCTTACAGCGAGTCGTAGCTAATACTGACTTACATCATGGCGGGCGGCAGTCAACTGCTCGCTCCTCTAAACCTATACACTGCAATGATGGGTGATGATGGTGGTGGTGGTGGTGGTGATGGTGGTGACGAGAGGTTAGTTCACGCTCTCAGTCACTCGTTCATCTTCGTCTTAATCCTACACACTGCAATGATGATGACGATGAAGGTGATAATGGTGAAGGTGACGAGAGGTTATTTCACGCTCTCAGTCACTATTTCATCCTCCTTTCTTAAATACTATGTACATATATACACCACACACGCCTCTATCACATGCTCTCCTAACCGCTACGCAAGGCTCACTAGACATAAATAAGGAACACTATAGGGAAATTTCTACGCACGCTTCTAGCTAACACAACACTCACGACTTTGGTCTCTTGTGTGCGTTTACTAATGGCACTTCTTTGGTATGGCAGAGAATCCTCCTCCTCTTCTTCCTCTTCCTCATCTTCTGATATGTGTGCGTTTCTTAGTTCACTTCAAATCCCCCACACTCTCTCCTCACTTCTTGGGCGTTAGTAGCACGGCATCCTGGGAAAGAGAAAGAAGGGATCGTTATGGGAGAGCTCAGCAGGGGGACCAGTGTAAGGACAGTAGTATGAAGAAAGAGACTGACAACTACGCTATTGAACAAAGCTGAAATCATCCACTAGGGAAGACACATTATCAATTTCAAGCTTTTAAAGAAGGGAAAAAGAAAGAAAGGATGGTAATGTAAACAGAAAAGGAAGAGAGGAAACTAAGATACTAAAAACAATGCGAGAGGGATAGAGATGATAAAGGTAGTATGGTAAAGGTGGGTGCATATGCTACAGCTGCGCGTGGCCTCGGTGTTCATCTCCGTCGCATTGTTCCTTGAGCCAGTGTGACATCCGGGTTACCACAGTTTACCTTCCCCAGGTGTCCCCAGGTAACCATTTATTCACCAGCCCGAAAAGGGGGGATGAACACCTGGAGGGCTGCACGGTGACTGCCCAAGCCGGGATTCGAACCCGGGCCCGTGGATTCGCAGCTAAGCACACTGACCACAGAGGGATACACATTCATACCGTCGCTACCAAAGAATGAAAGAAGAAAGAGGGAAGCACCGTTGCCAGACTGCCGTACTCAGAGCATAGTATTTACCGGTTTCTGACGCCTAACTATTGCCAAGAAACATCAGGAATTAACTATTTTAACGATAATTATAAGTGAATCTCCTTATTGGGGTCCACGAGACAGTTTTGGGGTCTGAAGTCGGGAAGTATAAGAGGCTGAGAACGACAATCTGGCACCGTTGGAGGGAAGGAAGGTGACAAATAGAGATACTCACGTCGTCACTGTCCAGGAGCACCTTGTTCTGCGCGTCGGAGTAGTCGTAGTCCTGCTGCACGAACATGATGCCGTCCTGCTCGATGGTGTAGCCGCCGCCGTCCTCCTCCAGCCCCGTGGTCTTGCGGTACACGGGGTTCGGGAAGCGAGTGTGGATGATCACCCTCCGGCGCATCTTCACGTAGCCCACGAACATCTGTGTGAGGGAGGGAGAGGAGGGTTGAGGGTGAGGAAGAGCAAAATGGATGAAGAAAAGGGAAAAATAAGATAGAAGTGAAAGTTTGGAAAGTTTCGTTCAGTCGGCGCAACATCTGTGGTCATATGCCGGAGAGGGACAGAAGGGGAAGGAATTATAGGAGAAAGGAACAGAACCCAGGAGACGGGACACAACCCCCGATTAATACCTGGTACCCATTCACTGCTGGGTGGACAGGGGCGTAGGGTATCGGAAAAGATAGAAGTGAAAACAATGGAGGAGAAAGAGAGGATGGGAGAAGAAATAATGGAAAGGAGGATGATAAAGACTTGTGGAATGAAAAGAAACGGTTAATGGTGATTGGTGGAGAGGTGAGGGAAGGGAAAAGGACGAAAGAAAGGTGGAAGCAAAGGAAAAAGGAGGAACTGACTGGCCGTTGTAATGAAGAAATGGAAGTTAATGTGAAACTGTCGAGGGAGAAAGACAAGTAGAAGACAGATAGATAGATAGATAGAGATGGATAGAAATAGAGACAGAGAAAAAGATAGATAGATAGACAAAGATGAATAAGATAGACATGAATACAAATAGACAGAGACAGAGAACGAAAGACAGATAGAGAGACAGAGAATAAGATAGATAGATAGACAAAGATGAATAAGATAGACACAAATACAGATAGATAGAGACAGAGAAAGAAAGATAGAGAAGGATATGAATCACTAGATACATAAAGACTTCACTAACTCCTATATACACAAACACACACAGAACGCCACAAGAGACAGGGGGCCAAACTCACCCCAATAGCCAGCCCAAGCACCACCAGGGAGCCCAAGACGACGCCCAACACCATGCCGGCCTGCGGACTCGACACCTCGATCACCGTCTTGTCCTGGCCGCCGCCACTGACAGGGGGACCGAACACCGCCGAGGGGACCAGAGGGTTCGTCCTGCCGCCGATGACCACCTCGTTCTCGGTGCTGCCGCCTGGTGTAATGATTGCCACGGTGCCTGAGGGAGGAAGGTGCGAGGGTTGGTGGACGGCAGAAGGGTTGAATGAGATGACGGACTGAGTGTTACGTAAAGGGAAAGGGGATCAGTCGGGTTCTAATAAGTGTTTTTGTAGGTTCATGGCACAGAAGAAGGGTCAGACTACTACCAGGGTCATTAAACTACCCCTGGAAATGCTTGATAAATGAGTTTGGGCGTGGAAAGGTTTAAGAATACTGCCCATACAGGATCCTCTCCCCCTTACCGTTGAGACACGTGCTGCCGTCGGTGGGCGAGAGCCAGAAGCTGTCGGGACACACACACAGGGGCCGCCCCTGGGAGCTGCGCACACAGAAGTGGCTGCAGGCGTGGCCGCGGCACACGTTCTCGCCGGCGGGTTGGCGGTACTCGTGGAACACGTGCACCACGCGCGGCGCCTCAAGCTGGGAAGGGAAGGGGAGGGAAGGTCAGGTTAGCTTTTTTAAATGTCTTTCGTTGAATTTTGTTTTAAATTTTCATGTTTCTTTCTCATTAGTTCTTATTATCAGTAAAGGGGGAAGGAGTTTCCTCTCTCCCAACACTCACCAGGTGGCCGGCCGACACGTGCTCAATGTTGTCTCCGTTGAACTTGTCGGCGCTGAAGAGGGCGATCTCGGACCAGTCGACCCAGTACATGCGGTCCTCGAACACGGTGACGGAGTACGGCAGCCGCAGCACCTCGGAGGAGTACAGGACGGTCTGCGGGGCAAGGAAAAGGTAGGGGTTGAAGGGGAGGTTGCTCAGCCCATTGCACAGGTTGAGGTGTGTTCAAGTCGTAGGCAGAAGGGAATGCAGACAAAGGAAGGTGTTTATGAGTTTACCAGCAGAAGGGATGAAATAATGAAGATGCTGGTCAACTCTTGCCTAAGGACAGCTAGAGTAGAAAGTCTAAACTAAAGGAATTTTTACTAAACTAAGTCACCTGGCCCAGCTGATATTTTCTCACGTGTTCTGAAGGAATCTAGAGACACGATTATCGAACTACACACAGGCCAGCATATTTAGAACGTCTCATAACACCAGACAAACAAGAGCCTAGGTCCTCCCCAACGCACCTCTATCCCGCTGCCATCCATGTTGGACATCTTTATCTTGCTGAGGTAGCCGTCGCACCAGTACAGCTTCTTGTTGGCGTAGTCCACCGTGATGCCGTTGGGCCAGTGCACGTGGGGCGCAGACACGAGGGTGGCCCGGTCGCTGCCGTCAAGTTCTGCACGTTCGATCTTGGGCGCGCTACCCCAGTCGGTCCAATAGATGTAGCTGTGAGGGGGAGACGAGATAGATGAGAAGGAGAAGGAGGGATGCTTTGAGGGAGATGAGAGAGATGCTGTGGGGTGCTGTAAAGGAGATGAGCTGGAGAATGAGATGCTGTGAGGGAGATGAGAGAGAGGATGAGGGATGCTGTGAGGGAGATAAGTGAGAGAGGATAAGGGATACTGTGAGGGAGATGAGAGAGCGAGGATGAGGGATGCTGTGAGGGAGATGAGAGAGAGAGGATGAGGGATGCTGTGAGGGAGATGAGAGAGAGAGGATGAGGGATGCTGTGAGGGAGATGAGAGGGAGGATGAGGGATGCTGTGAGGGAGATGAGAGAGCGAGGATGAGGGATGCTGTGAGGGAGATGAGAGGGAGGATGAGGGATGCTGTGAGGAAGATGAGCTGGAGGATGTTGAAGGAGGATGCAAAAGAACTAAAAGGAGATGAAAACTGAATATAATAACAAGACTAAGAAGACCGGATCTGACCCTCTCCTTTGGCTACTTGAACTGTCCTTTCTTTGTGTTATGTTTGTCTCTTCTTTTATATCCTCCTTGAACTCCCTTAACAACAACAACAACAGCAAAGCAAGTACTGGGGCTGTCTAGTCTTACTCACCCGTCGATGGGGTTGACAGCAATAGCGCGGGGCAGGTCCAGCTTGTCGGTGACGATGGTGTGGGTCCAACGGCCGTCCCAAGACATCATGTGGACCTGGTTGGCCGAGATGTCCGTGTAGTAGATGTTTTGGTGGATCCAGTCAACCGCCAGCCCGTCCACCACCATCTGATCACGCTCCAGCAGCACCTCGGGGACCTCGGGGGTGGACATGTGCGCTCTGTGGGGGGAGGGAGAGAAGGAGGAGAGTTAGCGAGGGGAAGAGGTGGAGAGGAGTGGTGGAGAGTTGGAGAGGTGAAAAGTTGGACAGGTGAAGAGTTTGAGAGGTGGAGAATTGGAGAAATGGGGAGTTAGCAAGAGGGAGAGGTGGAGAGAAGGAGAGTTAGCAAGGGGTAGAGGTGGAGAGGTGGAAAGGTGGATAGTTTGAGAGGTGGAGAATTGGAGAAGTGGAGAGAGGCAAGGTGGAGAGTTGGAGAGGAGAGTTAGCAAGAGGGAGAGGTGGAGAGAAGGAGAGTTAGCAAGGGGGAGAGGTGGAGAATTCGAGAGTTGGAGAGTTGAGTTAGCGATGTGGAGAGGTGGAGAGTGGAGAAAGGTGGAGAGTTAGAGAGGTGAAGAGGTGGAGAGTTAAGTTATAATTTATAGTTTCTTTCCAGTTCCTCTTCTTTTCTTCCTCTCCACTACTACTACTACTACTACTACTACTACTACTACTACTACTACTACTACTGCTACTACTACTACTACTACTACTACTACTACTACTACTACTATTACTACTCTTCCAGTGCTTTTTCTTTCTCCATTTCCTTCTCATCTACATCTAATCATCTTCTGTTTCTCCGTCTCTCTCTGTTTGTCTGTCTGTCTTCTTCCCTCTCGTATTTTATTCCTTGACTTCTATACTCCTGTTATCTCCCCTCAACCCTCTCTGTCTGTCTGTCTGTCTATCTCTCTGTCTCTCACCTTTTGATCTTCTTGTCCTTGTCTGTCTCTATCTGTCTGTCTATCTATCTGTCTGTCTGTCTGTCTGTCTATCTGTCTGTCTATCTGTCTGTCTGTATCTATCTGTCTGTCTGTCTGTCTATCTATCTGTCTGTCTATCTGTCTGTCTGTCTGTATCTATCTGTCTGTCTGTCTGTCTATCTGTCTATCTCTCACCTCTTGATCTTCTTGTCCTTGTCTGTCTCTATCTGTCTGTCTGTCTATCTATCTGTCTGTCTGTCTGTCTATCTATCTGTCTGTCTATCTGTCTGTCTGTCTATCAATCTGTCTGTCTGTCTGTCTATCTGTCTATCTCTCACCTCTTGATCTTCTTGTCCTTGTTGTCACACCAAATGATCTGGCTGGTGCTGTACTGGAAGTCTAAGGCCGTGGCTCGTCGCGCGTCCTTCACCAGCGTGGTCAGCTCACGGTCCTTCAGACGCAGACTCCGGATGTCGTAACTGCCGAGGAGGGACACACGAGGGTCAGGAAGAGAAACAGATACAGTGGTGGGTGTAAATTTAGTTCTAGGTGTATGTCTACTCGTCTACCAGAGAGAAGATGAGTTAAGAGCCTCTAGAGATGATTTAGATGATGATGTAGTCTTTCTAGCTCGCCTGAGAGAGGATATGATGAAGGTAAATACTTTTAACCCACCTGAGAGAGAATGTGATGCTGTATATACTTCTTATCCTTCCCTGTGAGAGATGAAGTATGAGCCCCCAGAGATGATAAAAAAGGTGCTGTATAACTTTTAGCCCACCTGAGAGGATGTGAGATGATACTGTATATGTTTTAGCCCGTCTGAGAGGGAATGAGATGAGGCTGTATACTTTCTTATCCCTTACCTGTGCGAGAAGATGAGGTAGGGGTTACAGAGATGATAAAAAAGGTGCTGTATAACTTTTAGCCCACCTGAGAGGATGTGAGATGATGCTGTATATATGTTTTAGCCTACCTGAGAGGGAATGAGATGATGGTATGTACTCCTTACCCTTACCTGTGCGAGAAGATGAGGTAAGGGTCAGAGATGATAATGAGGATGCTGCTGCGATGATGCTGTATATGTTTTAGCCTACCTGAGAGAGAATGAGATGATGGTATATACTCCTTATCCTCACCTGTGCGAGAAGATGAGGTAAGGGTCCCCGGAGTCGGCCTTGCATCGCGTGTAGTTGCCGGGGTCACGTCGGTAGCCGGGCAGACACGAGCAGTGGAAGCCGCCGATGGTGTTGATGCACTTCTGGGAGCACGAGCCCGGCGCCTCCACGCACTCGTCGATGTCTGGGGGGAGGAGAGGGAGAAGGAGGAGGTGAGGAGGGTGTGCTATGTGAGGTAGAGGATGAGACCTCTCTAAAATAAATTAAATCAAAGGTACTCTACACTACCATACAGGAGAGAGAAAGACACACACACACACACAGAGGTAGAGTCTTGCCGGTCCCCTCAAGACTCACCCTCACAGTTGAACTTCCTGTTGAGCCTGTACCCCGGGCGGCACTGGCAGTAGTAGCCCTCCAGAGTGTTGACGCAGAGGTGCTCGCAGCCGCCGTTCTTCTCGCGGCACTCGTCGATGCCACACAGGGACACCAGCTCGTCCTAATGTGCGTGAGAGAGGAGTATGGTTAGTCAGGGAGTTGGCTGCATGGTTTGTCAGGTAGTTAGGTAATTAAGTATATAAGTAGGAAGGTAGGTAAGTCTAATTTGATAGTTAGGTAGGTAAGTAGGTAGTTAACTAGTTAGGGAGGGAGGTGGTTACTATCGCTGGTTAGTTAGTTAGTTAGCCAGTGTGTGTGTGTGTGTGTGTGTGTGTGTGTGTGTGTGTGTGTGTATGAATTTTTCCTTGTTCCTGCTTATTTTCCTTCTAAAGGAGTGCAATTTTTTCCTAATATATATGTCTCTAAGTGTGTGTGTGTGTGTGTGTGTGTGTGTGTGTGTGTGTGTGTGTGTGTGTGTGTGTGTGTGAATTTTTCCTTGTTCCTGCTTATTTTCCTTCTAAAAGAGTGCAATTTTTTTCCTAATATGTCTACTAAGTGTGTTTGTGTGTGTGTGTGTGTGTGTGTGTGTGTGTGTGTGTGTGTGTGTGTGTGTGTGTGTGTGTGTGTAGTTATGTGCGTGTGTATCCTGTGTATCCTCCTTTTATATATGTATCCACGTGTGTACCAGTGCGTAACAACCCCAAAAGTGTCCCTGTGTCCGCGTGTCCTCACCTCGCCGCCGCTGCAGTCGACGATCGAGTCACACATGCGCTGCTTCAGGATGCACTTGTCGCCGCCGCACTGGAACTGAGTCTCAGGGTCGCACGTGTCGTTGGCCCTGGCTGGCGGCGGCGGCGGGGCGGGGGAGTCTGCGGGGAGATGGAGGTGGATAAGAGAGTGATGGCGAGAGATTTAGCACACGATTGTAATGTATGAGTTGATAATCTTGTAGTGGGAGAGTAGAAGAGTGGGTTGAGAGGAGAGCTGTAGGAGAGACGTGTGAAAATAAGGAATGATGATGAGTTGATTGTCTTGTTGTGGGAGAGTAGAAGAGCGGGTTGAGAGGAGAGCTGTAGGAGAGATGTGTGGAAATAAGGAATGATGGAAAAGACAGACTGCGTACACTGAGATTTATGTTGCGTGTACAAGTTAAATAATCTTGCTTTATGAGGTTGTTAGGCTGTATAAGGAGGAGAAGTGAGGTATAAGGATAGGGAAGTATAGCAGACTAAGCACAAAGAGATATATTACAGTGTGTGTCAGAATAGACTTCGAATAAACAGAGAAAAAGAAAACGGGCTGAGAACAGACAGAGAATAGATTAGACAGAAAAAACAGAGAATAGACTGAAAATAGACAGCGAATAGATTGAAAATAGATAGAGAATGGGCTGAGAAGAGGCAGAATAGACAGAGAATAGAGAATAGGCATAGGACAGACAGAAAACAGACTGAAAATAGACAGAGAATAGACTGAAAATAGACAGAGAATGGGCTGAGAAGAGACAGAATAGACAGAGAATAGGCATAGGACAGACAGAAAACAGACTGAAAATAGACAGCAAATAGACTGAAAATAGACAGAGAATGGGCTGAGAAGAGGTAGAATAGACAGAGAATAGGGGACAGACAGAAAATAGGCTGAAAATAGCTAAAGAATAGGCTGAGAAGAGGCAGAATAGACAGAGAATAGGGGACAGACAGAAGATAGGGTGAAAATAGCTAAAGAATAGGCTGAGAAGAGGCAGAATAGACAGAGAATAGGGGACAGACAGAAAATAGGCTGAAAATAGCTAAAGAATAGGCTGAGAAGAGGCAGAATAGACAGAGAATAGGGGACAGACAGAAGATAGGCTGAAAATAGCTAAAGAATAGGCTGAGAAGAGGCAGAATAGACAGAGAATAGGGGACAGACAGAAGATAGGCTGAAAATAGCTAAAGAATAGGCTGAGAAGAGGCGGAATAGACAGAGAATAGGGGGCAGACAGAAGATAGGCTGAAAATAGACAGAGAATAGCCTGAGCCAGACCAGACTAAGCCCAGAGAGCTCCACCACAAGCCAGCCGCCAACATCTCACACTCACCGCATCCCTGCTCGTCCGACCCGTCCATGCAGTGGGAGGTCCCGTCGCAGCGCCTCTCCGCCGGCACGCAGCCCGCGGACACACACTTGAACTTCCCGTTGGGGCAGGTGGCCGGGCAGTCCCTCTCGTCGGTGCCGTCCTCACAGTCCGCCTTCCCGTCGCACACCCAGCGCTCCAGGATACAGTTGAGGCCGCACTGCACCTCATTGTCCAGACACAGGCGGGGCGGCGTGGTGACTTTGACGCCCTCGCAGTTCTGAGGGAGGAAGAGTAGTGTTGAACAATTTGAGAAGCTGTGAGGTGTGTGGAGAAAGGGGAGAGGAAGACAGCTGGAAGAGAGGAGTAACAAAGGTTTAGAAGAGGAAATAAGGAAGAAACAAATAAAAGGAAGAAAAGTGAAGAAATAATGAGCTAGATGAGGTATAGGACAGTCATGGAGGAAAGCAATGGCAAAAGACAAAACAGTTTACAATCTACCATCTTTCTTGATAACGACTGACATCTCTCTCTTAGTAAGGAAGAACGAAGTGTAAGTTATGAACCATCTCAAGACTCACATCATCTACTTCCAAAGACAAAAATGGAGATTAATCGTGTTCTGATGAGTGTTTCTTTAGGTTCAAGGTACAGAAGAACTGCCAGACTACCACCAGGGTCATAAAACTAACTGGAAATGCCCAAAACACTTACGAAAACCTTGTCAAATGAGTGTGCCTTGGCGCCGGAAGGTGAGGGTCGTATTTCAAAACATTTCGTCGCCTAAGTTCACATATTTGACATGGCTTTCGTAGGAGCTGTAGGCCTTTCCAGGGGT
This sequence comes from Eriocheir sinensis, assembly GCF_024679095.1. Taxonomy (NCBI): domain Eukaryota; kingdom Metazoa; phylum Arthropoda; class Malacostraca; order Decapoda; family Varunidae; genus Eriocheir; species Eriocheir sinensis. The sequence goes on along the minus strand of NC_066515.1, from coordinate 17,002,508 downwards.
AGTTTTATGACCCTGGTGGTAGTTTGACCCTTCCTCTGTGCCATGAACCTTAAAAAACACTCATGAAAACCAGATTGATCCCCTCTTTGACCTTTAGAAATAGTTGATGTGAGAAGCGATGGTGTCTTAAAATACAGCCCTTAGTAAGACAGTGACACTCACCCTTTCGTCTGAGTTATCCATGCAGTCGTCCGTCCCGTCACACTTCCAGCGGTGGGGAATTCGGCGGCCGTTGTCACACAGCATGTAGCCTGGCAGGGGCGTGGGCGTGGGCTGGGCGCCGCAGTCCGCCTGGGTAGACACGAAAGGAAGAGAGTTGAAGCTTTGCCTGTGGTAGAGAGAGGCTGGGAGGTGTGTGGAGGGAGGGGAGAGGAACACAGGCGGAACAGAGACGTAAAGAAGACTTTGAGGGGATATAATGATGGAAACAAAGGAGAGAAGTGAAGAAATAAGGAGTTAAGAGAAGAGTTGCAAAATAATAAAGAAAAGGAGAGAGTAAAGATTGAAAGAGTAAAGAGTAAGAGTAAACAAGATCTGAAAGAGGAAGAAAATAAAAGAGAAAAGCCAAGGAGAAAAGTGAAGAAATAAGGAGCTAGAAGAGAGGAGAGTTGATAAAGAGTAAAACAAGTGAAGAAAAAGACTAAAGAATGTTTGGAAGATGAAATAATGATGAAGGAAGGAAAACAAAGGAAGGAATAAGGAGTCAGAGAAGAGTCGCAAAAGAGTAATGAAGAGGAGACTAAAGAGTAAAAATAGGAGTAAATAAGACTTGATAGAGGAAATAATTATGAGAGAATGGAATAAATGAGGAAAGGCAAGGAAGGGAAAAGAAGAAATGAGGAAGTAGAGAGAAAAGAGAAGTTGCAAAAGAGTAAGAGAGGTAGAAAAGAGGAATAAAAAAGAACTAGAGGAGGATAAAATGATGATAGAAGAGAGAAAAGAGAAAAAAAGCCAGAGAAGATAAGAATTAAAAGAGAAGAGAGAGAGAGAGAGAGAGAGAGAGAGAGAGAGAGAGAGAGAGAGAGAGAGAGAGAGAGAGAGAGAGAGAGAGAGAGAGAGAGAGAGAGAGAGAGAGAGAGAGAGAGAGAGAGAGAGAGAAATTGCAAGATAGATGACACGTAGAAAACCAAACGAAAAACAAACAAAAAAAAGAACAATTAAAAAGAGAAAGACTGAAAACTGAGAACACACACACACACACACACACACACACACACACACACACACACACACACACACACACCTCGTCTGATCCGTCCTCGCAGTCCTCGTTCCCGTCACAGAGGTAGTCTCCGGACACACACTGGCTGTCTCTCACACACCTGAACTCCCCGTCCGCGCACTGGGCTGCAAAGAAAACGGGATTCGCATTATTAAAGCAACTTACCTCGTAGAAGAAACACATCAACACCAATATACACACTATGAGACCTCTATAGACTCGCAACACTGATTCACTCTAGTAACTCTACCCAAGCTCATCCTTATGCTATCCAACTTCCTTCTGCAAGAGTTAACCAGCATCTTCGCTCTCTCATCCCTTTCGCTGGTGAACTCTCCACTCCGTTTGCTTCATAAATCTCTCTCTCTCTCTCTCTCTCTCTCTCTCTCTCTCTCTCTCTCTCTCTCTCTCTCTAATACTTCACATCCTTCTATAAATATCTTTCCACTTTCTCTCAATCTTTTTAACTTTTCTTTCATTCACTCTTTCCTTCTGTCGTTCTTTTTCTATCTCTCTCTATCTGTCTATCTACTCACAACACATGGCGGGCAGCTCGTCAGACCCGTCCCGGCAGTCGTCGTGTCCGTCACACTTCCAGTTCTCGGGGATGCAGTTGGTGTTGTTGCAAGCGAACTCGTGCGACTGACACCCCTTCGACTCCGCCTCGTTCTTCTCCGCTACTTCACAGCCCTGCGGAGGATGTGAGGAAGGCTGTCAGGTGAGGGAAGGAAGAAGGGCAGGAGAACAAAGGGAAACTGGGAGGGAGAGAGAGAGAGAGAGGAGGATTGAAGAAGATACAAGGAGGAAGGAAGGAAGCAGAGGAGGATCAAAGAAGATTATAAAGAGAAAGGAGAAGACAGAGAGAGATAGGAAGAGGAGGATAAAGATAAAGGAGTGGAAAGGATGTGACGGCAAAGGCTTTTCCATTCCCTTATCTGAGTCCTTGGGATTTCCGGTAATGAAAGGGGCCGAGTTGTCAGTGTGTGGGTGTGGTAAGCTTGAGTTCCTGGGTTCGAGTCCCACCGATACACGCTGACAGTATTCAACCATCGTAAGTGTCGGAAGATTCCTCACATGTGTCCCAGATCATCAGTCAACCCAAAATTCAGCGATATCGGTTAAGAGACCAAGAAAGTCATACATCACGGCAGACACTATAAACAAAATTCGCCTGCCCCACTAAAGGACTGGAGCCATCAAAGAGACCCCTCAAGAAAGCCTATCAGCGCTATAGACAGCACCTAAGAAAAAATCTGTCTATTTATCTATCTACTTATCTCTCTCTCACCTTCTCGTCTGAGCCATCGTTGCAGCCACTATAAACAAAATTCGCCTGCCCCACTAACGGACTGGAGCCATCAAAGAGACCCCTCAAGAAAGCCTATCAGCGCTATAGACAGCATCTAAAAAAAAAAAATCTCTCTATCTCTCAATCTATTATCTCTCTCTCACCTTCTCGTCTGAGCCATCGTTGCAGTCCGGGTAGCCGTCACACATCCACCTTTTGGGCAAACATCTGTCTCTGCCGCACAGGAATTCGTGGTCCTGACACACTGGAAGGGAGAAGAAGAGAGATGTGTAAGGGACTGCAGGGAAGGCGATCAGAGCACATGCGTAAAGAAACGATGGGGAAGGATAAAGATGGTGGAAGGTTAAGATCAGTATGGGAAAGGATAAAGATGGAGGAAGTTTAAGATTAGTATGGGAAAGGATAAAGATGGGGGTAGGTTAAGATTACTATGGGAAAGGATAAAGATGAAGGAAGTTTAAGATTGGTATGGGAAAGGATAAAGATGGAGGAAGTTTAAGATTAGTATGGGAAAGGATAAAGATGGAGGAAGTTTAAGATTAGTATGGGAAAGGATAAAGATGAAGGAAGTTTAAGATTAGTATGGGAAAGGATAAAGATGGAGGAAGTTTAAGATTAGTATGGGAAAGGATAAAGATGGAGGAAGTTTAAGATTAGTATGGGAAAGGATAAAGATGGAGGAAGTTTAAGATTAGTATGGGAAAGGATAAAAATGGAGGAAGTTTAAGATTAGTATGGGAAAGGATAAAGATGAAGGAAGTTTAAGATTAGTATGGGAAAGGATAAAGATGGAGGAAGTTTAAGATTAGTATGGGAAAGGATAAAGATGGAGGAAGTTTAAGATTAGTATGGGAAAGGATAAAGATGGAGGAAGTTTAAGATTATAGTGCGCGCCAGCTATTTTGGCCCGTGAAGGAGGAGCTTCACGGGAAAGCCTAGGTCATTAAGCTCTTAAAGCGTTGCCACATATCTGTCGCTCCGCCTCCAACAGGGTCTAGCTCCCACCCATATCTCTCTCTCTCTCTCTCTCTCCTGTAATTAACTTTGGAAACGTTCTCTGTAGGTCCTCCGTAGTCCTTCTCTTTCTGGAAATACTCGTGGACGTTGAAAACAATGTCCTTTGCCTGACTACGTAAGTGAGACGAGTGATGGTTTGGATGAGCTGCCATGCTTCCTCTGTGGTGGATGGAAGTGGAATGCCGGGCTGGGCCGAGGGAACAGGGAGTGGCCAGAGGAGGAGTCAGTGAGGTCGTGACCCGACAACACTGTTGAACACTGTTGTCACGTTTTCTCCACCGTTTTATAATAACCTAAATATATAAGTAACAGTACACTGTGTAGCTCATTGCAGTTTGAATTAAAATAATATTAGTGTGTGTTTATATCTTTTGAAAAGTTTTTTTTTTAAATGACGCACATTAATTAAAGCCAAATACGTTCACTTGACATATGAGCATTTTTCACGGCCCTCCCTCTCACGGGCCAAATTAGCTGGCGCGCACTATAGTATGGGAAAGGATAAAGATGGAGGAAGTTTAAGATTAGTATGGGAAAGGATAAAGATGGAGGAAGTTTAAGATTAGTATGGGAAAGGATAAAGATGGAGGAAGTTTAAGATTAGTATGGGAAAGGATAAAGATGGAGGAAGTTTAAGATTAGTATGGGAAAGGATAAAGATGGAGGAAGTTTAAGATTAGTATGGGAAAGGATAAAGATGAAGGAAGTTTAAGATTAGTATGGGAAAGGATAAAGATGGAGGAAGTTTAAGATCAGTATGGGAAAGGATAAAGATGGAGGAAGTTTAAGATTAGTATGGGAAAGGATAAAGATGGAGGAAGTTTAAGATTAGTATGGGAAAGGATAAAAATGGAGGAAGTTTAAGATTAGTATGGGAAAGGATAAAGATGAAGGAAGTTTAAGATTAGTATGGGAAAGGATAAAGATGGAGGAAGTTTAAGATTAGTATGGGAAAGGATAAAGATGGAGGAAGTTTAAGATTAGTATGGGAAAGGATAAAATGGAGGAAGTTTAAGATTAGTATGGGAAAGGATAAAGATGAAGGAAGTTTAAGATTAGTATGGGAAAGGATAAAGATGGAGGAAGTTTAAGATTAGTATGGGAAAGGATAAAGATGGAGGAAGTTTAAGATTAGTATGGGAAAGGATAAAGATGGAGGAAGTTTAAGATTAGTATGGGAAAGGATAAAGATGGAGGAAGTTTAAGATCAGTATGGGAAAGGATAAAGATGGAGGAAGGTTAAGATTAGTAAGGGAAAGGATAAAGATGGAGGAAGTTTAAGATCAGTATGGGAAAGGATAAAGATGGAGGAAGTTTAAGATTAGTATGGGAAAGGATAAAGATGGAGGAAGTTTAAGATCAGTATGGGAAAGGATAAAGATGGAGGAAGGTTAAGATTAGTAAGGGAAAGGATAAAGATGGGGGTAGGTTAAGATTAGTATGGGAAAGGATAAAGATGGAGGAAGTTTAAGATTAGTATGGGAAAGGATAAAGATGGAGGAAGGTTAAAATTAGTATGGGAAAGGATAAAGATGGAGGAAGTTTAAGATTAGTATGGGAAAGGATAAAGATGGAGGAAGTTTAAGATCAGTATGGGAAAGGATAAAGATGGAGGAAGTTTAAGATTAGTATGGGAAAGGATAAAGATGGGGGTAGGTTAAGATTAGTATGGGAAAGGATAAAGATGGAGGAAGTTTAAGATTAGTATGGGAAAGGATAAAGATGGAGGAAGTTTAAGATTAGTATGGGAAAGGATAAAGATGGAGGAAGTTTAAGATTAGTATGGGAAAGGATAAAGATGGAGGAAGTTTAAGATTAGTAAGGGAAAGGATAAAGATGGAGGAAGTTTAAGATTACTATGGGAAAGGATAAAGATGGGGGTAGGTTAAGATTAGTATGGGAAAGGATAAAGATGAAGGAAGGTTAAAATTAGTAAGACGCAGGCAGCCAGAAAGTAAAGACGCCTGAATCCTCTGCCAAGATACAGGAAAGGGAAACAGTTAGATTATATACAAGATACATTAGACAAAGAAACGACAGGAAATGACAAAGATAATGGTAAAATAATTATATGAAGAAAAGACAGCCAGATTATAAGACAAATTAAGACCTGGGATATAGCCGATTAGGAGACAAGAAACATATAAGAGAGGGGAGAGAAGGAGCTCAGATTGCACACACAACTCAATCATAGTGTTAAGTAGAGGTTCAGAAACGACGGGAAAGAACAAAGATAATGGTGAAATAATTATATGAAGAAAAGACAGCCAGATTATAAGACAAATTAAGACCTGGGATATAGCCGATTAGGAAGCAAGAAACATATAAGAGAGGGGAGAGAAGGAGCTTAGATTGCACACATAACTCGATCATTTAGTTAAGAAAAGGTTCAGAAACGATGGGAAAGGACTAGTACATATGGAAAAGAAGAAGATATATAAAAAGCGTGGAGAAGGCCAGCTTAAACACACACACACACAAATACAAAAAAACATACACCATAAATAAAGAGTAAATAGATAAATCATACATAAGAGAGACTGGATCATACATAAGAGTTTGGACCACACAGAAATGACACTAGACAATACATACAAGAAACTATAGAGCATACAAGAAAAGGAACTCAACCCTACATAGACGAAATTAGACCCTATTTAAAAGAAGCTCGATCCTATTCATAGCCACAAAAGATAAACAATATAACTAAACAAAACTTGGCTGTCAGGTTGAACGGAGGCCATTAGCGTAAATTAATGTCCCAAAGATGGCGCCACAATAGGCCGTCGAGTGGCTAATGGTCTTGTAATGGGTTAATTGATGACACAGGTGATATATTGAGCAGCTGACGACAGGTAAGAAGGGAAGGTGATGAGGAAGGGATAATAATGCTCGATCTTGTGACCAGGATATTCTTAGGTTATTGATTGTTCCTCCTCCTCCTCCTCCTTCTCTCTTTTCTTCTTCCTATTGTTGCACTTATATAACAGGAGGAGGAGGAGGAGGAGGAGGAGGAGAATGTAGCAGTAGTATAGGAAGATGATTAAATTGAGTGATAATAAGTGTAGTAGTAATAATAGTAGTAGTAGTAGTAGCATTAGTAGTAGTAGTAGTAGTAGTAGTAGTAGTAGTAGTAGTAGTAAGGAAAATATGAATTGGGATAAAAATAAAAATAAGAGACTAAGTAGAAAAAGCAGATGACGAAAAAGGAAGAAGAAAAAAGAAAAACAAGTGGAAGAAAAATAAATAAATAAGAAAGAAAATTAAGAAGATAATGAAGACGGAAAACAAATCAACCACACCAATAGCAGAGAGAGAGAGAGAGAGAGAGAGAGAGAGAGAGAGAGAGAGAGAGAGAGAGAGAGCGTTAGATAAGTCAGACTCAGGCAGAGGCCAACGAACCGCTTTTAGGGCAGACCGAGTGTGTGAACTCTTGTGATAGTAGTCAAGATTATTTTTATGAATGAACGAATGAATGAATTGACTTTTGTGACTGAATGGTAACTGTAGTAGTAGAACACACACACACACACACACACACACATACGCGCGCGCATAACTGAAGTATACTAATAGATTTGAAAGCACACAAAAGGGAACACATCAACTTAGAGAAACACATTTGAAAGACTAACACACACACACACACACACACACACACACACACACACACACACACACACACACATACGCGCGCGCATAACTGAAGTGTACTAATAGATTTTAAAACACACAAAAGGGAACACATCAACTTAGAGAAACACATTTGAAAGACACACACACACACACACACACACACACGCACACACACACACACACACACACACACACACACACACTTGGAATATGCGGTGCAGTTTTGGTCTCCCCACCATGCAAAGGACATTGCTAAATTAGAAGGAATTCAGCGTCGGGCAACAAAAATGATCCCTTCCTTGCGCAACAAACACTACGAAGAAAGGCTTTCCACCCTTAACATGTTCTCTCTTGAGAAACGTCGCCTCCGAGGAAGACTGATCGAATGTTTTAAAATACTTAATGGTTTCACGAATGTGGACAAATCAAAATTGTATATATTCGATGACACTTTGCGAACGAGGAACAATGGCGTAAAACTCAAATGTAGACAAGTAAATTCAGACTGCACCAAATTTTTCTTCACCAACGTTGTAGTGCGAGAATGGAATAAGCTCCCACCATCAGTGGTCCAGTGTAACACGATTGACTCCTTTAAAAACAAGCTCGACTGACACTTCCTTCAACTTAATATTAACTTGAGTTGAAATGCAAAGTTTTGGAGTCATATGATTAATGTAGAATCACTTAGGTTTAAGGACAGACCACCTAGTCTGGACCATGGGGTCTGTGTGGTCTGATTTTCTATGTAAATCGATGTAAAAACTTTAGTAATAGATTTTAACACAGGAAATATTAACCTAGAAATCTCAGTCTCTCTCAGTCTGTCACTCACTCTCTCACACACCAACTCTCTCTCTCACTTACGTCCAGCCACAGTGACCACCACAGCACTGAGTATTAACGCCGAGCCCACACAGCTTTTGGTCGCCATCGTGCACTACTCCTTCTCACTCGCTTGTCTCCCCTTTACTATTCCTGCTCCAAGCCTGCGCCGCGTTATATACCTTCCAGGGGTGTGGGAGCGAGGGGTGAGGGGCGAGGGCGAGGGAGGGGACGGTGACCTTAGCCATTGCAACGGGCTCACAAATAGATTGGTGCAGCTTCAGTACACACACACACACACACACACACACACACACACTCACACACACACGGAAATACGTTTCCTTCTTCTGCGTCAATTGTATTTCTAGTAATTATTAGCTGTAGGGGAAACTTGGGGATAAGAAAGGAAAGGAAGAGAGAAGTTCTGGAGATGAAGAGAAGAGGAAAGAGAAAGAGAAGAGGAAAAAATGGAAAAAGGAGGAGGAGGAGGAGGAGGAGGAAATAAGGAATAGGAGGAGGAGGAGGAGGAGGAGGAAGAGGAAGAGAAGGAGGAGGAGGAGGAGGAGGAAGAGCTATTTAAGTAATGAAGAAAATAAGAAAAGCCATTTATAAGAGTAAAACAACAATAATAATGACGATGATGATAATGATATATAATAATAATAATAATAATAATAATAAAAATAACAACAATAATAATAATAATAATAATAATAACAATAACAATAATTATATTAGGGAGGAGGAGGAGGAGCTGGAGAGCCATTAAAATAATAAAATTAGCTGTATATGAAATACAGAATGAGAATAAGTACATGAGAAAAAGAAAAAAGACACACACACACACACACACACACACACACACACACACACATATATATATATATATATATATATATATATATATATATATATATATATATATATATATATATATATATATATATATATATATATATATATATATATATATATATATATCTAAATATATATATATATATATATATATATATATATATATATATATATAGAGATATATATATATTGATAGATATATATATATATATATATATATATATATATATATATATATATATATTTATATATATATATATAGAGAGAGAGAGAGAGAGAGAGAGAGAGAGAGAGAGAGAGAGAGAGAGAGAGAGAGAGAGAGAGAGAGAGAGAGAGAGAGAGAGAGAGAGAGAGAGAGAGAGAGAGAGAGAGAGAGAGAGAGAGAGAGAGAGAGAGAGAGAGAGAGAGAGAGAGAGAGAGAGAGAGAGAGAGAGAGAGAGAGAGAGAGAGAACGCAACACTGCCACATTTTGCAACTGCGCCACGAATTTCAGTGTTGAGCATAGTAGGGTACGCGTCCGCGGGGAGGGCCCGCTGCTGAGGGCTGCCGGGTACGCATTTTTAAATTTATCATTTATTTTGCGGCGGAACACTCCCTTTGAGGCACCCTGAGCGGAAGGCGGTTTCTTAGGCCCGTATATTCTCCAACACGTCGGGGCTCACACACCCACACTGGATAAGGCTTTCCTGGACGATAGAACTGATAGTATTTCCATGAAGAGTAGTTTTATGAGCCTGGTAGTAGTTTGACAAGGCTTCTGCACCGTGAATGTGAAAAATAACTCATGAGAACTCGACCAATCTCCTCTGTGGCATTGGGAAAAAATATTCGTGAGAGCCGAAAGCATCTGGGAATAGTTAGAATTTCTAGTTAGGATTTTAAGGGAATAAAGCTTGGAAACATTACGCCTCAATCTAGGGTGAGAATACTGACCGAGCGCCACACGTGTGTTGCATCAGCCAACCTCTGAGCGGAAACTTTCTCTGCAATAAGTGTTACCAATGGAGAGGTAAGTAACAGGTCGGTGTCCTCAGACGCTTCCACCTTTTCAAAGACCAAAATGAAGATTGCTCGGGTTCTAATGTTTTTTTTTTTTTTTTTTTTTTTTAGGTTCACGGTACAGAAAGAGGGTCAGAGTTTCACCAGGGTCAGAAAATTACCCATGGAAATGTCAAAACACCAACGAAAGCCTTGTCAAATGTGTGCTTGGGCGCCGGATATGACCCTCAGACACTTCATCTCTCACACCAACTATTTTCAAAGGCCAAAAATGAGAATAATCGGGCTCTAATGAGTGTTCCAATAGGTTCTTGGTACAGAGGAAGGGTCAGACTACCACCAGGGTCTCCTTCTGAAATTGACCTATCTTTTGGCCACTTATTACTTTTGTCTTCGTGGGAACAGCGATTAGCGGGCTTTTTTTTTTACACCTTTTTTGTTGCCCTTGAGCTGTATCCTTAGCTGTAAAATAATAATAAAAAAACTACCGCTGGAAATGCCCACAACTCCTATAAAAGCCTTGTCAAATGTGTGCTTGGGCGCCGGACATGACCCTTAGACACTTCATCTCTCACACCAACTATTTTCAAAGGCCAAAAATGAGAATAATCGGGCTCTAATGAGTGTTCCAATAGGTTCATGGTACAGAGGAAGGGTCAGACTACCACCAGGGTCTCCTCCCGAAATTGACCTATCTTTTGGCCACTTATTGTTTTTGTTTTTGTGGGAACAGCAATTAGCGGGCTTTTTTTTTTACACTATTTTTTTTGCCCTTAGCCAGTGTTGCCAGATTGTCGTACTCAGCCTCTTATATTTACCGACTTCCGACCCCAAAAATGTCTCCTGGGCCCCAATAACGAGATGCATTTATATTTATCGTTAAAGTAGTCAAATCCTGATGTTTCTTGGCAATAGTTATGCGTCAGAAACCGGTAAATACTATGCTCTGAGTACGGTAATCTGGCAACGGTGCCCTTATTTGTAAAAAAAAAAAAAAAACTACCTCTGAAAATGCCCACAACTCCTATAAAAGCCTTGTCAAATATGTGCTTGGGTGCCAAAATGTTAAGGAAAATGACTCACTGTCTCGAATTAAACTTACGGTCCTCCGCGGCCTCGACCTTCTGGCAGAGTGAAGATGAACACGAGCCTTCGAGTAAGATTAAAAAAAGCATTAAACGTTATAATTTTCTTTGACAGTTTATTAGAATATTGAGAATTGATGGTTTAGTGTTTAAATTGCAATGAGAGTTAATATGGTTCATTACAACTGTTTTGATTTGCGTTTCTACGACATTAATCTTCAGCTACAGACGAATTTGAAGAGAGAGAGAGAGAGAGAGAGAGAGAGAGAGAGAGAGAGGGAAACTTTGTACATCGCTGAGGGCAATTGCGTCATTGTGCGAATCTCTCTCTCTCTCTCTCTCTCTCTCTCTCTCTAGTTTTCCTCGTATTCTTTTCCTCTTCTTTCTTTATACACCTTTTTTTTTTCCTCGCTCCTCCTCCTTCTCCTTCCTCGAATGATAATAATAATAATAATAATAATAATAATAATAATAATAATAATAATATAACGAATGCAAAACCGGTGTAATATAAAAGTCAATGAACTGTGTGTGTGTGTGTGTGTGTGTGTGTGTGTGTGTGTGTGTGTGTGTGTGTGTGTGTGTGTGTGTGTGTGTGTGCTTAAAAATGTCATCAATCAATAGGGTACGTAGGGTGTGTGTGTGTGTGTGTGTATGTGTACCAAGACACTAACCTACGATGCGTGAGGTCAATGATTTGCTATGACCCTTTTCTCTCTCTCTCTCTCTCTCTCTCTCTCTCTCGTCTGACGCAATATTGAAATGCCGCCGGAAGCAAAGAGAGCGCTTGTGCCCGCGCGCGCGAAAGAGAGAGAGAGAGAGAGAGAGAGAGAGAGAGAGAGAGAGAGAGCAGGTAGAGGCAGACGGCTGACGCAAGAAACACAGGAAGATTGTCAGCATCTCTCTCTCTCTCTCTCTCTCTCAGACGAAGGTAAACTCACTAGACACCCGTAAACCTTTCACTTTCTCTTTCTGTAGTACTTTCATTCTTACTTTCTCTCATTTGTTTCTCTTTCTCTCTCTCTTTTTCTCTCTCTTTCAACTGACCTTGCGTGCGCAGTAACGAAATAAACTGCGCACACACACACACACACACACACACACACACACACACACGTGATAGGAATTGCGTTCTGAGAGAGAGAGAGAGAGAGAGAGAGAGAGAGAGAGAGAGAGAGAGAGAGAGAGAGAGAGAGAGAGAGAGAGAGAGAGAGAATGGAGAAATAAATGGGAAGGAAGAAGGAAGGGAAGAAATAAGGAAAGGAGGAAGGAGAAAA